>NC_087301.1:7522006-7890509 GCF_015220805.1 Pogoniulus pusillus
ACAGGGAGCTCTGGATTGCCCTTTCCACGGGGGGGGGGGCAGCTCTCTCTCTCTTTCTCTGATTTTCAACTGATCATCTGCAGAACTTCCCACACAGTGAGAGCTGTTTCCACTTCAGGACCTCATTCCTTTGGCCATCACTCAACCCCAGCTAAAGTGGCTGCTGCAGCCACGAGGAACCACACAAGGGCACACTGTGGGTTGTGTTGTCTGGAGCAGACTGCACAGAGAGCTGGGGGAGCCTCTGGCTCTGGAGCCTTTGAGGGTCCACCTGGCTGTGTTCCTGTGTGAGCTGCTTTAGGTGATCCTGCCTTGGCAGGGAGGTTGGATTTGGTAACCTCTGAAGGTCCTTTCCAACCCAGTGCAATCTGAATCTTTGAGTGTGTGACTGGAGGGAGACAATCTCATCCCCAGGCCTTCTGGTCACCTGGTGCCAGCCAGGATGCTGTTTCCCTTCTTGGCCACCTGAGCACACTGCTGGCTCACACTCAGCCATCCATCAATCAACACCCCCAGGTCCTTCTCCACCAGGCAGCTTTCCAGCCACTCTATCCCAAGCCTGTAATGCTGTATGGGGTGGTTGTGGCCCAAGTGCAGCACTGGACCTCGTTGACTCTCACACCACTGGCCTCAGCCCATCAATCCCATCTGTAAATAAGAGAATTCCTATCATTCAGCCTGGAAAGAAGAGAAATCCTCTCATAGAATCATGGAATGGCTCAGGGTGGAAGGGACCTTGGAGATCATCTACTCCAACCTCCCTGCCATGGGTAGGGGCACCTCTGAGGTGGACTGAGGGGCACCTCTCAACTAGACTCAAGGTCACCTCTCAGCTGGACTCAGCTCTTGCTTATGAATTAGACCTGGATCTAAACTACTGAGATCTTGGTCTAGCACAATCTCCTTAGATACTCTGTTTCTCCTACTGGACAATGTGTAAGGTACCCAGAGCAGAGGAGCTCTTCATTATTTAACAGGAGAGGCTCTAATTACAGACCCAAGAATCAAGTTACTGAGCTTAGTGACTCTGCAGGAGGCCTCAGGAGCAGCTCATGAAATGGTTCATCTTACAGGGGAGAGAAATCTTGGCAGGGCTGCAGAGCACAGAGTGCATCCCTGCACATCCTTGCACAAAGTGATGCAGCCACACCTTGGCTGCAGAGCACAGAGTGCATCCCTGCACATCCTTGCACAAAGTGATGCAGCCACACCTTGCTCTCCCTGCCAGGACTTCTTGCTAGGGTTCAGGAGGGTTAGGAAACGTGAGTTAAAAGTCTGAGGATGTCTGGAGGGAGCTGTCCACAGAGTGAACAGATTCACTCTGTGCTGGATCAAGAACTGGCTGGATGGCAGAGCCCAGAGAGTGGTGGTGAATGGTGCCACATCCAGTTGGCAGCTGGCACTGGTGGTGTTCCCCAGGGATCAGTGCTGGGCACAGTCCTGGTCAATATCTTTACTGATGATCTGGATGAGGGGATTGAGTCCAGCATCAGTAAGTTTGCAGATGAGACCAAGCTAGGAGCAGGTGTTGATCTGTTGAAAGGTAGCAGAGCCCTGCAGAAGGACCTGGACAGGCTGGATGGGTGTTCAAGAAAAGCCTGGATGAGGCACTTGGTGCCATGGTCTGGTTGACTGGATAGGGCTGGGGGATAGGTTGGACTGGATGAGCTTGGAGCTCTCTTCCAACCTGGTTGATTCTGTGATTCTATGATTCTATGAGTGATGTGGCTGCTACTGCAGCACCAAACTTTCCCCACTAACAAGTACTGTACATGGAGGGTGTCAGAGGTATCATAGAATCATAGACAGGTTTAGGTTGGAAAGGACCTTAAAGCTCAGCCAGTCCCAACCCCCTGCCATGGGCAGAGACACCTCCCACCAGCACAGGTTGCTCAAGGGCTCATCCAGCCTGGTCTTGAACACCTCCAGGGAGGTTGTGGAGCACAGAAGCACAGAATGTGATCAAAGATCACATTCTGTGCTTCTGTGCTCCACAACCTCCCTGGGCAACCTGTGCCAGTGTCTCCTCACCCTCCCACTCTGTGCTCCACAACCTCCCTGGCCAACCTGTGCCAGTGTCTCCTCACCCTCCCACTCTGTGCTCCACAACCTCCCTGGCCAACCTGTGCCAGTGTCTCACCACCCTCACTGGAAAATCACAGTCTTTTATAGCCACAGAAGGGAAGGGGTTGGAAGAGGCCTCCAGAAATCACTGAATTCAGCTCCCCTGCCAGAGCAGGGTCACCCAGGGCAGGCCACACAGAGAAGGAGACTCCACAACCTCTCTGGGCAGCCTGCTCCAGGGCTCCAGCACCCTCACAGCAAAGAGGTTTGTCCTCATGTTGAGGTGGAACCTCCTGGGCTCCAGCTTACACCCATTATTCTCTGTGCCATCAGTGGGCATGACCTGACAGAGCCTTGGCCCCCACCCCTCAGACATCCACAGACATTGGGCAGATCCCCTCTCAGCCTTCTCTTCTCCAGGCTAAACAGCCCCAGGCCTTTCAGCATTTCTTCCTAGCAGAGATGTTCCAGTCCCTTCATCACCTTTGCAGCCTCTCTTGGACTGCAGATCTCCAGCAGATCCCTGCCTGTCTTCAGCTGAGGAGCCCCAGGCTGGATTTGGTACCCCAGATGTGGTCTCACCAGGGCAGAGCAGAGCAGAAGGGGAATCCCTGAGACCTGTCAGCATGCAAGGCAGCTGTCAGTGCTCTACTCTGGGTCTGAATTGTCAGTGTTGTTTCTGAGCCACAGGTTTCCTCCTCTGCAGGTCACTTCTGTTCTGATGGCCTTGCAGTCCCTCCATGCCCAGCAGGAAGTTTCAAGCCCAAGGAGGAGCTTCAGACATCCAGCAGAGGCTCCTCATGCTTGCCAGGTCTGTGCCATGAAAGATCTTCATTTTGGACAGTAAGGGTAAAAACTCTGCCAGTAAATAGAACACAGCCCTGTGAGGAGAGGCTGAGGGAGCTGGGGGGGTGCAGCCTGCAGCAGAGGAGGCTGAGGGCAGAGCTCATTGCTGCCTGCAGCTGCCTGCAGGGAGGCTATAGCCAGGTGGGGTTGGGCTCTGCTGCCAGACAGCCAGGGCCAGAAGAAGGGGACACAGTCTCAAGCTGTGCCAGGGCAGGTCTAGGCTGGATGTTGTTAGGAAGTTGTTGTCAGAGAGAGTGATTGGCACTGGAATGGGCTGCCCAGGGAGGTGGTGGAGTGGCTGTGGCTGGAGGTGTTGCAGCCAAGCCTGGCTGGGGCACTTAGTGCCATGGTCTGGTTGGTTGGGCAGGGCTGGGGGCTGGGTTGGGCTGGAGGAGCTTGGAGCTCTCTGCCAACCTGCCTGGTTCTGTGACTTTATGATCTCTGGAGGTCCCTTCCCACCTCTAATATTCTGTGACTCTGAGGATGTTTTGTCATGAAATGCACTTCCTGATTGCTGTTTGTGTTTCCCTCCTCCATCTCACCACTCTTTTGTTTACCACCGGGGGGTCGAGGCATGGTCACAGCTCCAACTGGCTGCCTCTCGAGCAGGCACCTGTGTGTTTGGACTGAGCACATCTCCAGGCTGCAAACCCCATTTGTTCAGAGTGCAGGCATGGAAAGAACTCAGCTTGCATGGAACCCCAGGCTCTCTTACAGCTGAGGCTTAAGCACCATTATCATTGAACACAGCTGCACCAGAGCTCAGCTTGCATGGAACCCCCAGGATCTCTTACAGCACCATGGTTACTATACTTAGAATCATAGAACCAACCAGGTTGGAAGAGACCTCCAAGATCATCCAGCCCAACCTATCCCCCAGCCCTATCCAGTCAACCAGACCATGGCACTAAATGCCCCAGCCAGGCTTTGCTTCAACACCTCCAGGGACAGTGACTCCACCACCTCCCTGGGCAGCCCATTCCAATGCCAATCACTCTCTCTGCCAACAACTTCCTCCTACCATCCAGCCTAGACCTGCCCTGGCACAGCTTGAGACTGTGTCCCCTTCTTCTGGCCCTGGCTGTCCTGGCAGCAGAGCCCAACCCCACCTGGCTACAGCCTCCCTGCAGGTAGTTGCAGACACCAATGAGCTCTACCCTGAGCCTCCTCTTCTCCAGGCTGCACCCCCCCAGCTCCCTCAGCCTCTCCTCATAGAGTTTGTGTTGGAAGATTCTATTTAATTGTATTAGAATATATTTATTAGCAATATTTGACAAAGCAGAATTCAATGGAACACAGCTGCACCAGAGCTCAGCATGCATGGACCCCCCAGGCTCTCTTACAGCACCATGGTCACTGAACACAGCTGTACCAGAGCTCAGCATGCATGGACCCCCCAGGCTCTCTTACAGCACCATGGTCACTGAACACAGCTGCACCAGAGCTCAGCTTGCATGGACCCCCCAGGCTCTCTTACAGCACCATGGTCACTGAACACAGCTGTACCAGAGCTCAGCATGCATGGACCCCCCAGGCTCTCTTACAGCACCATGGTCACTGAACACAGCTGCACCAGAGCTCAGCTTGCATGGACCCCCCAGGCTCTCTTACAGCACCATGGTCACTGAACACAGCTGCACCAGAGCTCAGCATGCATGGACCCCCCAGGCTCTCATACAGCCCCATGGTCACTGAACAGCAGAGCATGCCTCCAGCCTGGTGGCCTTGGGCATTTGTCTTTTCTTCTGATGTGTCTCATTTCTTCTCTTAGCAGCTCAGAACAGCCCAGGTGGTTTTGCTGCTTCCATGAGCCACTGAAGCACAGCAGCACTCAGCTCATCCAATACCACCTTCTGGCTTTGCAGCAACTTCAGTGGGGGTATCTGAGCCCTCTCTAGTCGTGGTTGTATTGGACTCCCTCCAGACTTGCTGTAGATGAGAGAATTGTTCTGGTTGGAGCCTCCACGATCATCCAGTCCAACATCAACCCAACCCTACCATGACCACTGAACCATCCAGGTGCCAGGGCCACACATTTCTTGAACACCTCCAGGGATGGAGACTTCACCACCTCTCTGGGCAGCCTGTGCCAAGCCCTGACCACTCTGGCAGCAAACAAATTGTTCCTAAGCTCCAACCTAACTCCCCTGGCATAATTTTAGGTCATTTCCTCTCCTTCTATCACCTGATCCTAGGGAGCAGAGCCCAACCCACACCTCACTGTAACCTCCTCTCAGGGAGCTGCAGAGAGCAATGAGGTCTCCTCTCAGTCTCCTCCAGGCTGCACACCCCCAGCTCCCTCAGCTGCCCCTCCCCAGCCCTCTTCTCCAGACCCTTTCCCAGCTTTGTTGCCTTTCTCTGGACCTGCTCCAACTCCTCAATGTCCTTCTTGGATGAAAGCAAAAGAATCCTCTTTGGTGGGACCCTGTGTTTTGTGAGCAGGTCATGATCCCTGTGGGACCTTAATTATCTCCTCTCCCTTTAGGAATTGGATTGTGTTTGAAGTGTCCTGCTGGCTATTTCTGTCCTGCTGGAGCAAGCTATCCTGTCCCATGCCAGCCAGGTACACACAACCCTCTCCAAGGACAGGATGAAGCCACCGACTGCAGAGCCTGCCCTGCAGGGAGAGCTTGTACCCAGGCTGGCTTAGCCCAGCCTGATGCAGACTGCTTGCCAGGGTAAGCCTTGGCTCTTTGCTCTGCTCCTCTTTATATCTGTGCATAGACTTCACCCCCACTGGGTTTGCTTTGTGTGTGGGAAAGTGCAGGAGGCAGAGAATCCTAAAACTGTTTGGGTTGGAAAAGATCTCTAAGGCCATTGAGTCCAACCCCACCATGGCCACAGGTACCATGGCCACAGGTACCATGGCCACAGGTGCCATGGCCACAGGTGCCATGACCACAGGTTTCTTGAACACCTCCAGGGGTGGGGACTCCACCACCTCCCTGGGCAGCCTGTGCCAGTCCCTGACCACTCTGGCAGTAAAGAAATTGTTTCTAATCTCCAACCTGAACCTCCCCTGGCACAATTTCACAGGGTCACTGTGACCCTTACAGTCAAGAAGTTCCCCCTTGTGCTGAGCTGGAACCTCCTGTGCTGCAGCTTCCATCCATTGCTCCCTGTCCTATCCCAGGGAGCAGTGAACAGAGCCTGTCCCCCACCTCCTGATCCCCATCTCTCAGATATTGATAGACATTGATTAAATCCCCTCTCAGTCTTCTCTTCCCCAGACTAAGCAGCCCCAGGGCCCTCAGCCTCTCCTCACCAGGCACTGCTCCAGTCCCCTCATCATCCTCCTAGCCCTCCCCTGGACCCTCTCCAGCAAATCCCTGTCCCTCCTAGACTGGGAAGCCCCAGCCTGAAGGCAGTAAGGCAATTTGCTCTGCTGTGCTTAGATTTGATTGCAGCTCCTGGGCAATCAGTGTGGCTGCTCTGGCAGAGGGCACTGCTGCCTGCCATTGCTGTGGAACAGGTGGTAAGAACAAACAAGGATGAAGCCAGCACAGGCATCCTCTGGGCATGAGCAGCACAGCCTGGCTGAGCAACCCACCCCTGGTGAAAACTGCAGGTCACAGCTGCCCCATTTGCAGTGACTGATGTTCAGTGTCTCTGCACTGTTTGCTGTCAGTTACACTGCTGTCAGCCACAGCACCAAGTACTTAGCTGCAGCATTCACCCTGATATTCTGGTAGGGCACAAAGTTTGTCTTCCTCTTAGAGCCATGGAACTGTTGAGCTTAGAAGAGAGCTTTGAGCTCTTCAAGCCCAGCCACTCACCTAGACCTCACCATCCCCCCACTGCTGCCAAGCCACCCCCACTAAGACACATCCCTCAGTGCTGCATCCACTCAGCTTTCAAGCACCTCCAGGGGTGGCGACTGCACCACCTCCCTGGGCAGCCTGTGCCAGTGCCTGACAGTCCACTGGCATCAGAGCATCTGTCCCAGTTGGCTTGCTGTGCTTTTTCAGGTATGTGTGCCCAGCAGGCTCCTCCAGCCCTCACTTTCCAAGCAATGCCTGTCCTCCAGGAACAGTTGGCAACGACTTCAACCTCTTTGACAAGTCTCAGTGTGAAACCTGCCCTGCTGGATTTGTCTGCCTGAGAGGTAGGTGCCCCTGTGCCAAAGTGTTCTGTGGTACCCAGTGTCACAGAGCCCACCAGGGAGTGCTAGAGCAAGTCAGTGAGGCAGCAGCACGGTGGTAAAAGAGTAACTGCTGCCCTCTCAGTGTTGCTGCAGGAGCTGCTGAGCCTGCTGGACAAGTTGGTCTTCATTTTACTCTCCAGTTCTCCTTCTGTGCCACTCGTGGCTCCTGGTTGAATGTCAGACCTACAAGTGGCCACTTTTTACAGCCTGCAAAGGTTTGAGCTCGTTGGTGCCCACTTTGCTTCACCAGCTGTGCCAGCTTTGGGCAGGGGCACCACGCAGGATGCTTCAGCTAAAGGGGAAGTGCCTGAGGGAGCAGTTCTGTGAGACAGCTCTCATCAGTAGGGGATACCCAGAGGCACACAATGAGAGGACTTCACCTGGAGGCATCCAGCAGAGCTGAAAACAGGACAAGGGCACTGGGGTTCTGTGAAGCCAGGATTCTGCTTTGCTCCTCTTCCATTTCATAGAATCACAGAATGTCAGGGGCTGGAAGGGCTCTCCAAAGATCACAGTCTCACAGTATCATCAGGGTTGGAAGAGACCTCACAGATCATCCAGTCCAACCCTTTAGCACAGAGCTCAAGGCCAGACCATGGCACCAAGTGCCACGTCCAGTCCTGCCTTGAACAGCTCCAGGGACGGCGACTCCACCACCTCCCCGGGCAGCCCATTCCAGTGGCCAATGACTCTCTCAGGGAAGAACTTTCTCCTCACCTCCAGCCTAAATCTCCCCTGGCACAGCCTGAGGCTGTGTCCTCTTGTTCTGGTGCTGGCCACCTGAGAGAAGAGAGCAACCTCCTCCTGGCCACAACCTCCCCTCAGGTAGTTGCAGACAGCAATGAGGTCTGCCCTGAGCCTCCTCTTCTCCAGGCTAACCAATCCCAGCTCCCTCAGCCTCTCCTCGTAGGGCTGTGCTCAAGGCCTCTCCCCAGCCTCGTTGCCCTTCTCTGGACACACTCAAGCATCTCAATGTCCCTCCTAAACTGGGGGGCCCAGAACTGAACACAGCACTCAAGGTGAGGTCTAACCAGTGCAGAGTACAGGGGCAGAATGACCTCCCTGCTCCTGCTGGCCACACCATTGCTGATGCAGGCCAGGATGCCACTGGCTCTCTTGGCCACCTGGGCACACTGCTGGCTCATGTTCAGGTGGGTATCAATCAGCACCCCCAGATCCCTTTCTGTCTGGCTGCTCTCAGCCACTCTGACCCCAGCCTGTATCTCTGCATGGGGTTGCTGTGGCCAAAGTGCAGCACCCTGCACTTGGAGCTATTGATGATCTGGTGCAGTCCCCCTGCCAGAGCAGGATCACCCAGAGCAGATCACACTGCAGTGCACCCAGATGGTCCTTGAAAATCTCCAGAGAGGGAGACTCCACAGCCCCCCTGGGCAGCCTGTTCCAGTGCTCTGTCACCCTGATGGAAACAGTTCTTCCTCAGCTTCACATGGAGCCTTCTATGCCTCAGCTTCCACCATTGCCCCTTGTCCTGGCACTGGGCATCACCCAGCAGGGCCTGGCTCCAGCCTCCTGGCACTCACTCCTTACATATTTACAAACATGAATGAGCTCACCCTTGGTCTCCTCCTCTCCCAGCCCCAGCTCCCTCAGGCTCTCCTCACAAGGAAGATGTTCCTCTTCCTCAAGTGTTTTTGTGGCTCTGTGCTGGAGTCTCTCATTTGTCTTTGCATTTCCAGGCACAGGAGGGAAACAGAAGCCTCCCACTCCGTGCCCAGTTGGTCACTACTGCCCACCAGGCACAAAGCACCCAACGCAGCACAAGTGTGCCCCAGGCACCTGGAGCAACAGGACAGGCTTGAGCTCTGCAGAGGAGTGCTTGCAGTGCCCTGCAGGCTGGTTTTGTGCAGGAGGTGCTCGGATCCCTACTGGGAAGTGCAGCTCAGGGCACTACTGCCCTCAAGGTAAGCAGTGGAACTGGTGTAGGTGGTTTCTGTCATCAGGAGTTGGAGCACTCTGATGTCCTCCTTCTTGGGGGTGCCCAATGCCAGCACAAGGGCAGTGGTGGGAGCTGAGGCATAGGAAGTTCCATGGAAACACAAGGAGGATTTTTTTTCCCCTGTGAGGGTGACAGAGCCTGGCACAGGCTGCCCAGGGGAGTTGTGGAGTCTCCCTCTGTGGAGGTGTTCAGAGCCTGCCTGGATGTGTTCCTGTGTGACCTGCTATGGGAGGTCCTGCTCTGCAGGTGGGGTTGGACTGGCTGAGCTTTGGAGGTCCCTTCCAGCCCCTGGCATTCTGTGATCATCATGCACTGACTCCCTGTGTACACCAACGTGTGTCAGCATGGGCTTGGATAGCAAGCAGCTGTGTGCTCAGGTGGCCAAGAAAGGCACCAACATCCTGGCCTGGATCAGCAGTGGTGTGGCCAGCAGGAGCAGGGAAGTGAGGCTGCCACTGGACTGGGCACTGGTGAGGCTGCACCTTGAGAACTGAAACAATTCCATGATTCTGCATGCTCAGCACTTCAGATCTGTACTCACCAGGCTGACTGTGTTGGTGTCATTATTTCCTTTCCTTTAATTAGCAAATAATCCCAAGCCCCAGCAAGTGTCTAGCACAAGCACAGTGCTGATCCTGAATCTTCCTGCACAGATTCTGTAATGCTTGCTAGGTGCTGCTTCAGTTGTTGTTGTTCTCAGCTCTGAGCAGTGATTTTTATAGAACCAGGCAGGTTGGCAGAGAGCTCCAAGCTCCTGCAGCCCAACCTAGCCCCCAGCCCTGGCCAACCAACCAGACCATGGCACTAAGTGCCCCAGCCAGGCTTGGCTTCAACACCTCCAGGCACAGCCACTCCACCACCTCCCTGGGCAGCCCATTCCAGTGCCAATCACTCTCTCTGACAACAACTTCCTAACAACATCCAGCCTAGGCCTGCCCTGGCACAGCTTGAGGCTGTGTCCCCTTCTTCTGTCCCTGGCTGCCTGGCAGCAGAGCCCAACCCCACCTGGCTACAGCCTCCCTGCAGGCAGCTGCAGGCAGCAATGAGCTCTGCCCTGAGCCTCCTCTGCTGCAGGCTGCACCCCCCCAGCTCCCTCAGCCTCTCCTCACAGGGAGGCTCCAGGCCTCTCATCAGCTCTGTTGCCCTTCTCTAGACACCTTCCATTCATGTCTATTAAGTATGCATTTACCTGTAAGTGCTTCCTAGCAGTGAGGAACAAGGCACTGATTCTCTCTTCTTTCTATTTGGAAAGGTACCTGGAGGGGCACACAGTACCCCTGCCCTGCAGGAACTTTCAGTACCAGGCTGGGCAGTGGCCAAGTGGAAGATTGCAGTGCCTGCCCTGCAGGAGCTTTCTGCACCAGTGGGACCTCCAAACCAGTTCTGTGCCCAGTGTGAGTACACTGCAGGTGCTGCACTGGGTGTGCAGGTACCAAAGGGAGTCTCTCTCTGTGGATTTTCAGAACACTTCTGATTTTAGGGAGTGTCCTTCTGCACCAGAAATGTTAGCCAGCTCCTTTCACCTCCCAGCTTCCTGGGTGATCCAGGCAGGTTTCTTCACAACCAGGGAGCTTCTTGCCCCAAGACTTGCTCAATGTAAAAGACTAAGAATGCAGAGCAGAGGTGCACTGTCCTTCTCTTCACTGCTGCTTGTGACTCTCCCTTCTGCTGTCTTTGCTCCTGCAGAGGGACCTACCGGATGGAAGGTGGTGGAAAAGCGGCTGCAGACTGCATCCCTTGTCCTGCAGGGTACCACTGCCCTGAGCTTGGCACCGTTGCTCCTCGAACATGTGGTGCTGGCAACTTCTCAGTAAGCAGCAGTAATGTTACCCTGGCATCTGTTCAGCATAAGGACTGGCTTTTGGCAGGAAGGGGAGCTTCAGGGGGAGCCTGAGGCTTTGGGGGCTTCAGAGGAGGCACTGGGAGGAGGCTTCGGGTGCCTCAGAGGAGGCTCTGGAATGAGGCTTTGGGTGCCTCAAAGTAGGTGCTGGAATGAGGCTTTGGGTGCCTCAGAGGAGGCTCTGGAATGAGGCTTTGGGTGCCTCAGAGGAGGCTCTGGAATGAGGCTTTGGGTGCCTCAAAGGAGGCTCTGGAATGAGGCTTTGGGTGCCTCAAAGTAGGTGCTGGAAGGAGGCTTTGGGTGCCTCAGAGGAGGCTCTGGAATGAGGCTTTGGGTGCCTCAAAGGAGGCACTGGAAGGAGGCTTTGGGTGCCTCAGAGGAGGCTCTGGAATGAGGCTTTGGGTGCCTCAAAGTAGGTGCTGGAATGAGGCTTTGGGTGCCTCACAGGAGGCTCTGGAATGAGGCTTTGGGTGCCTCAAAGTAGGTGCTGGAAGGAGGCTCTGGGAGCTCATCTCCTTGTGTGGAGAGGCTGAGGATGTGGGGTGGTGGTTTGCAGTGTGAGGATGGATGTGGGGTGATGGTTTGCAGGGTGAGGATGGATGTGGGGGGGTGGTTTGCAGTGTGAGGATGGATGTGGGGTGATGGTTTGCAGGGTGAGGATGGATGTGGGGGGGTGGTTTGCAGTGTGAGGATGGATGTGGGGTGATGGTTTGCAGTGTGAGGATGGATGTGGGGTGATGGTTTGCAGTGTGAGGATGGATGTGGGGTGATGGTTTGCAGGGTGAGGATGGATGTGGGGGGGTGGTTTGCAGTGTGAGGATGTGGGGTGATGGTTTGCAGGGTGAGGATGTGGAGTGATGGTTTGCAGTGTGAGGATGGATGTGGGGGGGTGGTTTGCAGTGGGAGGATGGATGTGGGGTGATGGTTTGCAGTGTGAGGATGGATGTGGGGGGGTGGTTTGCAGGGTGAGGATGGATGTGGGGTGATGGTTTGCAGTGTGAGGATGGATGTGGGGTGATGGTTTGCAGTGTGAGGATGGATGTGGGGTGATGGTTTGCAGGGTGAGGATGGATGTGGGGTGATGGTTTGCAGTGTGAGGATGGATGTGGGGTGATGGTTTGCAGGGTGAGGATGGATGTGGGGGGGTGGTTTGCAGGGTGAGGATGTGGAGTGATGGTTTGCAGTGTGAGGATGGATGTGGGGGGGTGGTTTGCAGGGTGAGGATGTGGGGTGATGGTTTGCAGGGTGAGGATGGATGTGGAGTGATGGTTTGCAGTGTGAGGATGGATGTGGGGGGGTGGTTTGCAGTGGGAGGATGGATGTGGGGGGGTGGTTTGCAGTGGGAGGATGGATGTGGGGGGGTGGTTTGCAGTGGGAGGATGGACGTGGGGGGGTGGTTTGCAGTGTGAGGATGGATGGTGGGGTGGTGGTTTGCAGTGTGAGGATGGATGTGGGGGGGTGGTTTGCAGTGTGAGGATGTGGGGGGGTGGTTTGCAGTGTGAGGATGGATGTGGGGGGATGGTTTGCAGGGTGAGGATGGATGTGGGGGGGTGGTTTGCAGTGTGAGGATGGATGGTGGGGTGGTGGTTTGCAGTGTGAGGATGTGGGGGGGTGGTTTGCAGTGTGAGGATGTGGGGGGGTGGTTTGCAGTGTGAGGATGGATGTGGGGGGGTGGTTTGCAGGGTGAGGATGTGGGGGGGTGGTTTGCAGTGTGAGGATGGATGTGGGGGGATGGTTTGCAGTGTGAAGATGGATGTGGGGGGGTGGTTTGCAGTGCTTCACACAGCGTTGGCCACCTGTGCTGCTCCTGCAGCTGAGGAGTGTGGCAGTGCTGATGCAGAGAAGGCAGTGGGAGTGGAGCTGCTCCAGAGCAGATGCTCCAAGTATGTGTCACATGTACTGTGCTGCCTCTGCTGTTAGCCCTGCTCCAGAGGCTTGCAGTAGCAGGCCAGGAACACCTTTCATGAGTCTGGCAAGGGGCTGCAGGACAGGGACTTTGGGATTTGTGAAGTGTCTTACCCTGGCAGAGAGCTGACATCTCCATTTACAGACCCAGAGAAGGGGTTGGGGTGGGAGTGACCTTAAGCATCATCCAGTTCCAGCCTCCTGCCACGGGCAGGGACAGGTTGCTCAAGTCTGGAGAACAGGGCTGGAAGGAGAGGCTAAGGGAGCTGGGGGGTTTGAGCCTGGAGAAGAGGAGGCTGAAAGGAGACCTCATTGCTCTCTACAGCTCCCTGAAAGGAGGTTGTAGCCAGGTGGGGTTGGGCTCTTCTGCCAGGCACCCAGGGACAGAACAAGAGGACACAGCCTCAAGCTGTGCCAGGGCAGAGGTGGAGGTTGGGCTCTTCTCTCTATTATCAGATGACAGAGTGAGAAGAAATGGCCTCAAGTTGCACCAGGGGAGGTTGAAGTTGGAGATAAGGAATAGTTTTGTTGCTGCAAGAGTGGCCAGGGACAGGCTGCCCAGGGAGGTGGCGGAGTCCCCATCCCTGGAGGTGTTGAAGAAAGTTGTGGCCATGGCATTTTGGGCCATGGTCCAGTGGCCATGGTGGGGTTGGGTTGGCTGTTGGACTTTTCCAACCCTGCTCCTTGCAGGGGCTTGGACAGGATGGCCTTTGAGGGTCCCTTCCAACCTGAAGCAATCTGTGACCCCAGGCACTCGTGGGTGGTTGTGTTTGCTGGCAGGGGCTGTTGTGGGGTTGGCTGCAATTCAGTTCCTGTGCTTTGTGCCTCAGCACAGCTTGACAAATGTGCCAGGGATTCTTTTCTCCTCCAGCAGTGGGACCCTTTGCTTTTCCCCTTGTAGGACCAGGGCTCAGCCTCCTGCTTGCCTTGCCTGGTTGGACACTACTGTGCCAGCGAGCACACCAGCCGGGACGTGATGCTCCACACCATGCCTTGCCCAGCAGGCCTCCTGTGCCCAGCAGGACAGGCAGCTGTTCCAGATGCCAGTGCCAATGCCTGCCCAAGAGGATACTTCTGTCCCCAGGGAGAGCAGGTAAGGGCATCTGCTTTGGGCCTGGGGATTCATTGGTCTCTCATCCAGCTGGCTGCTCAGTTGCCAAACTGCACTGGAATGCAGGGGATAGGTGCCAGAAGGATGGAGCCAGGCTCTGCTTGGTGGTGTCCAGTGACAGGACAAGGACAATGCTGGAAGCTGAGGCATAGGAAATTCCATGGAAACATTAGGTGGATTTTTTTCCCTGTGAGGGTGGCAGAGCCTGGCACAGGCTGCCCAGGGGGGTTGTGGAGTCTCCCTCTCTGGAGGTATCCAAGCCCTGCCTGGATGTGTTCCTGTGTGATCTGCTCTGGGTGACCCTGCTCTGGCAGGGCTTGGACTGGCTGAGCTCTGGAGGTCCCTTCCAGCCCTTTCTGTGATTCTCTGATTAGCTCTTGCTGTGGGAGCCCTTCCTAGCAATTTGGGTTTGCTGATTTCTGTGCTGTGCCAACAGATCCGAGCAGGGTTTGCCCTGTGTAAATCTGTTCCTGGGATCATAGAATCAACCAGGTTGGAAGAGACCTCCAAGCTCATCCAGTCCAACCTATCCCCCAGCCCTATCCAGTCAAGTAGACCATGGCACTAAGTGCCTCCTCCAGTCTTGAACACCTCCAGGGACCACATATTGTACAATACAGAGGATGGGATCCCCATCCCAAAATTCCATCTTCTCATAGCATTCATCCCAGGTTCCTGGTGTCACTTCTCAGTGTTTGTTCCCATTTATTCAGAGGAATTATCTTCAGAGCTTGGGCTGTTGTATGCTTAATGATCAGAGAGGGCTGAGCACCTTCCTTCTGGGGACAGAGAAGGCTCTGGAGAAGAGAAGGCTCCAGGGAAACCTTAGAGCAGCCTTCCAGTGCCTGAAGGGGCTGCAGGAGAGCTGGGGAGGGACTTTTGACAAGGGCTGGGAGTGACTAACAGGACAACAGACAATGGCTTTGAGCTGGAAGGAGGAAGATGGATTCTGGAGGAGAGGAAGAAATTCCTTGGAGTGAGGGTGGTTGAACACTGGCACAGGTTGCCCAGGGAGGCTGTGGAGCACAGGGAGGGAGGGTGAGGAGACACTGGCACAGGTTGGCCAGGGAGGTTGTGGAGCACAGGGAGGGAGGGTGAGGAGACACTGGCACAGGTTGGCCAGGGAGGCTGTGGAGCACAGGGAGGGAGGGTGAGGAGACACTGGCACAGGTTGCCCAGGGAGGTTGTGGAGCACAGAAGCACCCAATGTGATCAAAGATCACATTGGGTGCTTCTGTGCTCCACAACCTCCCTGGAGGGGTTCAGGACCAGGTTGGATGAGACCTTGTGCACCCTGGGCTAGTGAAAGGTGTCCCTGTCCATGGCAGAATGCAGCAGTCAGTGTGATAAAGACAATCTTTCTGTTTCATGCCAAGGACTTGCATGTCCAACCCTGCCCCAACGGGACCTATGGTGAGCAGAGAGGTCTGAGCAGTGCTGCTGAGTGCTTACCATGCCCTGCAGGGAAGTACTGCTACAGCAGTGGGATGGAGCCTCCTGGAATTCCACAGCCTGTAAGTACAGCCCAGGTTCTTTTCTTTTTCCATAGGACCATAGAATTGTTTCAGTTGGGAAAGACTTTTAAGATCATAGAGTCCAACTGTTAAAGGCTGCAACACCTACTGGAGCAAGCCTGTCCCAGCTGTTCCAGCTTTAGAATCACAGAATCAGGGCTGGAAGGGACCACAAGGATCAGCCAGTTCCAACCTCCCTGCCATGCCCAGGGACACCTCACACTAGATCAGGTTGGCCAGAGCCTCATCCAGCCTGGCCTCAAACACCTCCAGGGATGAGGCTTCCACCACCTCCCTGGGCAACCTGTGCCAGGCTCTCACCACCCTCATGCTGAAGAACTTCTTCCTAACATCCAGTCTGCTCTCCCCATTTGCAGCTTTGTTCCATTCCCCCCAATCCTATCACTCCCTGATAGCCTAAAAAGTCCCTCCCCAGCTTTCTTGTAGCCCCCCTTAAGATACTGCAAGGCCACAATAAGGTCACCTTGGAGCCTTCTCTCCAGACTGAGCAGCCCCAACTGCCTCAGCCTCTCCTCACAGCAGAGCAGCTCCAGCCCTCTGCTCATCCTCGTGGCTGTGGATTGCTCAGCACCCAGGGGCAGCCAGCTTGGGAGGCTGATGCTTGTGTGGCACAGGAGAGGTGCTCCAGTCCTCTGCTCATCCTCGTGGCCCTGTACTTTACCCTCTCCCTGTCAATCACAGAATCATAGGATGCCAGGTTGGAAGGGACCTCAAGGATCATCTGCTCCAACCTTTTTAACTAGTAGCACAGTTTAACTGAGATGTCCTAGCACCCTGGGCTAGGAAAGAGAACCCAAAGGTCAGGAGCTCTGCTCTGTCTTCAATGGATGTTGGGATGCTCCATTGTGGTTGCCTTGTGTCTGGAAAGAATGACCTCTTCACATATTAATGGCTCTTAAGATCCACAGAAGCCCCTGTTAAGAGTGGAAGAATGCAGCTGGTTTCTCTTCAACGTGGATGAATCCATCCTTTTATTGAGGAGCAAGCTGATAGCTTTTCTCCCAGCCACAGCTCTTTTCCAGGTGCAGAAGAAGAGCATCTTGCCCACAGCTGCACAGACACCATGCAAGGCCAGACTCAAGGGCAGGATTTAACCCTAAAGAAATGACTCTCACCTCAACTAATGATCCTTCCTGGTCAGGATTTTACTGATGAGGCTGTGAATTCCCTTCCTTCTTTCCTGCCCTTCTGTTCAGCACACAGTAAAAACAATTCCAGGTTATCCAAACTGTAAAGCTGCCCAGAGAGGTGCTGGAGTCACCATGCCTGGAGGTGCTTGGAAGATGAGTAGCTGTGGCACTCTGGGACATGGTCCAGTGGTCATGGAGGTGTTGGGTAGAAGGTTGGACTTGATGATTTTAGAGGTCTTCTCCAACCTCAGTGATTCTGTGGCTCTATGCATCCCAACAGCTGCCTCTTCCCCACTCCAGGGGAGACAGCAGAGCCCTGCCTGACTGTGTGCTTTGCTTTGCAGACTGGGGATTGCCCTCCTGGCTACAAGTGCCCTCCAGGGACTGGATTCCCTTTTTCCTTTCCCTGTATGCCAGGCTTCTTCTGGGATAATTCCAGCGTGGGGGGTGAAGACATTTGCAGGCCATGCCCAGCTGGGTACTACTGTGACACTCCAGCCATGGCAGAGCCCAAAAGCTGCCCAGCAGTGAGTTGCTCTTTCTTGGTTGCCCTGTGGTGTGTGTGAGGCTGTTTAAGAGCCTTCAGTGCTGTACAGAGCTGCTTTGTTTTGCAGGGCTTCTACTGTGGTGAAGGCAGCTCTGAACCTGAGCCCTGCCTGGAGGGGACATTCAGCAACAAGAAGGGACTGTCTGCACCCTCAGAATGCAGCCCCTGTGGCCCTGGTGTCTACTGTGCTGCCCCAGGGCAGACTGGGCCAAGTGGTCCCTGTGAGGCTGGATTCTACTGCCAGGGCAGAGCCCTGACTCCAGTAAGTCATGCTGCAAAGGTTTCTCCTCATGAGGTTCAACAAGGTCAAGTGCAAGGTCCTGCACCTGGATCAGGGCAATCCCAAGCACAAATCCAGGCTGGACAAAGAGAGGCTTGAGAGCAGCCTCGAGGGGAAGGGCTTAGGGGTGTCAGTTTATGGCAAACTGCCCAGAGCCAGCACTGGTGGCTGGCAGCCCAGAGCAGGGAGAGCAGCAGCACAGGGAGGGGATTCTGCCCCTCTGCTCTGCTCTGCTCAGACCTCACCTGCAGCACTGCCTCCAGCTCTGGGGAACCCAGCACAAGCAGGACCTGGAGCAGCTGGAGAGGGTCCAGAGGAGGCCACCAAGATGATCAGAGGCTGGAGAACCTCTGCTATGGGGACAGGAGAGTTGGAGCTGTTCAGCCTGAAGAAGAGAAGGCTTCAGGGAGACCTTAGAGTACCTGAAGGGGCTGCAGGAGAGCTGGGGAGGGACTTTTGACAAGGGCTGGGAGTGCCAGGAGGAGGGAGAATGGCTTTGAGCTGGGAGAGGGGAGAGGGAGAGTGGAGATGAGGAAGAGATTATTGAGAGTGAGGGTGGTGAGAGACTGGCACAGGTTGCCCAGGGAGGTTGTGGATATCCCCTCCCTGGAGGTGTCCAAGACCAAACTGGACGAGGCCTTGAGCAACTTGTGCTGGTGAGAGGTGTCCCTGCCCATGGCAGTTGGGACTGGATGAGCTTTTTGGAGTCCTTCCCAACCCATTCTCTGACTGTGAGTATGTAGCTGTGCTTCTCTGGGGTGGATTTTTTTCCCCACTGCAGTACTTTTCATTAACTCAACAACTTGCAGAGCCACAGCTCTGTAGTGCTCACACTCCAGTTCGTGGCCTCAGAAGCACTCCTGCTGCCCTCAAAGGCACTGTCACCTCATCACATTTTCTCCCCCCCAACCCTAAACCCCCTTCAGTTAATCTGGAGCCAGGTGAAAAGGCTGTGGGTGAAAGTGGAGTGGCTGTGAGTGCCAGTGGGGTTGGTCGTGATGAGGGGGGGAAGTACTCCATGGGAGAGGCTGTTTCCCCCCACATTAACCTGGTTTTGCTATTCAGGGCTCTCAGCACCCCTGACCACTCATCTCAATAAGAATGGCTCTGGAACTGAAAGAGTTGAGGCTGTGCAGTCCCCCACATGGACTGGTTCAGTGTTTGCTGCATTCCCCTTCAGCAGCTGTTGTCCATCCTCTGCCCAAGGGGGTGCCTCTGGCTTGCTTTGCTTCACTGCCCTGGGCCCAAAGCAGTGCTTGTGGTGCCCCCAAGACTGCACCCCCATTTGCTCCTCTATTTTAAGTGGTGCCTTTCCCAATTTCAGTTGCCCACAGATGGTGTCACAGGAAATGTGTGTCCTGCTGGGGCTTACTGCCCACCCGGGGCTCCCTCACCTGTCCCCTGTCCTCCAGGGACTTTCAGCAATGTCAGTGGGCTGAGAAGCCTCCAGGAGTGCTTGGACTGCCCACCTGGGTGAGTGTCATCTTCAGAGGGTATGGTTCAGTCCTGTCCCTTTGCAAAGGGATTGCTTAATGCCTGGACTGGGCACAGCTCGAATCCTTGGTTCACTTATGGGCCACTCACTCCAAGAAGGGCATTGAGGGGCTGGAGCAGGTGCAGAGAAGGACAACAAAGCTGGGGAAAGGGTCTGGAGAACAGGGCTGGTGAGGAGCAGCTGAGGGAACTGGGGGTGTTTAGTGTGGAGGAGACTGAAAAGAGACCTCATTGCTCTCTGCAGCTCCTTGAGAAGAGGTTGGAGCCAGGCAGGGGTTGATTCAACTTAGTAACAAGTGGTAGAGGAGAGAAAATGACCTGAAATTGTGCTAGAGGAGGTTCAGGTTGGATTTTAGGAAGAATTTCTTCACTCAAAGGGTTCTCAGGCACTGGGACAGGCTGCCCAGGGAGGTGATGGAGTCCCCACCCCTGGAGGTGTAATTAAGTGTCATGTGGATGTGGTGGTGAGGGCTGTGGTTTAATCAAGGAGTTGGCACTGTTAGGCTAAAGTTTGGGCTCCATGACCTTAGAGGTCTTTCCCAATCCAGACAACTCTGATTCTGTGGAGTTTGTTGCCACAGCAGCTCAGACTTAACCTTGCAGAGGACTCCTCTCAGGTCCCAGGACTGAAGTCCAAGTGCACTGCCTGCATCCTCCAGGGCTGCACACCTTTATCAGTACATCTGCAGGAAGGAATCTGAGCTGTCTGAGCTCTCCACCACCTGCTACTGCTCACTGGCTTCTGTTGAGACTCACTGTGCCTGGAGTGCAGCACAGCTTGACCTAGCAGCTCTTGCTTACACCTCCTCCTGGACACCAGCTGGCCAGTCCTTTTTTGTGTCACCAGGCAGTCAAACTCACCACCCTGCAGCATTCCTTTCAATGCCACTAGAATTCCATGCCTGATTCTGAAGGAAAAGCTATGGGTGGTGGTGACTCTCCATGAGTATGTGCAGCTTGTTAAGACTGGTGAGGCAGAGTCTGGCTCTCAGCTGGTCACATCCTCATGCTGCTGTGACATGCAAGGTGCATGCAAGGTCAGCTTGGTGGCACAACACCTGCAAGTGTTGTGCTTTACTGTGAAGGAGGGGAGCAGCTGGGGTGGGGGCACTGAGAGTGGCAGGATGAGGGACAGTGGTTTGGAACTGGAGCAGAGTAGATTCAAGTTGGACATCAGGAGGAAGTGGTGAGACACTGGAAGAGGTTGCCCAGGGGTGTGGTTGAGGTCCCATCCCTGGAGATATTAAAAGTTAGACTTGATGTGGCCCTAAGCAACCTGATCCAGTTGAGGATGTCTCTGCTTACTGCAGAGGGGATTGGATTAGATGACCTTTGGAGGCCACCTCCAACCTATTCTCTTACTCTATGACACAAGGAATTATTTCTACCCAAGGCTTTTGCTCTTCCTCACACAGCCTGTACTGTGATGGGACAACCAACCAGGCTCCTTCAGGACCATGTGAACCTGGCTACTTCTGCCCAGGAGGTGCCAAAAGTGCCCTTCAGCAAGTGGTGATGGAAGGGCATTACTCCTTAGCAGGAGCTTTCAAGCCTGAGCCATGTCCTCCTGGCAGCTTCCAGCCTGTAAGTATGAGAGTGTGCAGTGTGTAAGGTACTCATGGGCTCACCACAGCCCTTGGAAACTGGAAAGTGCCAGAAGACACTCATGAGGTGTTTGCAAGTGGGCAGCTCCCAAAGAGGGGGGGACTTGGGGGTCTCCTAAGCTGGGTAACCCCCACCTGCTTTGCTTTTACCCTGCAGCTGAAGAACTCCATGCAGAGCTAAAAGGGCTTGGAGCTGGGAGAGGGGAGATTGAGAGTGGAAATGAGGAAGAAATTGTTTAGAGTGAAGGTGGTGAGACACTGGCACAGGTTGAGGGTGGTGAGACACTGGCACAGGTTTCCCAGGGAGGTTGTGGAGCACAGAAGCACCCAATGTGATCAAAGATCACATTGGGTGCTTCTGTGCTCCACAACCTCCCTGGAGGGGTTCAGGACCAGGTTGGATGAGACCTTGTGCACCCTGGGCTAGTGAAAGGTGTCCCTGTCCGTGTCAGGGAGTTGCAGCTGGATGAGCTCCCAACCCACTCTGTGACTCTGCCTCAGCCCAGCACTGTTGTCTGTCTCCCATTTGCTGGTTTCTCAGACGTTGCCCTGTACAGTGCCAGTGTAGCAGTGAGCTGAGGAGGCTGCAGCCTAGGCTGGGTGATGGAACATGCCCTGTGTCCTCCTGCTGCCTTAGCCCAGGGCATGATGCTGCTCAGGTGCCACAAAGCAGCTGCATTTGGACTGCAGTTCACTTGCTTCAGGGTGTTTGCTTGGTAGCAGGGAGGCTCTGGCCCTTGGGAGAACAGGCAAAGTTGATTCAGGTGGTGACCAGCAGCATCCCCACAGCTGCCAAGTCCTTCCTGTGTGCCCACTTTAGGAGCGTGCCCAGTCTGGCTGTAGGGACTGTCCAGAGGGTACCTTCTGCAACGACACAGGCCTGGCTGCACCCCAGCATTGTCCCAAAGGGCATTTTTGCCTGCCTGGAAGTTCCTCTCCTCTCCCATGTCCAGTGGTAAGAATCTGAAATGGATTTGTTTTGTAAGCAGTGAATTTCAGCAGGCTCAGCCCCTTGGCATGGGACGTTTGCTGCTGCCCCCCGTGCAGGGGACAACCTCTGCTGCCCCCCGTGCAGGGGACAACCTCTGCTGCCCCCCGTGCAGGGGACAACCTCTGCTTCTCCCCGTGCAGGGGACAACCTCTGCTTCTCCCTGTGCAGGGGACAACCTCTGCTTCTCCCTGTGCAGGGGACATTGGCTGCTTCTCCCTGTGCAGGAGACAACCTCTGCTTCTCCCCGTGCAGGGGACAACCTCTGCTTCTCCCTGTGCAGGGGACAACCTCTGCTGCCCCCCGTGCAGGGGACAACCTCTGCTTCTCCCCGTGCAGGGGACAACCTCTGCTTCTCCCTGTGCAGGAGACAACCTCTGCTTCTCCCCGTGCAGGGGACAACCTCTGCTTCTCCCTGTGCAGGGGACATTGGCTGCTTCTCCCTGTGCAGGGGACAACCTCTGCTTCTCCCTGTGCAGGGGACAACCTCTGCTGCCCCCCGTGCAGGGGACAACCTCTGCTTCTCCCTGTGCAGGGGACATTGGCTGCTTCTCCCTGTGCAGGGGACAACCTCTGCTTCTCCCCGTGCAGGGGACAACCTCTGCTTCTCCCTGTGCAGGGGACAACCTCTGCTGCCCCCCGTGCAGGGGACAACCTCTGCTTCTCCCTGTGCAGGGGACAACCTCTGCTGCCCCCCGTGCAGGGGACAACCTCTGCTTCTCCCTGTGCAGGGGACATTGGCTGCTTCTCCCTGTGCAGGGGACATTGGCTGCTTCTCCCTGTGCAGGGGACATTGGCTGCTTCTCCCTGTGCAGGGGACAACCTCTGCTTCTCCCTGTGCAGGGGACATTGGCTGCTTCTCCCTGTGCAGGGGACATTGGCTGCTTCTCCCTGTGCAGAGGACATTGGCTGCTTCTCCCTGTGCAGGGGACAACCTCTGCTTGTCTCTGTGCAGGGACAACCTCTGCTTGTCTCTGTGCAGGGGACAACCTCTGCTTCTCCCTGTGCAGGGGACAACCTCTGCTTCTCCCTGTGCAGGGGACAACCTCTGCTTCTCCCTGTGCAGGGTTCTTACTCAGATGGAGCCCGAGCAGGGGCCTGCAAGCCCTGCCCAGCAGGCAGGTACTGCAGCAGGGCTGGGCTGCCTGAGCCAGAGGGACTCTGCCAGCCAGGCTACTACTGCAGCCAAGGTTCCAGCAGCTCCTCACCTGTGAGTATTGAACCTCTCCCATGGCTCCAGGCCTTTGGGCACTGTAAAAACTATCAACAGACCATAATGATTTTATTCCCCTTGTTTCAGGTGGGGCTTCCCTTTGGAGATCTCTGCCCACCAGGACATTATTGCCCTGCTGGCACAACACACCCGAAGGAGCTGCCATGCCCTGTTGGCACCTGGAACGGACAGAGAGGAGCCCAGGATGCCACTTGGTGTCTGCCTTGTGCCCCTGGGTTCTTCTGCAACATGTCTGGCCAAGGTGCTCCTGCAGGACTTTGTGCACAAGGTGAGACAAAGCCTCAGCCTCTTTAGCTGCTTAGACATTCGGGATGGGAGACAGGACTCAAATCCTTTCTGCTTCAAGGCTATTTCTGCACGGGAAGGACCAAGACTGCCAAGCCAGAGGATGGCATCACTGGAGATCTCTGTCCTCGGGGCCATTTCTGCCCTGCAGGCTCAGCAGCACCTTCCCCCTGCCCCGCTGGAGAACACAGCGACGCAGCAGGTCAGGAACTGCATCTCTGCAGCTCCAGAGTGCCTCGCAGGAGGCAGGAACGCAGGTTGTGTTTTCAGCTGGCTGCAAGGAGGGCTTGAGAGCTGCTGGCCACGGGGAGTGCTTGGGAGGGGGTAGGGCAGAGACAGGGCCTTGGAGGGAAGCTTCAAGGTGTGTTTTGCGCCAGGGGGATGGCAGCAGTGATGCTCAGAGCACCAAGCTGGGGAGCTCTGAGCCAGGTTTCACCGAACCACAGAATGTCAGGGGCTGGAAGGGACCTCCAAAACTCACCCAGTCCAACCCCCCTGACAGAGCAGGATCTCCTATACCAGCTCACAGTCTCACAGTATCATCAGGGCTGGAAGAGACCTCACAGACCATCAAGTGCAACCCTTTAGCACAGAGCTCAAGGCCAGACCATGGCACCAAGTGCCACGTCCAGTCCTGCCTTGAACAGCTCCAGGGACGGCGACTCCACCACCTCCCCGGGCAGCCCATTCCAGTGGCCAATGACTCTCTCAGGGAAGAACTTTCTCCTCACCTCCAGCCTAAATCTCCCCTGGCACAGCCTGAGGCTGTGTCCTCTCGTTCTGGTGCTGGCCACCTGAGAGAAGAGAGCAACCTCCTCCTGGCCACAGCCTCCCCTCAGGTAGCTGTAGACAGCAATAAGGTCTGCCCTGAGCCTCCTCTTCTCCAGGCTAACCAATCCCAGCTCCCTCAGCCTCTCCTCGTAGGGCTGTGCTCAAGGCCTCTCCCCAGCCCACACAGGAATGCTTCCAGGCAGGAATATCTCCAGAGAGGGAGACTCCACAGTCCCCCTGGGCAGCCTGTGCCAGGGTTCTGTCTCCTCACAGGGAAAAAAATTCCTTCTCACACAATAGAATAGAATGGTTTAGGTTGGAAGGGAGCTCAAAGCTCAGCCAGTTCCAACCCCCTGCCATGGGCAGGGACACCTCCCACCAGAACAGGTTGCTCAAAGGCCTCCTTCAGCCTGCCCCCAAACACCTCCAGGGTGTTCCATGTTTCCATGGGACTTCCTATGCTTCAGCTTCCACCATTGTCCCTTGTCCTGTCATTTCCTCACTGTTCTGCCTGCCACCAAGTGCTGAGATGGACTCATAGAATGGTCAGGCTGCCAGCCCCTTGCCAGGGCAGGGTCATCCAGGAACACATCCAAATGGGTCTTGAAAATCTCCAGAGGAGACTCCACAACCTCTCTGGGCAGCCTGCTCCAGGCCTCCAGCACCCTCACACCAATGAAGCTTTTCCTCACCATGAGGTGGAACCTTCTGGGTTCCAGTTTGTGTCCACTGCTGCTTGTCCTGTCACAGGGCACCACTGACAAGGTCCTGGCCCCTGCTGCTTGCCCCCCACCCTTCAGGTATCTGTACACATTCATAGGATCTCCTCTCAGCCTTCTCTTCTCCAGGCTAACCAGCCCCAGGGCTCTCAGCCTCTCCTCCTCACACAGATGTTCCAGTCCCTTTAGCATCTTTGCAGCCTCCAGTCTGTCCCTGTCCCTCTTGAACTGGGAATCCCAGAACTAGATTCACTACTCCAGATGTGGTCTCACCAGAGCAGAGCAGAAGGGGAGGAGAACCTCCCTTGACCTGCTGGCCAGACTGTGGAGGAGATGTGGAGGATGCTGGCACTCTGGGGCTGGTCAAGTGGAGCTGGAACCAAGCTGGCTGGAGCTGTGTTTCCTTCCCAGGCCAAGAGCAGTGCTCTCCTTGTCCTGCTGGCTTCCACTGTTCCGAAGGACTAAGACATCTCTGCCCTCCTGGCTTCTATTGCCCTCAGAAAACTGGGATCAGCTTCTCTCCCTGTCCCCCTGGGACTTTCAACCCTTCCTATGGACTCAGCCAGGCTGAGAGGTGTCAGCAGTGCCCTGCAGGTGAGGAGCTGACTGCTCTCATTGCCCACACAGGGCAGTGTCTGAAGGGAGATCTCTCTGCACATCTCTTTTCCCAAGCCACTGCTGTGGGTTTCACCTCTAGCAAATGGCACCAGAAGAATGCACAGGTTCCCTGTCCCGGGGGTGCTGCCATCCTGTGAGCCACATGGGGCTTTTTGGAGGCTCTTCAGGAGGCTTTGGTTCATACTCAGGGCTTCCCAGAGGAGAATGGTCTGAGCTGGAATGAAGCTCTATCCCAGTGGTGCTGATGCCAAGGGATTGGTGCTCTCCAAGTCTTGCCCTTTGCCTCCCCTTCCCCTGCCTCCCCTTCCCCTGCCTCCCCTTCCCCTGCCTCCCCTTCCCCTGCCTCCCCTTCCCCTGCCTCCCCTTCCCCTGCCTCCCCTTCCCCTGCCTCCCCTTCCCCTGCCTCCCCTTCCCCTTCCCCTTCCCCTTCCCCTTCCCCTTCCCCTTCCCCTTCCCCTTCCCCTTCCCCTTCCCCTTCCCCTTCCCCTTCCCCTTCCCCTTCCCCTTCCCCTTCCCCTTCCCCTTCCCCTTCCCCTTCCCCTTCCCCTTCCCCTCCCCCTCCCCCTCCCCCTCCCCTCCCCTCCCCCTCCCCCTCCCCCTCCCCCTCCCCCTCCCCTGCCTCCCCTCCTCAGCAGCTCCCTTGATTTTTCTCCCCATGTACTGAATGCTTCCTCCCCCCTCCCCGCCCTGTGGTCTTGCAGGACTGTTCTGTGCAGAGTGGGGATTGTCCTCTCCAAGTGGTTCCTGCTGGCCAGGATTCTTCTGCACAGGAGGTACCGAGTTCAGTGCCCACAGCAGGAAAAGAGAGCTGAAGCAGCAGGCAGCTGAGGCCCTTTTGGAACTGATCCTTGTGCATTCTCTGTGTGTCTCTCTTGGCTGCAAGTGCAGAGTGCCAGGATGGTGCTGAGGGGGGAGGCTGTGTGGTAGGCTTGTACTCAGTCACA
Source organism: Pogoniulus pusillus (assembly GCF_015220805.1). NCBI lineage: Eukaryota > Metazoa > Chordata > Aves > Piciformes > Lybiidae > Pogoniulus > Pogoniulus pusillus. Next base: position 7,548,023 of record NC_087301.1, read on the forward strand.
TCAGAAGCTCCTTCAGCCAAATGCCTGCTTTCTGAGGCCAGTAGGACTTAGCACAAACTGCAAGAAGCAGACTCAAGCAGATTATTACTATGCAAATTGGGCTGCTGTGAGCAGGTCTCTTGGCAGCTTTCAGCTCGTGTTTGTGTGTGTAGAGACTTCAGGGAGGTAGTGGAGACTTCATTCAGGCCTTTTCTCCACCAAGAGAAAAGGCAAAGCACTGAAATGGTTCTGCTCCCTCTGGTTCTTGCTGTTGAGTGCTCCCTGAGAGGGGTTTTGGCTTTGTTGCCAGCAGCAGCAGCCACCTCTGCTCTTCTTGCAGCTGTGGGAATGGCTCTTTGGGAATGGGGGCAGAAGGAACCCATTAGCATTCAGGATGCCTTTGCTCTGTCTTCCTCACACAGGAGCAAGTGTCCCAAACCCTAATGGAGCCACAAACACGAGCACTGGTGGCCCATGCCCACCTGGACACTTCTGCCCAGCTGGCACAAGTATCCCACAGCAGTGCCCTGTGGGGACTTATTCAGACAGGTAAAGCTTCTCAGCTCTGCTGCTGCTCATTTTCACTTCCCTTTGCTTTTTGGTTTGTTCCCTTAGTCCTTTGAGCAACAAAGTGCAGCTCAGTGAGGCTCCTTAGACACATCTGTGAGTGCCCAGAGAGTCATGGAATTTTCTGGGTTGGAAAAGGCCTCTGAGATCATCCAGTCCAACATCAACCCAACCCCACCATGGCCACCAAACCCTGTCCCCAAGTGCCATGGCCACAGGTTTCTTCAACACCTGCAGGGATGGGAACTCCACCACCTCCCTGGGCAGCCTGTGCCAATCCCTGACCACTCTGGCAGCAAACAAATTGTTCCTCATCTCCAACCTAACCCTGCCCTGCCACAATCTCAGGACATTTCCCCTTGTTTCAATGCCTGATCCTAGGGAGCAGAGCCCAACCCCCACCTCAGGGAGCTGCAGAGAGCAATGAGGTCTCCTCTCAGCCTCTTCTTCTCCAGGCTGCACACCCCCAGCTCCCTCAGCTGCTCCTCCCCAGCCTTCTTCTCCAGACCCTTCCCCACCTTTGTTGCCCTTCTCTGGACCTGCTCCAGCCCCTCAATGTCCTTCTTGATTTGAGGGGCCCAAACCTGAGCTCATAAAAGCTTCATGGTTGTTTTCACTGGGCTGGAGGTGTAGGCATCAGTGCTCTGCCTGCTTCACTTGCACACTGCCAACAGAAAGCTTCTGCCCCTCCCCAGGCTGTACAACTGGCAGGACTCCAGCTGCACACCATGTCCTCCTGGCTACTACTGCAGTTCTGCTGGCCTCTTGGCACCCTCAGGTCCCTGCTCAGCTGGGTACTACTGCCTGTCTGGGGCAACCTCACCTTCCCCACACGGTGAGTTGCACTGCCTCAACCTAAACCTCCCCTGCTCCACTTTCAAACCATGGTCCCTCATCCTATCACCCCAGGCCCTTCTAAGCAGTCCCTCCCCAGCCTTCCTGCAGGTGCCCTTCAGATACTGAAGTGCAGCTCTAAGGTCTCCCTGGAGCCTTCTCCAGGCTGAACAGCCTCAACTCTGCCAGCCTGTCCCCACTGCAGAGGTTGTCCAGCCCTCTGAGCATCTTGGTGGCCTCCTCTGGACCCACTCCAGCAGGTCCATGTCCCTCTTGTGTTGAGGGCCCCAGAGCTGGACCCAGCAGTGCAGGTGAGGTCTCACCAGAGCAGAGAGGGATGTACTGTGCATCCTCCTGATCTGTCTTCTGGGATCCCAGACATGACCAAGTCCTCCTCAGTAGGGTGTTAGCTCCCTTTGTTGGCATCATCCCTCCCCCAGCAGCTCCCTTTCATGGTCATGTCTCTTTGTGTGTCCTAGGTGCACGGGAGAAAGGAGGCCCTTGTCCTGTGAGCCATTTCTGCCCAGAAGGAACCAGCTCTCCCTTGCCCTGCCTTGCAGGGACTTACAACAACCTCACCAGCCAGGCTGCCTGCTTCCCTTGTGCTGCAGGCTACTACTGCCCAGAAAACAGCACCAGCTACAGCTTCAACCCTTGCCCAGCTGGCTTTTACTGCCCCAGAGGTGAGAAGGGCACAGGGGACAGGTCAGCCCATGGACCAGGCTGTAGCATCCTTCTTCTTAAAGGCAAGAAATGATCACAGGATCACAGAACCAGGTTGGAAAAGACCTTTGAGATCATTGAGTCCAACCTCGCACCTAACACCTTCTGATGAGCTAACCCCTGGCACCAAGTGCCTCCTGCAGCCTCCTCTTCAACACCTCCAGCCACAGCCACTCCACCACCTCCCTGGGCAGCCCATTCCAGTGCCAATCACTCTCTCTGCCAGCAACTTCCTCCTAACATCCAGCCTGAACCTGCCCTGGCACAGCCTGAGACTGTGTGCCCTTGTGTTGCTGGCTGCCTGGCAGCAGAGCCCAACCCCACCTGGCTACAGCCTCCCTGCAGGCAGCTGCAGGCAGCAATGAGCTCTGCCCTGAGCCTCCTCTGCTGCAGGCTGCACCCCCCCAGCTCCCTCAGCCTCTCCTCACAGGGCTGTGCTCCAGGCCCCTCCCCAGCCTTGCTGCCCTTCTCTCAACACCTTCCAGCACCTCAACATCTCTCTGCAATTCAGGAGCCCAGAACTGGACCCAGCACTGCAGGGGTGGCCTGAGCAGTGCTGAGTACAGGGGCACAAGAACCTCCCTTGTCCTGCTGCCCACACTGCTCCTGAGCCAGCCCAGGATGCCATTGGCTCTGCTGCCCACCTGGGCACTGCTGCCTCCTCTTCAGTCAAAATCTCTCTGAGATGAATGTTTCAGGGTCAGTCTTCTCTTCACAGAAAATGAACTCCAACCTTTTACACCTAATCATGGCTTAACCCTCTCATGGGCAAGTTAAGCAGCACCCTTGGCCACCAAGGGCAAGCTGTGGAGACCAGCAGTGAGGTCAGCTGGCAAAGCCAGCATGAAGTGCTGGAGCAGGGTTGATAGCCAAGAGAGTGTTTGTGGTCCCTGAGAGGTTCTTGCTGTCTCTGTTGCACAGGAACCAGGTTTGCTACTGAGTTTCCCTGCCCCCGGGGCTACTACAACCCTGATGGGATGACACAGAGCCTGGACAGCTGCTTGCCCTGTCCACCTGGGCACTACTGTGGGAAGGAGAACTTGACAGCTCCTTCAGGCCAGTGTGATGCAGGTGAGTCTGGGCCGGTTGGAGTCATAGAATTAGTCAGGGAAGGAAGGGACCACAAGGATCAGCCAGTTCCAACCCCCCTGCCATGCCCAGGGACACCCCACACTAGATCAGGTTGGCCAGAGCCTCATCCAGCCTGGCCTCAAACACCTCCAGGAATGAAGCTTCCACCACCTCCCTGGGCAACCTGTGCCAGGCTCTCACCACCCTCATGCTGAAGAACTTCTTCCTAACATCCAGTATGAATCTCCCCCAATCCTATCACTCCCTGACAGCCTAAAAAGTCCCTCCCCAGCTTTCTTGTAGCCCCCTTAAGATGCTGCAAGGCCACAATAAGGTCACCTTGGAGCCTTCTCTCCAGACTGAGCAGCCCCAACTGCCTCAGCCTCTCCTCACAGCAGAGCAGCTCCAACCTCTGCTCATCCTTGTGGCTGTGGATTGCTCAGCACCCAAGGACAGCCAGCTTGGGAGGCTGATGCTTGTGTGGCACAGGAGAGGTGCTCCAGCCCTCTGCTCATCCTTGTGGCTGTGGATTGCTCAGCACCCAGGGGCAGCCAGCTTGGGAGGCTGATGCTTGTGTGGCACAGGAGAGGTGCTCCAGCCCTCTGCTCATCCTTGTGGCTGTGGATTGCTCAGCACCCAAGGACAGCCAGCTTGGGAGGCTGATGCTTGTGTGGCACAGGAGAGGTGCTCCAGCCCTCTGCTCATCCTCGTGGCTGTGGATTGCTCAGCACCCAGGGGCAGCCAGCTTGGGAGGCTGATGCTTGTGTCCTGCAGAACCATAGAACAGAATCATAGAATCACAAAAGTTGGCAGAGAGCTCCAAGCTCCTGCAGCCCAACCTAGCCCCCAGCCCTGCCCAACCAACCAGACCATGGCACTAAGTGCCCCAGCCAGGCTTGGCTGCAACACCTCCAGCCACGGTCACTCCACCACCTCCCTGGGCAGCCCATTCCAGTGCCAATCACTCTCTTTGCCAACAACTTCCTCCTCACATCCAGCCTGACCCTGCCCTGCCCCAGCTTGAGGCTGTGTCCCTTTGTTCTGTTGCTGGCTGCCTGGCAGTAGACCCCAACCCCATCTGGCTACAGCCTCCCTGCAGCTTTTGGCACAGCTCCCCAGGCTGTTTGCTTGGTCCACTTGCCCAGCTGTCAAATCCAGTGGGCTTGAAGCCAGCCTGGGCATCTACCTGGCTTCTACCTGCTGGTTCAGCTGCCTCAGCTCTGTGTGCAGACACTGCATGCAAAGCCATCTCAGCTGCATAATTGGTGATGTCTTCTGGGGCATTGCTAGAGCTTCTCAGGCCACTTCTCTCTTCCTAGGTTGGTTCTGCATCTCAGCTGCTTGGAGCTCTCAACCCTTCGATCTGGATAACTACACCAATGCCAACTGCCTCTGTCCAGCCACTGCCACTGGAGGGAAGTGCACAGCTGGCTTCTATTGCCCCAGAGGAAGCCCAGAGCCTCTTCCTTGCCCTCCAGGGTTTTACTGCAATGCCTCAGGTTGGTGTCTTTGGAGCCCAGGAGGGATTTCTTTTGAGGGGAGGTCAGTAAAGACATTGTGTGGACAAGGACATGTCTGCTATTTAAGAGCTGGGCAGAATACCCCAAAGCTAAGTTCTGCTTCTTAGGTGAGAAGCCTGACTTTGGCTGAAATCTGCTGTGTGACCTCTTGTGAGTTGCTTTGCCTTTGTGGCCATGGTCCCAGCTCCAGTAGGAAGATGCCATTGCAGGTTCAGACATGGGTGGTCAAGGCCCCCTCTCAGGCTCTCCTGTGTTCTCTGGGGTATCACAGCATCACAGCATCACAGTATCACCAAGGTTAGAAGAGACCTCACAGCTCATCAAGTCCAACCCTTTAGCACAGAGCTCAAGGCCAGACCATGGCACCAAGTGCCACGTCCAGTCCTGCCTTGAACAGCTCCAGGGACGGCGACTCCACCACCTCCCCGGGCAGCCCATTCCAGTGTCCAATGACTCTCTCAGGGAAGAACTTTCTCCTCACCTCCAGCCTAAATCTCCCCTGGCACAGCCTGAGGCTGTGTCCTCTCGTTCTGGTGCTGGCCACCTGAGAGAAGAGAGCAACCTCCTCCTGGCCACAACCTCCCCTCAGGTAGCTGCAGACAGCAATGAGGTCTCCCCTGAGCCTCCTCTTCTCCAGGCTAACCAATCCCAGCTCCCTCAGCCTCTCCTCGTAGGGCTGTGCTCAAGGCCTCTCCCCAGCCTCGTTGCCCTTCTCTGGACACGCTCAAGCATCTCAATGTCCCTCCTAAACTGGGGGGCCCAGAACTGAACACAGTACTCAAGGTGTGGTCTGACCAGTGCAGAGTACAGGGGGGTATTGCTTCATCTTCTCCTGCTCCTCTTCTGTCCTCTCATTATCCTTTCAGTGTGCTGGTTTTACCCTGATACTTCCACAGAGCTGTGATGGTTGCAGGATGCCTCTGGTGTCTCCCTGGGCTAGCACAGAGGAAGGCTCAGCTGCCACCTTGAGGTGTTTGCCCAGAGGGAGGCTGGCAGTGGTTGGTTGCTTTTCTCCTTCTGACTCAGTGCCATGACCCTTCCTGTCTTCCAGGGCTGCCTGGCCCCAGTGGGCAGTGTGCTGCTGGCTTTTACTGTCAAGGTGGAGCAGCTCTCCCTAAGCCCACAGATGGTGTGAGTGGCAATGTCTGCCCCGTGGGAGCTTACTGCAGTGAGTACCCAGTGCCAGCCTGGACTGAAGAGTTCATGCACATCACCTCTGAAACCCTGAGCATGCTGAAATGCTGCTGGGTGATCCTGAGAGCATGGTGGCCAACTTGCCATGGTCTGACCACAGTGCCCAACGTCCCAGGTTCTGCCCTTAGCTTTCCCCTGGCCTCCTGTGGGACAGCAGTGATGTATTTGTTTCAGTGCCCAAATGTGTCTCTCCTTCAATGCAATTAGCTTCACCTCTGCTTCCCTTGGTGAAATGAGGCTAATTAATGCCTGTCCTCTTCCACACAGCACTGTTAGATCTCAGACTGAATCCCAAGACTTCACTGATGCTGTTTCCATGCTGCTGTGTGTTCATCTGACCCCTGAAAGCAGCAGGCTCCTGCTCATTTCTATCCTGCTTCTGTTCCCACAGCTGCAGCCTCAGCAGTACCTGAGCTCTGCCCAGCTGGCACCTTTTCCAGCCTGCCAGGGAGGACAATGCTCTCAGAGTGCCAGCCTTGCCCCTCTGGCTTCTACTGTGAGGAACCTGGCCTGAGTGCCCCAACTGGAGAGTGCTGGGAGGGTGAGTGAAGGATGAGCAGAGTCTGAGGAGCTGCAGTCATAGAACCACAGAAGGGCTCAGGTTGGAAGGGGCCTTAGAGATCATCTACAACAGCAAGGGCAGGGACACCTCTCAGCTACACTCAGCTGCTCAAGGCCTCATCCATCCTGGCCTTGAACACCCCCTGGGAGGAGGACTGCTTCATCTGTCCATCCTCTGTCTCCTCTGCAGGTTATTACTGTGACAGCCAGCAAGGCCCAGTGACTGATTTCACACTTTACCCATGCCCACAAGGCTTTTACTGCCCACCAGGCACAAAGAGGAGCACTCAGTACAGCTGCCCTGCAGGAACCTTTGGACCAAGGCAAAGGCTGAAGGCTATCAAGGAATGTCAAAGATGCCCACCAGGAAAATACTGTGAGCTCTCTGGGCTGGCTGCCCCAACAGGTATGCTGCTGCTCTGCTGCTGCTAGAGAGCCATGGCAGTGGCTGGTGGGTAGTGCCAGGCACTGGGTTCTGGGGTTGACTGTCCCATTCTGCTTGTCAAGACCTTCCTGAGAAAAGAAAATGGTTCTTTATTTATTTGTGAGCAAGGAGTGAGAAAGAGGCTGCAGAACCTGGAACTCAGAACCACAGAATGGGTTAGGTTGGAAGGGAGCTCAAAGCTCAGCCAGTGCCAACCTCCTGCCATAGGCAGGGACAGCTCCTGCTAGAACAGGTTGCTCCAGGCCTCATCCAACCTGGTCCAGAACATCTCCAGGGAGGTTGTGGAGCACAGAAGCACAGAATGGGATCAAAGATCCCATTCTGTGCTTCTGTGCTCCACAACTTCCCTGGGAAACTTGTGCCAGTGTCTCACCACCCTCAACCTGTGCCAGTCTCTCACCTCCCTCACTCCTTCCTCACATCCACTTTCAATCTCCCCTCTGCCATTTCAAACGCATTCCTCCTCCTCCTCTCATTCCCAGACCTTCCCAATAGTCCCTCCCCAGCCCTCCTGCAGCCCCCTGCAGCTCCTGCAAGGCCACTCCAAGCTCTCCTCCAAGCCTTCTCCTCTGCAGCCTGCACAGCCCCAACTCTCTCAGCCTGTGCTCAGAGCAGAGCTGCTGCAGCCCTCTCAGCATCTTGGTGGCCTCCTCTGCACTGCCTCCAACACTTCCATGTCCTGCTTGTGCTGGGGGCTGCAGAACTGCCCCCAGGACTGCAGGTGGGGTCTGAGGAGAGCAGAGCCAAGGAGCAGAATCCCCTCCCTTGCCCTGTGCCCACACTGCTCTGGCTGCAGCCCAGCACAGGCTTGTGTCTGGGCTGCACTCACCCTGCATGCAGACTGAGCTGTTGAGCTTTTCATCACCCCAGACCCCCAGGTCCTGTTCCTCAGGGCTGCTCTCAGCCATTCCCCACCCAGCCTGGAGCTGTGCAAATCCAGCAGAAGGCAGAATTCAGAAAATGCAGGAGTTTCACAGAGCCAAACTTGGCTGCCATTCTTCTTGCACCTCATTTGGCTTTTTTCATCTTAGTTCCCAAAGAATTCATCCTTCCAATTGATGCAGAGGTGATTTGGCTTAGCAGAGAGAGGGCAAAGCACCCAGCAGTGGCATCTCTCCCCTGGTTTACTTTTCTTCTTTCCAGATCATTTTTTTTCACATCAGCACTGAGGATCTTTCATTGCTCCTTGTCCTCTGCAGATACAGGCAAAGCACTGCAATAAAGCATTTCATGTCTCAGTCTTCACAGGATCATAGAACCAACCACGTTGGAAGAGACCTCTAAGGTCATCCAGTCCAAATCATAAAGTAGTTTGGGTTGGAAATCCAATCCAACCTGCAACCCACCCCCACCATGGCAAATAAACCCTGTCCCCAAAGTGCCATGGCCACAGGTTTCTTCAACACCTCCAGGCATGGGCACTCCACCACCTCCCTGGGCAGCCTGTGCCAATCCCTGGCCACTCTTGCAGCAAACAAATTGTTCCTCATCTCCAACCTAACCCTGCCCTGGCACAATCTCAGGACATTTCCCCTTGTTTTAACACCTGATCCTAGGGAGCAGAGCCCAACCCTCACCTCGCTGCAGCCTCCTCTCAAGGAGCTGCAGAGAGCAATGAGGTCTCCTCTCAGTCTCCAGTTCTGCACACTGCACACCCCCAGCTCCCTAAGCAGCTCCCCCCAGCCCTCTTCTCCAGACCCTTCCCCAGCTTCACTCAAGGATGTGTTGAACACATAGCTCAAGAGAGATGTGTGCTGAAGTCCCTGCCCAGTGCTCAGCAAAGTGCTTTCCTGCCTAGGTGAGCCCCAGCACCCTGCTGTTGCCAGCTCTTCTCTCCTTACCATTGCAACCAGCTCTCCTGCCTGCTGGCCTTAGCATCACTGGTTTGCAGATGGCAGAGGCTCTGCACCTGGCAAAGCAAACAACTCTTTCAGTCCAGACTCTCAGGTGTGCACTTCTGTGCCCCTTTCCTGTCCATATGAATGTGCTTTGTGTTTGCTCCTCTGTTTTCTAGGAGATTGTGCTGAGGGATTTTGGTGCAGAAGTGGTGCCCGAGTGAGAACCCCCCAGGATGGAGAATCAGGACTTCCCTGTCCTCCTGGTCATTACTGTCCTGAAGGTGAGGTGATTTGCTAAGGCACAATGCTTTGGCTGGCAGACTTCAGGCTGGGAGAGCTGAGGTTGTTCAGCCTGGAGAAGAGAAGGCTCCAGGGAGACCTTTAAGCAGCCTTCCAGTACCTGAAGGGGCTACAGGAAGGCTGGGGAGGGACTGTTTAGAAGGGCCTGCAGCAGTAAGGATGAGAGGCAATAGTTTGACACTGGAGCAGGGGAGATTTAGGTTGGACATCAGGAGGAAGCTCTGTACTGTGAGTGGTGAAATCCTGGAAGGGGTTGCCCAGGGCTGTGGTTGAGGCTCCATTCCTGGAGACCTTCGAGGCCACACTCGATGTGACCCTGAGCAGGCTGCTCTGGTTAAAGCTGTCTCTGCTGGCTGCAGGGGGCTTGCACAGGCTGATCTTCAGGGGTCCCTTCCAGCCTGGTGCACTCTGTGGTTCTGTGCTGTTTGTTCATTCCTGGAGAGCAGGAGGTGACCTTTCCTCACCCTGATGCTGTCGCTTTTGCCAGGTGCACCTCTGCCACTGCCCTGCCCTCCTGGCACATGGTCTGGCATCCCAGGCAGCAGGAGCTCACAGCAGTGCCAGCCTTGCCCTGGGGGGTATTACTGCAGCAGCTCAGGGCAGAGTGCCCCTTCTGGACACTGCAGCCCAGGGTAAGCAGGAGAGCAAACCCTTTTAGCTTGTGTGTGTGTCAGGAGAGGTCTGCAGGGGCTCTGCTCCTCTCCCCGCGGCCGCAGGTACTACTGCAGCTCTGCAGCTCGCACCCCAGCGCCCACCGATGGCCTCGCAGGAGCTCCGTGCCCAGTCAGCCACTTCTGCCCTCTGGGATCCAGGAGCCCAGTGCCCTGCCCCCCTGGCTCCTACATGCCACACACCCATGGAGAGGAGTGCCATGCTTGCCCAGAGGGGGAATACTGTGTGTCTGGTGAGGAGCCACAGCCATGTCCCCAGGGTGAGTTAAGGTCCCAGCCACAGGTCTGGCTTGGCTTTGATTTTTCCAAACACTGCTGATTGTGATCAGGTCACAGCATCCCAGGATCCCAGGGTGTCAGGGGTTGGGAGGGACACAAATAGCTCATCCAGTCCAACCCCCCTGCCAGAGCAGCACCATCCAATGCAGCTCAGGGCACACAGAACACATCCAGACAGGCCTGGAAAGGCTCCACACAAGGAGACTCCACAACCTCTCTGGGCAGCCTGTGCCAGGGCTCTGGGAGCCTTCCAGGCAAGAAGTTGCCCTTGTGCTGAGCTGGAGCCTCCTGTGCTGCAGCTTCCATCCACTGCTGCTTGTCCTGTGCCAGGGAGCAGTGAGCAGAGCCTGTCCCCCCCTGCTGACCCCCAGCCCTCAGAGAGTTACAGACATTGATTCAATCCCCTCTCAGTCTCCTCTTCCCCAGACTAAGCAGCCCCAGGGCCCTCAGCCTCTCCTCCCCAGGCACTGCTCCAGTCCCCTCAGCATCCTTGTAGCCTCTGGACCCTCTCCAGCAGATCCCTGTCCCTCTGCAACTTTCTTTCTTTCTTTCCCAGGGCATTTCTGTCCCACAGGCACAGCTCATCCTGTTGCTTGTCCAGCAGGCTCCTACAACCCTTCCCAAAGGCAAACCAGCTGCCTCCCCTGCCCATCAGGGTAAGAGTGAGAGAGTGACCTTGGCATTGTGTGTGTGAGCAAGGCACTGCTGGGAAGAACTGCCCATTCCAGTCACCATGGAGCAGTGCAGGTCCAGAGGAGGGCCATGAGGATGGTCAGGACTGGCATGTGAGGAAAGGCTGAGAGAGCTGCAGTTGTTCAGCCTTGGGAAGGCTGAGGGGAGACCTTCTCAGCATGGAGCAGGACATAAAGGGTGGCTAGCAGGAGGATGGAGATTTCCCTTGCATGAGGAGTGCCATGGAAAAGACAATGAGTGATGGGAACAAGTCACTGCTGGGGGGGACATTCCCACTGGGCTCCAGAAGACAGTTTTCCCCTATGAGAACACTCAGACTTTGGGATCAGCTCCCAAGGGCAGCAGTGGAGTCTCCTGCATTGGTCAGCTTTAAGACTCAGCTTGCCAGGGAGCTGGGCCAGCTCATTTCAGCTCCACTGTCACCTGGAAAGGTTGGACCAGATGAGCCTTGGGGTCACTTCCAAACTTTGCCTTCTCTGTGATCCAGTTTTTGGTGGCAAAATGAGTTCTTCCAGCAGTGACAAGCACTCATCTCTGATAGGAGGAGGCAGAGGAGCCACTGGGCTCTGTTTGCCAATGCTGTAATAGTCAAATGTGGAAGCAAGGAAAGTCCTGATCCCAGGTGCCAGCTCCACAGGAAGGGAATTTGGATCAGGAGGCTTCTGAGAGCAAGGAAACCACTGCATCAAAACGTTTTGTCCATGTCTGAAGTATTATAGAATCAAGCAGGTTGGCAGAGAGCTCCAAGCTCCTGCAGCCCAACCCAGCCCCCAGCCCTGCCCAACCAACCAGACCATGGCACTAAGTGCCCCAGCCAGGCTTGGCTTCAACACCTCCAGCCACAGCCACTCCACCACCTCCCTGGGCAGCCCATTCCAGTGCCAATCACTCTCTCTGCCAATAACTTCCTCCTAACCCTGCCCTGGCACAGCTTGAGGCTGTGTCCCCTTCTTCTGTTGCTGGCTGCCTGGCAGCAGAGCCCAACCCCACCTGGCTACAGCCTCCCTGCAGGCAGCTGCAGGCAGCAATGAGCTCTGCCCTGAGCCTCCTCTGCTGCAGGCTGCACCCCCCCAGCTCCCTCAGCCTGTGCTCACAGCAGAGCTGCTGCAGCCCTGGCAGCATCTTTGTGGCCTCCTCTGGACTCTCTCCAGCAGCTCTGAGTCCTTCTCACACTGGGGACAGCAGAGCTGGGGGCAGGAGTGGAGGTGAGGTCTGAGCAGAGCAGGACAGGGCAGGGAGGAGCAATCACCACTCTTGACCTTTATTTTTTTTGTTGAGTTTTGTCTTTACAAGAAACAAACAAAACCACACAAGCAAAGAACCCAACCAGCAAACATAGCAGAAAGCCCAAAGCAAACACACAACCCCCCCCAGTAACAACAGCACCAAAATCTCTCTCTCTGGACTAGGTTCTTCTGCCCCCAGAACTGCTCTTCCTTTGTGGGGAACGAGTGCCCAGCTGGCCACTACTGCCCTGCCACCACTGCCTCTGCAACTCAGTTCCCATGTCCTAAGGGCACCTACAACCCACAGCCTGGGAGCAGCCTAATGTCTGCCTGCAGCCCCTGTGAGCCAGGTAAGCCCCCAGCAAGTTTCTGTTGGGCTGGTGAGAGGAGAGTGCCTGGACATGCATGGTGGTGGCCTTGGCTTCAGTGGCTCACTGGATCCCAGAAGGGCTCAGGTTGGAAGGGACCTCTGAGCTCCTCTGCTCCAATCCCCCTGCCATGGGCAGGGACACCTCTCAGCTAGACTCAGCTGCTCAAAGCCTCATCCAACCTGGCTTTGAGCAGCTCCAGGGAGCAGGCAGCCACAGCCTCCTTAGGCAGCCTGTGCCAGAGTCTCACCACCCCACTGCTGAAGATCTTCTTCCTAAGATCTAACCCTGCTCTGCCTCAGCTTCAAAGCATTTCCCCTTGTCCTGTCTCTAGACACCCTCGGGAAAAGTTCCTCTGCAGCCTTCCAGTAGGATCCCTTCAGATGTTGGAAGGATCACAGAATTATTTGGGTTGGAATAGCCAAACTGGCAACCCAACCCCACCATGGCCACCAAACCCTGTCCCCAGGTGCCATGGCCACACATTTCTTGGACACCTCCAGGGATGGGGACTCCACCACCTCCCTGAGCAGCCTGTGCCAAGCCCTGGCCACTCTTGCAGCAAACAAATTGTTCTTAATATCCAATCTAAACCTCCCCTGGCACAACCTGAGGCCATTTCCTCTCATTTTACCACCAGTTACTTGGGGCAAAGAGCCCAAGAGCCAGGGCTGAACTGCTGAGGTCTGCAGCTGGCTCCTGAGTGTCCTTCTGCCTTCCTCCCTCCCTCTCTCAGGGCACTACTGTGCACTCTCAGGGCAGTCCCACGTCTCAGGACCCTGTCTGGCTGGGTTCTACTGCAGGGAAGCTGCTTCTAGCCCAACACCTACAGATGGTCTTCTGGGGAACACCTGCCCAAGGGGAGCTTACTGTCCTACAGGCTCTGCCTTTCCCCAGCCCTGTCCCCCTGGCTGTTACAGCAACTCGACTGGGAACACTGGGATCGAGGACTGCCTCCTGTGTGAGCCAGGTACAGTGCTGCAAGAAAGGATGGTCGAGGCTCCAGCCAGGCACCAGCATCTCTGGGGCTCCTGGGGCCCTTGGTGGCTCTAGAGCAAGCAATCAACAAATGCATTCCTGGAGAGGGATGTTGGGCAGAGCAGAGGCCAAACCTGCCCCATTGCACATGAGGCTACTCACAGTGACCTGTGAGCTTCTCCCTGCCCTTTCTCTCCATGCTTCTCTGCTTAGAGGTGATGAGGAGTGCTGCTTGTACAGGCAGCTCTCTCTTGCAGCTGTCCTCAGTCAAAGCACCTCCAGAACACAAAGAGGTGATCCCCAGGAGAACAGGTAGGGGTGGTCTCCAGGGGAAGAGACAGAAGTGATCTCCAGTGGAAGATATAGAGGTGATCCCTGGAGGAAAGAGATGGAGGTGGTCTCCAGGGAAGAGATGGAGGTGGTGTCCAGGGGAAGAGGTGGAGGTGGTCCCCAGGGGAAGAGATGGAGGTGGTCCCCAGGGGAAGAGATGGAGGTGGTCTCCAGGGGAAGAGGTGGAGGTGATCCCCGGGGGAAGAGATGGAGATGGTCCCCAGGGGAAGAGGTGGAGGTGGTCCCTGGGAGAAGAGATGGAGGTGGTCTCTAGGGGAAGAGATGGAGATGGTCTCCAGGGGAAGAGGTGATCCCTGGGAGAAGAGATGGAGGTGGTCTCTAGGGGAAGAGATGGAGATGGTCTCCAGGGGAAGAGATGGAGGTGATCCCTGGGAGAAGAGAGGGAGGTGATCCCTGGGAGAAGAGATGGAGGTGATCCCTGGGAGAAGAGATGGAGGTGGTCTCCAGGGGAAGAGATGGAGGTGATCCCTGGGGGAAGAGATGGAGGTGGTGTCCAGGGGAAGAGATGGAGATGGTCTCCAGGAGAGCAGCACATGGGACTGACATCAAATTTGCTGCTTTGTTGATGATTTCTTTTCCACACACTTCCATGGTCTGCCCTGGGTGACTCTTGTTGTCAAGGTCCTTTTGTCTCCCCTCTTAATTTCAGGCTATTTCTGCAATGGGACTGGACTTGTGTCTCCAACTGGCTTATGTGAGGCTGGATTCTATTGCAGTGGAGGAAGCCTTTCTCCTAAGCCTCCCAGTGTAAGCTGTGCTTGGGGTGTAAATGGTGTAACATGTTCAATCTGCAGAGCTGAAGGCCAAAGGCTCACCTTAGTTCTTCTGTGCCAGATAAAACTCTCCCTCACTGCCTTCTCTTCTCTAGCAGGCACCTCTGGCTTGTGGATGGTGAAAGGCACCAGAGGCAGTGAAGTCCACCTGGCCTTCTCTCAGCTTTACAGCTCAGATCTGTCCCAAAGTAGTTCCAGATCTTCCCCAAAGTGGTTCCATCTTTGCATGTTGATGATAGAATCAGAGAATGGCTCAGGGTGGAAGGGACCTCAGAGATCATCTAGTCCAAACCTTCTGCTATGGGCAGGGACACCTCTCCCCTAAGCTCAGCTGCTCAGGGCCTCATCCAGCCTGGACTTGAGCACCCTCAGTGAGAGTGCATCCACAAACTCCCTGGGCATCCTGGGCCAGACTCTCAGCACCCTCATACTGCAGAACTTCTGCCTCAGCTCCACTCTAACCCTGCTCTGCCTCAGCTCCAAACGATTTTCCCTTGCCCTGTCTCTGGACACCCTCAGCAGAAGTCTCTCTGCAGCCTTCCTGCAGGCTCCCTTCAGGCACTGGCAGCAGCTCTGAGGTGCCCCTGGAGCCTTCTCCTCTGCAGGCTGCACCCCCCCAGCTCCCTCAGCCTGTGCTCACAGCAGAGCTGCTTCAGCCCTGGCAGCATCTTTGTGGCCTCCTCTGGACTCTCTCCAGCAGCTCTGAGTCCTTGTCACATTGGGGACAGCAGAGCTGGGGGCAGGACTGGAGGTGAGGTCTGAGCAGAGCCAAGGGGCAGGATGCCCTCTCTTGCCCTGCTGCCCACACTGCTCTGGCTGCAGCCAGCACACAGCTGCCTTAGGGCTGCCTGAGGACACTGCTGGCTGCTGGGCAGCTGCTCAGCACCCAACACCCTCAAGTCTCCTTCTTCAGGGCTGCTCTCAACTCACTCTGCACCCAGCCTGGGTTTGTGCCTGGGATTGGCCCTACCTAGATGCAAGACCTTGCACTTGAACTTGCTGACCCTTGTGCAGCTGGATCTGGCCCACTTCTCAAGCCTGAAGCCACAGAGCAGAGTGGAATGTCACATCAGATGAAACTGAGGAGTGCAAGGGTTTGATTAGAGTCCTGCATCTCCTCCAGAGCAAAATGCAATGAGGATGTTGAAAGTTAACTCACCAGGACACTGGTTTTGTGCCCCAGGTCGCTGTGGGCTGGGGATGAGGGCAAGGCTTGCTGTGGGCACATTGCTGCTCCCTGCTTTTGGAAAAGGGAAGATGTGCAGCCCTAAAGAGGGGCATGAGCAGAGGATTTCATCCTACACATCTCATTCCCTTTGCTGTTAGAATCTGAGCTCTCTGATCGTGGACACAGAGCTCTGAGTTCATAGCTGTCAAGCCCTGGACCAGGCTGCCCGGGGCAGGGGTGGACTCCTCATCCCTGGAGGGGTTTGAGAGCTGTGTAGATGTGGTGCTGAGGGCCATGGTGACCTGGCAGTGCTGGGTGGAGGCTTGGACTCAGTGATCTTAAAGGTCTCTTGCAAGGTGAAGGGTTGTGTGGTTCTGTGATTCTGCAGGCTCTAACTGTGGTGTTTCTCTTCAAAGACAACAGCCAGTGGAGGGCCATGTCCACCTGGACATTACTGTGTGGCAGGCAGCAGCAGAGCCCAGCCCTGCCCTGCAGGGAGTTATAACCCATCTTGGAGCATGGCACAGTGTCTGGAGTGCCCAGAAGGCTTTTACTGCCCAGCTGCTTCCACCAACTACACCAACTGCCCTGCAGGTGAGTCTCGTTTCATAGCACCATGGAATGGCTCAGGTTGGAAGGCACCACAAGGATCATCCAGTTCCAACTCCTCCTGCCATGGGCAGGGACACCTCCCCCTAGCCCAAGCTGCTCAATCACAGAATCACAGACACATGCAGGTTGGCAAAGCCCCTCAGGATCACCAACTCCAACCCTACTCTGCAAGATTCACCTTAAACCATAGCCCTAAGCACCACATCCAAACACATCCAGGGTAGGTGACTCCACCACGTCCCTGGGAGGTTTCATCCAACCTGGCCTTGAACACCTCCAGGGAGGGAGCATCTATTTCACCTACCCACTCCCTCTGGGAAGCTTTGCCTAAGGGATTAGCAGAAGCCCTCCCAGCTATCTGAAGTGGATTTGTCCCTGGCCTGGCTGGCAGGAGGTCCCCACCTCTTGCTCTGGACGGATCAATGACCTTGGGCAAAGTGCTTGAGCCCTTTGGGATTTGATTCCTGTCTGAATGTGGAACATGGTGAATGAAGCTTTGGCATTTGACATCCATCAGGCACTCTGAGATCTTCTCATTACAACCCAGCAAGCTACTCAAACCATTGCCAGTGCTCAGCTCTGGTCAGCTCCACTGTATGCAGCCAGCATGACACAGCTATGGCAGAGCAGGGAGAGTCCCACAGCCGTGGCTTGGGATCAGGCCTCCTTGGGAGCAGAGGAGGAGAATGCTGTGTGTGCAGGCTGGGGATCCTTGCTAGGCTGGCCCCAGCATGTGCTAGCCCTCCTGAACCCTCTCTTGTCCTCCCCAGGTCACTACTGCCCCAGGAACACAGCGTTCGCCACGCAGCATCCTTGTCCCCCTGGAACCTACAGCCAGGCTGCCAGTATCTGGGATGCTTCCCAGTGCCAGCTGTGTCCTCCTGGAAGGGTCTGCTCCAAACCAGGCCTAGCAAGACCAGATGGCCTGTGCATGCCTGGATGGTTTTGTCCACCTGGATCTGTGTCAAGCAAACCAGTGTTCCCTGGAAATCAATCTGGTAAGGAAGGGAACCACCAAGTCTGGAAGGGACCCATGAAGCAGGAGGACTGTTCCTAGTGAGGAGGTGGCATCACAGTCACCTGCAGGCCCCAGCCAGGTTCAGGCTGGTTTGCTTTCCCTTTTGCCTTGACTCAGTTCTCTTCCTCCTTAGCTCTTTAGGGAAGTCAGAATGTTTCCAGTCCCTGTATTTCAGCTCAGCATTTGCCTTTTCCATCAGCAGGTGTGGCAGCTCCAGCTCCTGCATCTCTTGGGCTGTGCCAGGCAGGAACCTTTTGTCCTGCTGGCTCATTTCTTCCTCTTCCCTGCCCTCCAGGTAGGATGGAAGTTTTCCTTCCTGCATAGGCTGGTTGGGTTGTGGATTTGGTGTGTGTGCTCTTTAGCCAAGGGCAGTGAGCAAAGCCAGTCCTGTGCTGTGACTCTCTGCCTCTGCTTGCTGCTCCCTGGGACAGGACAAGCAGCAGTGGATGGAAGCTGCAGCACAGGAGGCTCCAGCTCAGCACAAGGGCAACTTCTTGCCTGGAAGGGTTCCAGAGCCCTGGCACAGGCTGCCCAGAGAGGTTGTGGAGTCTCCTTGTGTGGAGCCTTTCCAGTCCTGTCTGGATGTGTTCTGTGTGCCCTGAGCTGGATTGTGTGGTCCTGCTCTGGCAGGGCTTGGACTGGATGAGCTCTTTGGGTCCCTTCCAACCCCTGACATCCTGGGATCCTGGGGTCTGCTGAGTGCCCCCTGTGAGCCTGGTGTCTGCTGAGTGCCCCCTGTGAGCCTGGTGTCTGCTCAGTGCCCCCTGTGAGCCTGGTGTCTGCTGAGTGCCCCCTGTGAGCCTGGTGTCTGCTGAGTGCCCCCTGTGAGCCTGGGGTCTGCTGAGTGCCCCCTGTGAGCCTGGGGTCTGCTGAGTGCCCCCTGTGAGCCTGGTGTCTGCTGAGTGCCCCCTGTGAGCCTGGTGTCTGCTGAGTGCCCCCTGTGAGCCTGGGGTCTGCTCAGTGCCCCCTGTGAGCCTGGGGTCTGCTCAGTGCCCCCTGTGAGCCTGGGGTCTGCTCAGTGCCCCCTGTGAGCCTGGGGTCTGCTCAGTGACCCCTGTGAGCCTGGGGTCTGCTCAGTGCCCCCTGTGAGCCTGGGGTCTGCTGAGTGCCCCCTGTGAGCCTGGTGTCTGCTGAGTGCCCCCTGTGAGCCTGGTGTCTGCTCAGTGCCCCCTGTGAGCCTGGTGTCTGCTGAGTGCCCCCTGTGAGCCTGGTGTCTGCTGAGTGCCCCCTGTGAGCCTGGGGTCTGCTGAGTGCCCCCTGTGAGCCTGGTGTCTGCTCAGTGATGCTCTTGCTTCTGCCCTCTGCACCAGGCTTGTACTGTGCAGCTGCAGAGCTGGCAGCTCCATCAGGTCCCTGTGAGCCTGGCTTCTACTGCACAGGGAGCTCCATGCTGCCCAACCCCATGGATGGAACAACAGGGAACATTTGTCCTCGAGGCCACTTCTGCCCTGCAGGGAGTTCTGCTCCGTCTCCATGTCCCCCGGGTAGGTCTGATGGCAGCTGCTGCATGCTGTCAGGTCTCTCCCCACTGGCCAGTGGCTGCTGAGCCTGATTCTGTGCCACTGCAGTGCAGTCCCTGTCACTTGGTGCTGCAGTTTGCCTTTCTGCCCTCCCCAACCAGGGCCAGCAGCTACCCACATGACAGCCTCTGAGCAGTGCTGCTGTACTGGAAACGTCAGCCCTAAATGTGCACTCAGACAGGCATTGCTCAGCTGTGGCCTCAGTGCTGCTGGGCAGCTGGGAGGGGGGGTGCTGAGCCCTCTTGGAGGGGCTGTCACCCAGCTGAGGACACATAAGAGCCTCAGTCAGCCTCCAGGGAGAGCTGTCCTTTAACAGCACATCGATGAGGCAGGTTTAAGGACAGGGGCTGTGGACTCCTGCTTTCTCTCCTGAGTAAAGAGGTGGTTGTGTTGCCAGCTCACTGCACTGCCCAGCAACCAACTGCAGCTCACCTCAGCCAGCGCAGCTCACCTCAGCCAGCACTCAGCACCAACCTCACAGACCCCTCCTAAGGGGTCACCTACTCTGCCAAGGGGGATGTGCTCTAGCTGGGGATGTCTCTGCTCAGTGCAGAGGGGTTGAGCTAGATGACCTTGAAGGGTCCCTCACAACCCAGTGCTGTGCCCTCAGCACAAGAAGGACATGGAACTGCTGGAGAGGGTCCAGATGAGCAGAGGGCTGAAGCTTCTACCCTATGGGGACAGGTTGGGAGAATTGGGGCTGAAGAGAAGGCTCCATGGAGATCTTAGAACAGCCTCCCAGTACCTCAGGGGGGCTACAGGAGAGCTGAGGAGGGACTTTTGACAGGGGCTGCTCTGGCAAGTGCCAGGCTGAGGGACAGTGGCTTTGAGCTGGGAGAAGGGAAGGTGAGAGTGGAGATGAGGAAGAAATTGTTGAGAGTGAGGGTGGGGAGAGACTGGCACAGGTTGCCCAGGGAGGCTGTGGAGCACGGGGAGGGAGGGTGAGGAGAGGCTGGCACAGGCTGCCCAGGGAGGCTGTGGATGCTCCCTCCCTGGAGGTGTTCAAGGCCAGGTTGGATGAGGCCTTGAGCAACCTGTGCTGGTTGGAGATGTCCCTGCCCATGGCAGGAGGTTGGAACTGGCTGAGCTTTGAGGTCCCTTCCAACCCATTCTGTGATTGGAGTTCCCAGGCAGCATCCTTCTGGCATCTTCTGCAAGAAGCAGCTCAGGTTGCTGCAGCTGGAAGGTTACTCTGTGAGCAGCTTTTGCTTCCCTCCATAGCCACTTCCAACAGGGCCTAGAATTAGGAACAATTTCTTTGCTTCAGGAGTGAGCAGGGATTGGAAGAGGCTGCTCAGGGAGGTGGTGGAGTCCCCATCCCTGGGTGTGTTCAAGAAGCTGTAGATGTGGTGCTTCAGAATGCAGCTCAGTGGTCATGATCTGAAAGGTCTTCCCCAGTCCTAAATGATTCCATTCTATTAATTAATTCCATGTGGTGACTTTCTCTTTTCAGGCTCCTTTTTGGCCCATCGTGGTGGGCAGTCAGCACAGGACTGCCAGGGCTGCCTGCCAGGCTGGTTCTGTGCTCAGCATGGGCAGAGCTCTCCAGAAGGCTTGTGTAAAGAAGGCTGGTTCTGCCCAGGGGGCTCTGCCTCAGCCCAGCAGTCAGGTAGGAAACATCTGGGCTCATCCTAGACCTACAAGAGTTGCAGTGGCACAGGATCCCAGGATGTCAGGGGTTGGAAGGGACACAAAGAGATCATCCAGTCCAACCCCCCTGCCAGAGCAGCACCATCCAACCTAGCTCAGGGCACACAGGAACACATCCAGACAGGCCTGGAAAGCCTCCAGGGAAGGAGGCTCCACAGCCTCTCTGGGCAGCCTGTGCCAGGGCTCTGGGAGCCTTCCAGGCAAGAAGTTGCCCTTGTGCTGAGCTGGAGCCTCCTGTGCTGCAGCTTCCATCCACTGCTGCTTGTCCTGTGCCAGGGAGCAGTGAGCAGAGCCTGTCCCCCCCTGCTGACCCCCAGCCCTCAGGGAGTCACAGACATTGATTCAATCCCCTCTCAGGCTTCTCTTCTCCAGACTGAGCAGCCCCAGGGCCCTCAGCCTCTCCTCCCCAGGCACTGCTCCAGTCCCCTCCTCATCCTCACAGCCTCCCTTGGACCCTCTCCAGCAGTTCCTGTCCCTCTGCAGCTGGGGAGCCCCAGACTGAAGGCAGTGCTCAAGATGAGGTCTCAGCAGGGCAGAGCAGAGGGGCAGGAGAACCTCCCTGGCTCTGCTGGACACACTCTGCTGAGTGCCCCCCAGGACCCCCCTTGGCCTCTTGCCCCCCAGGGCACATTGCTGCCCCAGGGATGCTCTCCCCCAGCACTCCCAGCTCCCTCTCCTTGGGGCTGCTCTCCAGCAGGCACCTCCCAGCCTGGACTGCTGCAGTTTATTCTCCCTCCCCAGGTGCAGGACTCTGCACTTGGCCTTGTTGGACCTCATTTAGGATGATCTTAAAAAGTGACTTGGAGTTCCAATGACATTAGAATGACAATTCCATTACTGTTTAGATCTTTTCCTAAGAAGTTACCCAGGCAAAGGGGTGGATGAGGATGTGTAAACAGAGTAAAACCAACCCAGGGGGTCTTAGAAAGGCAACCTGAAGAGATATGCCAAGAGGAGCTGGTTCCTTGTGATGGTTTCACCTGCATTAGGGAGCTCACAAGGCAGGTCTCTGCTGCCAGGCTCCCAGGGACAGAAGAAGGGGACACAGCCTCAAGCTGTGCCAGGGCAGGTCTAGGCTGGATGTTGTTAGGAAGTTGTTGGCAGAGAGAGTGATTGGCACTGGAATGGGCTGCCCAGGGAGGTGGTGGAGTGGCCGTGGCTGGAGGTGTTTAAGAGGAGGCTGCATGAGGCACTTGGTGCCAGGGGTTAGCTGATCAGAAGGTGTTGGGTGCTGGGTTGGACTCGGTGACCTGGAAGGTCTTTTTCAAGCTGATGAATTCTGATTCCTATCTCAGGCACTTGTCTGCTCTGCCTTGCCTGAGGGTGCTGTGGAAATCACAGACTCACAGAAACATTCAGGCTGGCAAAGCTCCTCAGGATCACCAAGCCCAACCCAGATCCCTGCTATTCAAGGGTCCCCCTAAGCCACAGCCCCAAGCACCACATCCAAACGACTTTTAAACTCCTCCAGGGTTGGTGACTCCAGCACCTCCCTGGGCAGCCCATTCCAGTGCCTGACCACTCTTGCTGGGGAAAAAATCTTCCTGATGTCCAGTCTAAGCCTGCCCAGTGGCAGCTTGAGGCCATTCCCTCTGCTTCTGTCACTATTTACCTGTGAGCAGAGCCCAGCAGCAGCCTCTGCACCACCTCCTCTCAGGTAGCTGTAGACAGTGATGAGGTCTGCAGTTCAAATCCTGACCTGTGTTTCTTCTTTCGTGCCTTTGCTCCTAGACTATTTGTGTCCTGTGGGTCACTACTGCCCCTCTGGCAGCCCAGAGCCCATACCTTGTCCCTCTGGAAAATATCAGGACCAGACTGGTAAAGGCCAGTGTGAGACATGCCCAGAAGGAATGTGAGTGAGAGGAGTTTGCTCCTTCCTCAGCAACTGCCAAGTGCATTTCCCTCTGCCTTGGGCTCCTCTGTGGTGCATCCTTTGCTAAGCAAGGCTGCTTTGCTGCTCTCTGCTCTCCTAGCACCCTTCCCTTTGTTACTGTCATTGTCTGTCCTGCCAAGCCCATGTGGCACAGAAAATCCATCCTGCTGCATCTGCCTTCTGGGATGGACAAAATGATCCTGCCAGGCTGCCCCTCAGCTCTGCCTTTGTGTCCTTTCCCAGTGCTTTGCACTCCTTGGCTTGTGCAGTCTCAGGCTGTCGAGCAGAGAAGGTTTCTTGGTCTGTGGCTGAGGCAAGGCTTGAGATCTGTTTTCTTGTTGGTAGGTTCTGTGCCCCAGAAGACCACTCAGGAGGTCTCCAGGAGAACTTCTCACCTGGTGTGGTCAAGCCAATAGAATGCCCAGCAGGGTACTACTGCCTGGCAGGAACTAAGGCTGCCAACCAGTACCCATGCCCAGAGGGTACCTACAGTAACCAAACTGGACTGGGAAACCCTGGGGGATGCAGGCCGTGTCCTGGGGGCACATTCTGTGCCAGTGCAGGTAGGAGTCGTGTATGGAACAAACTGACTCTGGAATCACAGTGCTGTCGAGGTTGGAAGAGAGCTTTGAGATCATCAGATCCAAGCACACCCCCAGAGCTCCCACCCCCAGCACTGCTGCTGAGCCACTGCCACCAAACTGCAGCCCTCAGCACCACATCCATGGAGCTTTTAAACACCTCCAGGGGTGGACACTCCACCACCCCCCTGGGCAGCCTGTGCCAGTGCCTGAGAACCCTTGCTGGGAAGAAACTGTTCCCAAAACCCAAACTGAGCCTTTGGAACAACACTGAGGCTGTTTCCTCTTGTCCTGTCACTTGGTGCTCGGGAGGAGGGACCAAGCCCCACATCACTCCAGCCTCCTCTGAGGTCGTTGTAGAGGGCAGTGAGGTGCTGGCTGTGATGCCAGGGCCTGGCTGCTTTGCTTAGCCCAGCAGCTGGGGTTGATGCTTTGCCTGTGACTTTGTGCTCCTCTCTTCAGGGCTCTCATCCCCAAGCGGTCCCTGTTTGCCTGGCTACTACTGCACTTCAAAGGCACGTGTGCCCAACCCTGTCCACGATGAGGCAGGCAGCCTCTGCCCAGCAGGGCACTACTGCCCACCAGGGAGCAGCAAGCCCCAGCCCTGTCCCACTGGCACCTTCCTGCCGCAGTCTGGGATGGTTTACCCCAACGCCTGCCTGCCCTGCCCCGGGGGCAAGTTCTGCCAAGGAGCAGGCCAAGCCACTGCCTCTGGTGTGTGCTGCATGGAGCTAAGATACTTTGTGCTGCCCCCTCGGGATCTTTGGGTCTTGCTGGTTGCTTAAACCCGAGTGCCAAGTGTAAGGGGTTAACCCTCCTGGGGGTGGGCTGAGCCTGACCCCAGGGGCAGTGGTTAGCTCTCTCCTACCTCCTGTCTAGACCCCCTAGAAAAGCACAGGGACTTCCTTTCCCCCTCCTTTCCCCCTCCTTTCCCCCTCCTTTCCCCCTCCTTTCCCCCTCCTTTCCCCCTCCTTTCCCCCTCCTTTCCCCCTCCTTTCCCCCTCCTTTCCCCCTCCTTTCCCCCTCCTTTCCCCCTCCTCTCCCCCTCCTCTCCCCCTCCTCTCCCCCTCCTCTCCCCCTCCTCTCCCCCTCCTCTCCCCCTCCTCTCCCCCTCCTCTCCCCCTCCTCTCCCCCTCCTCTCCCCCTCCTCTCCCCCTCCTCTCCCCCTCCTCTCCCCCTCCTCTCCCCCTCCTCTCCCCCTCCTCTCCCCCTCCTCTCCCCCTCCTCTCCCCCTCCTCTCCCCCTCCTCTCCCCCTCCTCTCCCCCTCCTCTCCCCCTCCTCTCCCCCTCCTCTCCCCCTCCTCTCCCCCTCCTCTCCCCCTCCTCTCCCCCTCCTCTCCCCCTCCTCTCCCCCTCCTCTCCCCCTCCTTCCCCCTCTCCACCTTCCTGCCTGATAGAATCATAGAAGAGAATAATAGAATGGTTTAGGTTGGAAGGGAGCTCAAAGCTCAGCCAGTTCCAACCTCCCTGTGCCATAAGCAGGGACACCTTCCACTAGAACAGGTTGCTCAAGGCCTCATCCAACCTGGTCCTGAACACCTCCAGGGAGGCTGTGGAGCACAGAAGCACAGAATGGGATCAAAGATCAAAGATCCCATCCTGTGCTCCACAACCTCCCTGGGCAACCTGTGCCAGGGTCACACCACTCTCACTGCAAAGAATCCTTTCCTAACAACCAGTTTGAATCTCCCCTCTGCCAGTTCAAACCCATTACCCCTTGTCCTGTCATTACCAGACCTTGTCAATAGTCCCTCCCCAGCCCTCCTGTAGACCCCCTTTAGATACTGACAGGCTACTATAAGGTCTCCTTGAAGCCTTCTCTTCTCCAGGCTTGCACCACTCCTGTCCCTGCTGCTCCTGTTTTGCCATGTGGCCAATCCACCACATGGCAGGACAACCACCTGCTGAGTCTCCCTCCAGCCATTGCCATCAATTTGGTTGTAGATCTATTTTGTGTCTTGTTTGCCTTCCCTGTGGCCTTTTGTAACTCCCCTTCCCTTAAATAGAATCACAGAACCAGGCAGGTTGGCAGAGAGCTCCAAGCTCCTGCAGCCCAACCTAGCCCCCAGCCCTGCCCAACCAACCAGACCATGGCACTAAGTGCCCCAGCCAGGCTTGGCTGCAACACCTCCAGCCACAGCCACTCCACCACCTCCCTGGGCAGCCCATTCCAGTGCCAATCACTCTCTCTGACAGCAACTTCCTAACAACATCCAGCCTGACCCTGCCCTGGCACAGCTTGAGGCTGTGTCCCCTTGTTCTGGCCCTGCCTGCCTGGCAGCAGAGCCCAACCCCACCTGGCTACAGCCTCCCTGCAGGCAGCTGCAGGCAGCAATGAGCTCTGCCCTGAGCCTCCTCTGCTGCAGGCTGCACCCCCCCAGCTCCCTCAGCCTCTCCTCACAGGGCTGTGCTCCAGGCCCCTCCCCAGCCTTGCTGCCCTTCTCCAAACACCTTCCAGCACCTCAGCAGCTCTCTGCAATGGAGGAGCCCAGAACTGGACACAGCACTGCAGGGGTGGCCTGAGCAGTGCTGAGCACAGGGGCACAAGAACCTCCCTTGTCCTGCTGCCCACACTGCTCCTGAGCCAGCCCAGGATGCCATTGGCTCTGCTGCCCACCTGGGCACTGCTGCCTCCTCTGCAGCTGCTCTCTGCCAGCACCCCCAGGGCCCTCTCTGCCTGGCTGCTCTCAGCCACTCTGGCCCCAGCCTGGAGCTGCTTGGGGTTGTTGTGGCCAAAGTGCAGAACCTGCCCTTGGCCTTGTTCAGTCTCATCCCCTTGGCCTCTGCCCACCCATGCAGCCTGGCCAGGTCCCTCTGCAGGGCTCTGCTGCCCTCCCACAGCTCCACAGCTGCTCCTAGCTTGGTGTCTTCTGCAAACTCACTGCTGCTGGACTCAATCCCCTGCTCCAGATCATTGATGATGATATTGACCAGGACTGTGCCCAGCACTGGTCCCTGGGGCACAGCACTGGTGCCAGCTGCCACTTGGATGTTCTTTATTGTTAAAGTTTTTCTTTTAACTTCCAAATCAAAGCAGGACTATTCTTTGGGTGTGTTTCCCCTTTTTCCTCTCTACATCTAATTCCTTTCTTTCCAGAAGGGAGAGGGGGGAAGGCATCCTCTTAATGTAGTGTTGTGTTGGGTGTTTTGGGCTCTGGGAAGCTAAGTCAGACCAAGACACCAAGGCTTTTCCACCCTGCAGGGAGGTGTCACTCTGGGTACTTCTGTGACCTTGGATCCACACAGCCAGACCACAAACTCTGTCCCCCTGGCTTCTACTGCCCTGAAGGCTCTGAGTCCCCAGTGCCATGCAGCCCTGGAACCTTCAACCCTGACAGTGGAAAAGGGCACTCAGCAGACTGTCAGCTCTGCCCAGCTGGATCCTTCTGTGCTGGTGAGTCTCTGCTGGTGGAGCTGGGGAGGGTTGTACAACGTGAGCCAAGGTAAGGGCTCACTGATTCAGTTGGGGCAATTAGTGAGGTAGGAATTATAAGATGCAGAGTTATTCTGTTTCCAGAAGGCTCTGCCCACAGCTGCATACAAATGAGTTACATTTGGCTGCTGATTCAGTCAGGAAAACCTTCACAAGGATGCTTCTGGGCAATGCATTCACTCAGGAGAAGCAGCAATGTGGAGAAGTTTAGCATCACAGCAGCACAGAATCAGGCAGGTTGGCAGAGAGCTCCAAGCTCCTGCAGCCCAACCTAGCCCCCAGCCCTGCCCAACCAACCAGACCATGGCACTAAGTGCCCCAGCCAGGCTTGGCAAGAACACCTCCAGCCACAGCCACTCCACCACCTCCCTGGGCAGCCCATTCCAATGCCAATCACTCTCTCTGACAACAACTTCCTCCTAACATCCAGCCTAGACCTGCCCTGGCACAGATTGAGGCTGTGTCCCCTTCTTCTGTCCCTGCCTGCCTGGCAGCAGAGCCCAACCCCAGCTGGCTACAGCCTCCCTGCAGGCAGCTGCAGACAGCAATGAGCTCTGCCCTGAGCCTCCTCTGCTGCAGGCTGCACCCCCCCAGCTCCCTCAGCCTCTCCTCACAGGGCTGTGCTCCAGGCCCCTCCCCAGCCTTGCTGCCCTTCTCTCAGCACCTTCCAGCACCTCAACATCTCTCTGCAATGCAGGAGCCCAGAACTGGACACAGGACTCAAGCTGTGGCCTGAGCAGTGCTGAGCACAGGATTTGGCACAAGAACCTCCCTTGTCCTGCTGCCCACACTGCTCCTGAGCCAGCCCAGGATGCCATTGGCTCTGCTGCCCACCTGGGCACTGCTGCCTCCTCTGCAGCTCCTCTCTGCCTGGCTGCTCTCAGCCACTCTGGCCCCAGCCTGTAGTGCTGCTTGGGGTTGTTGTGGCCAAAGTGTAGAACCCTGCACTTGGCCTTGTTCAGTCTCATCCCCTTGGCCTCTGCCCACCCATGCAGCCTGGCCAGGTCCCTCTGCAGGGCTGTCCAAGAGCAGTGAGGCAGAGGCAGCAAGGCAGAAGCAGCAGAACTGCCTGCAACTTAGCTCAGTTTGTGTGACTTGCCCGAGGGCAAAGGCTCCTTTGGCCACAGAGGTTCACCAATCAGATGGCATTTGCCAAACTGACTGTGTTAGGTGGCCTCAGGGCTTGCTCACTCTTATTTGGGCAAGACACCAACAAGTACCTAAGCCCCTCTGGGTACCTGTTTATCACTTTGGGAAGGGACATAATGGCCCAAGCCTTTGTTTTCCCTCCTGCCCTTGCTTCACCCAGCAGCAGAAGGCTTGGAGGTCTCTTCCAACCTGGTTGATTCTATGATTCCATGATTCTATGACATCTAATAGGCCTATTAGCCTGCCAGGACAGCCTCATTCCTTACAAGCTTGTCCTTAGCAGGTGTAGGAAGAAGGAGCTCATAAGGGCCACATTTCATCTTTGGTGAGCAGCAGTTTCTGCAGAGTGTTCAACGAGGCCAAGTGCTGGGTCCTGACCTTGGGTCACAGCAACCCCATGCATGCTCCAGGCTGGGGGCAGAGTGGCTGGAAAGTGCCCAGAATAGAAGGCCCTGGGGGTGCTGGGTGACAGCAGCTGAAGATGAGCCAGGGTGTGCCCAGGAGGCCAAGAAGGGCATCAGCAGCCTGACCTGGCTCAGCAGTGGTGTGGCAGCAGGAGCAGGATGGTGATGGTGCCTCTGTGCTGGGCACTGCTGAGGCCACACCTTAAAAACTGGGCTTAGTTTTGGGCTCCTCACTCCAAGGAGGACATTGAGGGGCTGGAGGGTGTCCAGAGAAAGGCAACAAAGGTGGGGAAGGGTCTGGAGAACAGAGCTGGGGAGGAGCAGCTGAGGGAGCTGAGGGTGTGCAGCCTGGAGCAGAGGAGGCTGAGGAAGACCTCATTGCCCTCTGCAGCTCCCTGAGAGGAGGTTGCTGTGAGGTGGGGGTTGGGCTTTTCTCCCTAGGCCAAGGGGGTAGAAGGAGAGGAAATGGCCTGAATTAGTTCTGGAGAGGTTCAGGATTCAGATGAGGAACAATTTGTTGGCTGCAAGAGTGGTCAGGGATTGGCAGAGGCTGCCCAGGGAGGTGATGGAGTCCCCATGCCTGGAGGTGTGCAGGAAAGGTGTGGCCATGGCACTTGGGTGGCTCAGTGGCCACGGTGGGGCTGGGTTGCAGGTTGCACTCAGTGATCCTAGAAGGCTTCTCCAAGTGAAGCTGTGCTGTGATTGTGCGGGAGAGGGAGAGGGAGAGGGAGAGGGAGAGGGAGAGGGAGAGGAGAGGACCTTTGTGAGCTCTGCCCTGTAGGACTCTCTCCTGGAAGTGAGGAGCCTGGAAGGGGTAGGAAGAGCCTGGAAGGGGCTGTCTGTTGTGATGAGAAAGGATTTCATGTCCCTGAGGGCTGAGAACTGCTGCTAGGCTGAGTGGGCTCAGGAGGGCTGTGGAGTGGTGCAGCTTCCTCTCTTCTGAGGCTCTGCTTGAGTGGGTGGCAGCCAAACTGGGCTGGGCAGGCAGTGCAGTGGCTTCTGCCAGCAGTGGGAGTCAGAAGACGTTTCAAGGAGGGTATGAGGCAGAGGATGACCAAGAGGGCTGAAGCCAAATCTTTGTCCTCCGTGGGGAAGCTCCATGCCTAGGCAAACACAAGCCAAGCAGACAGCTCTGGGTGGCAGCTCAGGCATGCAGTAGAGAGAGGCAGAAACCACTGTGCACAGCAGTGGTCCCTGGGTGGGATTGCTCTAACACAGCTGCAGGCAGCTCCTTTGCAGTCAGCTGTGCCTGGGCTGCTTTGCTGTGCTCCCTCTGTCATCAGCAGGGAGAGAGGCACTTCTGAGGTGCAGTTTATCTTTCTCATTGTAGATGTCTGCCTTAGGGTGAGCTGAAATGCTCTTGGAAGTGCTCTTTTCTCTCCAGACACTGCAGTGGGAATCTGAACAACTGAGTCAGAAGCAGGCAGTGGTGGACCCTGGGTCTGGATGAGCTGCCAGAGGAAGGCTTCTTGTGCTGGTAGAGAGCCACCTTGGCCTTGTCACCTCTTGTGTTGTCTCCTGAGCAAGGTCCTGTTCTTTGTGTCCTAGGTTCTGGAGCACATACTCCTGAGCTGTGCCCTGCTGGGTACTTCTGCCTGCCAGGTACCAACTTCAGCACAGAGCATCCATGCCCTAAGGGTACCTTTGGCCCCAGGACTGGTGCCATTAGTGAGTCTGACTGTGAGCCATGCCCAGCAGGTAAGTGGGGACCTGGCACATGAAACCTAGGAGGCACACATGGGGAGGGTGAACATGACCCTGCCTCCTCTGCTGACCTCCTGTGCAGCCCCTCATGCTGAGGCTGCTTCTCTGTTCATTTCAGGCATGTATTGCTCAGCACCAGGCCTGGCACAACCTTCTGGGTTTTGCTACCCAGGTTATCACTGTGCCAAGGGAGCCATCAGCCCAGCCCCCTTCAAACACAGGGTGAGTGAGTGCCAGCCAGCAGCACAGCAAACCTGGTGGGCAAGGACAGGTCTGTCACAACCTTGTGGCTTCTAGGGTGATGTTGTCCAAGCATTACTGCCCTGTGCAGGGTTCCTGTTGCCCTTCACTGCTGCCCTGGAGAGCCCCTCAGGTGTGGTGAGCTGCTGCTCTTGATGCCTGCTGTGGCTGCCTCCTAACTCATTCTGCCCCCACCTCTGGTTCAGCGAAGGGCACTGAAGGATGCCTACTGTCACCAGGGACAGTCTCCTTCTCTAGGGACTTGCTAGACCCACCTGGATGTGCTCCTGTGTGACCTGCCCGAGGTGGCCCTGCTTTGGCAGTGGATTGGGCTTGGTGATCTTCAGAGGCCCCTTCCAGTCCCTGCCTTTCTGTGACTGTGTGGCAGGGTAGCCCCCTCCCAGCAGCCAGTGCCCCTTTTATGCCAGCCATGGCCTTCCTTTAGCTTCAGTGGCAGCAGATTTACAGGACTCTGCTCCTCTGTGTGTGTCCCCCAGAGCCTGTCCCTGCAGTACCTGGTCCTAAACCTGCTTTCTGTGACACTTTTCCTCTCCTTTTGCATCTTCTGATCCAGGTGGAATCTTCCAGCCTTGGTCAGCCTGGTAACGACATCTGTCCTGTTGGGCATTTCTGCCCCAGTGGTACAGGCTATCCCAAGCCCTGTCCTCCTGGATCCTTCTCCACCGTCGTGGGGCTGGAGGCAGAGGAGCAGTGCCAGCCCTGCCCAGCTGGACGGTACTGCAGAGGGGCAGGGCTGGCTGATGCAGCCCAGGCAGCGCCGTGTGATGCAGGGTGGGTGAGGCTGGCACTTGGCAACGGCAGGAGGACATCCCAGCTGAAAGATGCTGGGCTGGAGCACCTCTTGTCAGCTGTCTTGTGTGCAGCTATGGGCAGTCTGGAGGAGGGGAGGCTGAGGGAAGGCCTCATTAGTGGTGTGCCCCAGGGACCAGTGCTGGGCACAGTCCTGTTCAATATCTTTACTGGTGATCTGGATGAGGGGATTGAGTCCAGCATCAGGGAGTTTGCAGATGACACCAAGCTAGGAGCAGGTGTTGATCTGTTGCAGGGTAGGAGAGCCCTGCAGAGGGACCTGGCCAGGCTGGATGGGTGGGCAGAGGCCAAGGGGATGAGACTGAACAAGGCCAAGGGCAGGTTCTGCACTTTGGCCACAACAACCCCAAGCAGCTACAGGCTGGGGACAGAGTGGCTGAGAGCAGGCAGGCAGAGAGGGCCCTGGGGGTGCTGGCAGAGAGCAGCTGCAGAGGAGGCAGCAGTGCCCAGGTGGGCAGCAGAGCCAATGGCATCCTGGGCTGGCTGAGGAGCAGTGTGGGCAGCAGGACAAGGGAGGTTCTTGTGCCCCTGTGCTCAGCACTGCTCAGGCCACCCCTGCAGTGCTGTGTCCTGTTCTGGGCTCCTCCATTGCAGAGAGCTGCTGAGGTGCTGGAAGGTGTTGAGAGAAGGGCAGCAAGGCTGGGGAGGGGCCTGGAGCACAGCCCTGTGAGGAGAGGCTGAGGGAGCTGGGGGGGTGCAGCCTGCAGCAGAGGAGGCTGAGGGCAGAGCTGATTGCTGCCTGCAGCTGCCTGCAGGGAGGCTGTAGCCAGGTGGGGTTGGGCTCTGCTGCCAGGCAGGCAGGGCCAGAAGAAGGGGACACAGCCTCAAGTTGTGCCGGGGGAGGTCTAAGCTGGATGTGAGGAGGAAGTTAGAGGCATGCAAGGAGGCTGGGGATAAAAGGAGGCAAAGCAAAGGCAGCAGGAACTGAACACCTGAGCCCTGTGCTTTGAAGTACAAAAGTTTTAGTGTCCAAAGGGTTTACTTCCAGGATGAAAATGGTTTTCAATCAGCTTAATGCAGAAGGGGAAAAAAGAGCCTTTTAGCAGAGTTTTCAGCTGGGCACTGAATGAGAGGAGAAGGGGAGGCTGTGTTAGCCCAGGAGACATAAACTGCCTTTTCAAGGTGGGGGTTCTTAATGTGCTGACCTTAGGTTCTTGGCCCCTCTGGGCTCACTGCTTCAGGCCTGCCTTCTCTCTCTGCAGGTTTGTTTGCCTGGAAGGAAGCTCTGCTCCCTGCCCTTCCGATGGAATTCATGGATACAAATGTCCCAGAGGCTTCTACTGTCCTGCAGGCACTGGGCTAGAAGTGCCCTGTGAGCCTGGCACATTCAGCCCTGTGCCTGGGGCCAGTGCCTGCCTCCCTTGCCCAGCTGGTATGACCTGCAGCAAGGCTGCCACTGTGGAGCCTCTCAGCTGCCCCCGGGGTAAGCACTAAGTGCCTGTGTGCAGCAAAGCCCAGCACAGCTCCTCCTGCCTGAGCAGTGCCAGTGCTCCCTTCGGGGGCATGGCAGATTTGTCTGCTGCCAGAAGAAGCTCAGCATTCCTGC
The DNA here is from genome assembly GCF_015220805.1 of Pogoniulus pusillus. Taxonomy (NCBI): domain Eukaryota; kingdom Metazoa; phylum Chordata; class Aves; order Piciformes; family Lybiidae; genus Pogoniulus; species Pogoniulus pusillus. Next base: position 7,580,123 of record NC_087301.1, read on the forward strand.
TTCCCTCCCCTGCCTTGCTGGGCAGCCTCCTTCCCTCTCCCAACACTGCTGGGCAGCCTCCTTCCCTCTCCTGCCTTGCTGGGCAGCCTCCTTCCCTCTCCCACCCTGCTGGGCAGCCTCCTTCCCTCCCCTGCCCTGCTGGGCAGCCTCCTTCCCTCCCCTGCCTTGCTGGGCAGCCTCCTTCCCTCCCCTGCCTTGCTGGGCAGCCTCCTTCCCTCTCTCGCCCTGCTGGGCAGCCTCCTTCCCTCTCCCAACACTGCTGGGCAGCCTCCTTCCCTCTCCCAACACTGCTGGGCAGCCTCCTTCCCTCCCCTGCCTTGCTGGGCAGCCTCCTTCCCTCCCCTGCCCTGCTGGGCAGCCTCCTTCCCTCTCCTGCCTTGCTGGGCAGCCTCCTTCCCTCCCCTGCCCTGCTGGGCAGCCTCCTTCCCTCTCCCACCCTGCTGGGCAGCCTCCTTCTCTCCCCTGCCCTGCTGCCCAGCCTCCTTCCCTCCCCTGCCTTGCTGGGCAGCCTCCTTCCCTCCCCTGCCCTGCTGGGCAGCCTCCTTCCCTCTCCCACCCTGCTGGGCAGCCTCCTTCCCTCTCCCACCCTGCTGGGCAGCCTCCTTCCCTCTCCCACCCTGCTGGGCAGCCTCCTTCCCTCTCCCACCCTGCTGGGCAGCCTCCTTCCCTCTCCCACCCTGCTGGGCAGCCTCCTTCCCTCCCCTGCCCTGCTGGGCAGCCTCCTTCCCTCTCCCACCCTGCTGGGCAGCCTCCTTCCCTCCCCTGCCCTGCTGGGCAGCCTCCTTCCCTCTCCCACCCTGCTGGGCAGCCTCCTTCCCTCCCCTGCCCTGCTGGGCAGCCTCCTTCCCTCTCTCGCCCTGCTGGGCAGCCTCCTTCCCTCTCCCAACACTGCTGGGCAGCCTCCTTCCCTCTCCCAACACTGCTGGGCAGCCTCCTTCCCTCTCCCAACACTGCTGGGCAGCCTCCTTCCCTCCCCTGCCTTGCTGGGCAGCCTCCTTCCCTCCCCTGCCCTGCTGGGCAGCCTCCTTCCCTCTCCTGCCTTGCTGGGCAGCCTCCTTCCCTCCCCTGCCCTGCTGGGCAGCCTCCTTCCCTCTCCCACCCTGCTGGGCAGCCTCCTTCTCTCCCCTGCCCTGCTGCCCAGCCTCCTTCCCTCCCCTGCCTTGCTGGGCAGCCTCCTTCCCTCCCCTGCCCTGCTGGGCAGCCTCCTTCCCTCTCCCACCCTGCTGGGCAGCCTCCTTCCCTCTCCCACCCTGCTGGGCAGCCTCCTTCCCTCTCCCACCCTGCTGGGCAGCCTCCTTCCCTCTCCCACCCTGCTGGGCAGCCTCCTTCCCTCTCCCACCCTGCTGGGCAGCCTCCTTCCCTCCCCTGCCCTGCTGGGCAGCCTCCTTCCCTCTCCCACCCTGCTGGGCAGCCTCCTTCCCTCCCCTGCCCTGCTGGGCAGCCTCCTTCCCTCTCCCACCCTGCTGGGCAGCCTCCTTCTCTCCCCTGCCCTGCTGCCCAGCCTCCTTCCCTCCCCTGCCTTGCTGGGCAGCCTCCTTCCCTCCCCTGCCCTGCTGGGCAGCCTCCTTCCCTCCCCTGCCCTGCTGGGCAGCCTCCTTCCCTCTCTCCCTGCACAGGTTACTACTGTCCTGCTGGGACTGCTGCCCCCCTGCCCTGCCCGGAGGGGACACTGAATGCCTTGGAAGGGGCACTGGCCCCCACTGCCTGCAAGCTGTGCCCAGTGGGGAGGTACTGCAGAGGAGATGCTAACTGGGAGCCTGATGGTGAGTTTGGTTAAGAACAGACCCCCCCAGAGCAGGGAATCAGTGCTGAAGGATGCAGGGAAGTAGAAAACACCTGAGTGAGCAGGGGTGGTGGAGGGCAGAGGGCATCTTTCTCCCCTCTGCCTGTCAGCCCTTTCCCTTCCCTGCCTCATCCTCCTTCCTTCTCCACAGCACTCCAGGTTACTGCAGTACTTTCTTTGCCTCCCTTTGTTTTCTTCCCATGTTCTCTGTGCTTTGCTTTCCACAGAAGCACCTGGCTGGACAAAGGCCTCAAGGGCAGAGTCCAGTTGTGATACAACAACTCTCTGTACACAGCTCTTAGACCATGTCCCTGAGGTCCTCATCCAAACATCTTCTGCTCCCAGGGCAGCTGATGACCCTTTGGGTGAAGAAATGTTTCCTGATAGCTAACTCAACCCTTTCCTTGCTCTCCTTTCTGACCTCCTGCATGCTTCCACTCCCATTTAAGCACAGACTGCTTGTCCCTGGGCCAAGATGCAAAGGTTGGATGCCTGAGAAGAGGAGAGGCAGGACTCTTTCCACAGAACCCAAAATATGGGGAAGCAGGGAGAGAAATCAGAAGGTAAGCAAATGAGGTCAGTGCAGGGAGAGAGAGGAAGTGACAAAGATCAAGGGCTGGTGAGGAAGAGAGAAGGCAAATCAAAGGACCAGGATATGCCAGCAGTGAGTCAACAGGGCAAGGATGGGCTTCAGCCTCCCTGTCTGCCTAGCTCTGAGCCTTTGAGGGGCTGCTCTTCACTGACCTTGGTGCTGTGGCTGCTCTGAGCTCTCCCTGGAGCCTGAACAACCCCAACTCTCCCAGCCTGTCCCAGTGGGCTCCAGCCCTCTTGCTCTGCCTCTGCCCCAAATCCTTGCACTTAGCTGCACACAAGCTCTCAGTGTGGCACTGCCACCCTCTCTCCTCTCCCATGCCAGGTCTGTGTTCAGCTGGGTTCTACTGTGAAGGAGGAGCCACTGATGCCATTCCACAGGGGACATCTGTCTTCCCACTCAGTGGGCCCTGCCCACCTGGCCACTACTGCCCAGAGGGTACTCATTTCCCAGTTGCCTGCCCAGCTGGGACCCTGAACAATGCCACAGGTGAGTGTGACTTCCCCCCCAGCTGTCTCCCGTGGCCCACAGTGCTGGGGGCTGGCAGCCATGGTCACTGGAAGGTGCTGGTGTGTGCTCAGCCAGCCCTGCTGGAGCACTGGAAGGTGCTGGTGTGTGCTCAGCCCTCCCTGCCGGTGCACTGGAAGGTGCTGGTGTGTGCTCAGCCAGCCCTGCTGGAGCACTGGAAGGTGCTGGTGTGTGCTCAGCCAGCCCTGCTGGAGCACTGGAAGGTGCTGGTGTGTGCTCATCCCTCCCTGCTGGTGCACTGGAAGGTGCTGGTGTGTGCTCAGCCAGCCCTGCTGGAGCACTGGAAGGTGCTGGTGTGTGCTCAGCCCTCCCTGCTGGAGCACTGGAAGGTGCTGGTGTGTGCTCAGCCCTCCCTGCTGGAGCACTGGAAGGTGCTGGTGTGTGCTCAGCCAGCCCTGCTGGAGCACTGGAAGGTGCTGGTGTGTGCTCAGCCCTCCCTGCTGGAGCACTGGAAGGTGCTGGTGTGTGCTCAGCCAGCCCTGCTGGAGCACTGGAAGGTGCTGGTGTGTGCTCAGCCAGCCCTGCTGGAGCACTGGAAGGTGCTGGTGTGTGCTCAGCCAGCCCTGCTGGAGCACTGGAAGGTGCTGGTGTGTGCTCAGCCAGCCCTGCTGGTGCACTGGAAGGTGCTGGTGTGTGCTCAGCCCTCCCTGCTGGAGCACTGGAAGGTGCTGGTGTGTGCTCAGCCAGCCCTGCTGGAGCACTGGAAGGTGCTGGTGTGTGCTCAGCCCTCCCTGCTGGAGCACTGGAAGGTGCTGGTGTGTGCTCAGCCTCCCTGCTGGAGCACTGGAAGGTGCTGGTGTGTGCTCAGCCAGCCCTGCTGGAGCACTGGAAGGTGCTGGTGTGTGCTCAGCCAGCCCTGCTGGAGCACTGGAAGGTGCTGGTGTGTGCTCAGCCAGCCCTGCTGGAGCACTGGAAGGTGCTGGTGTGTGCTCAGCCTCCCTGCTGGAGCACTGGAAGGTGCTGGTGTGTGCTCAGCCAGCCCTGCTGGAGCACTGGAAGGTGCTGGTGTGTGCTCAGCCAGCCCTGCTGGAGCACTGGAAGGTGCTGGTGTGTGCTCAGCCAGCCCTGCTGGAGCACTGGAAGGTGCTGGTGTGTGCTCAGCCAGCCCTGCTGGAGCACTGGAAGGTGCTGGTGTGTGCTCAGCCCTCCCTGCTGGAGCACTGGAAGGTGCTGGTGTGTGCTCAGCCTCCCTGCTGGAGCACTGGAAGGTGCTGGTGTGTGCTCAGCCAGCCCTGCTGGAGCACTGGAAGGTGCTGGTGTGTGCTCAGCCAGCCCTGCTGGAGCACTGGAAGGTGCTGGTGTGTGCTCAGCCAGCCCTGCTGGAGCACTGGAAGGTGCTGGTGTGTGCTCAGCCTCCCTGCTGGAGCACTGGAAGGTGCTGGTGTGTGCTCAGCCAGCCCTGCTGGAGCACTGGAAGGTGCTGGTGTGTGCTCAGCCAGCCCTGCTGGAGCACTGGAAGGTGCTGGTGTGTGCTCAGCCAGCCCTGCTGGAGCACTGGAAGGTGCTGGTGTGTGCTCAGCCAGCCCTGCTGGAGCACTGGAAGGTGCTGGTGTGTGCTCAGCCAGCCCTGCTGGAGCACTGGAAGGTGCTGGTGTGTGCTCAGCCCTCCCTGCTGGAGCACTGGAAGGTGCTGGTGTGTGCTCAGCCCTCCCTGCTGGTGCCAATGTGTCCAAGGAAGGTGCTGGTGGTGCCGTGGCTGCCCTGGGGGTGCTTTCATCACCTCCTCTCTCTGCCACTAACTTTTTGGGTTGCCCCTCAGGTGGTGCCTCCCCAGAGAGCTGTGTGCCATGCCACCCTGGCTCTTTCTGTGCTAGTGTTGGCTTGAGCTCCCCAACAGGACCTTGCACTGAGGGGTTCTACTGCCCAGCAAACTTCAGCTCCATCAGCCCCACAGCATTCCTCTGCCCCAAGGTACTGCTCTGCCATGCTGTGAGTCTGTGGCAGTTGGGTAGTGAAGGAGGTTGGGCCTCAGCTCTGGGCAGGAGGTGTTCTCCACAGCAGCAAAGGGCCACATGTGCCTGGTTGAAACACTGATTGCATCCCAGAATCACAGACAGGTTGGCAAAGCCCCTCAGGATCACCAAGCCCCACTGATAACTCTACAAGGTGCACCCCAAACCATAGGTAAAGAGTTAACCCTCCTGGGGAAGTGGTCTTGAGCCTGACCCCAGGACCTCCTGACCCCTCTCTGGGGTGGGTCTGAACCTGGCCCCAGGTGTAGTGGTTACCCCAGTCCCACTCCCTGCCTAGCCCCCTATAAAAACAGAGGAACTGCCTCTTTCCCTCTTTCTTTTGCCTCCCTGCCTGTTCACCACCACCTCCTTACTGCTGCTCTTTGGTTTCCCCTGTGGCCACCCTTCCACGTGGGGGACAAACCCAAATCCTGTTCAGTCTCCTGTTCAGTGTCTTCATTGATGATCTGGAGCAGGGCATTGAGTCCAGCAGCAGTGAGTCTGCAGATGGCACCAAGCTAGGAGCAGCTGTGGAGATGTGGGAGGGGAGCAGAGCCCTGCAGAGGGACCTGGCCAGGCTGCATGGGTGGGCAGAGGCCAAGGGGATGAGACTGAACAAGGCCAAGGGCAGGTTCTGCACTTTGGCCACAACAACCCCAAGCAGCACTAGAGGCTGGGGCCAGAGTGGCTGAGAGCAGGCAGGCAGAGAGGGCCCTGGGGGTGCTGGCAGAGAGCAGCTGCAGAGGAGGCAGCAGTGCCCAGGTGGGCAGCAGAGCCAATGGCATCCTGGGCTGGCTCAGGAGCAGTGTGGGCAGCAGGAGCAGGGAGGTTCTTGTGCCCTGTGCTCAGCACTGCTCAGGCCACCCCTGCAGTGCTGTGTCCAGCTCTGGGCTGCTGAGGTGCTGGAAGGTGTTGAGAGAAGGGCAGCAAGGCTGGGGAGGGGCCTGGAGCACAGCCCTGTGAGGAGAGGCTGAGGGAGCTGGGGGTGTGCAGCCTGCAGCAGAGGAGGCTCAGGGCAGAGCTCATTGCTGCCTGCAGCTGCCTGCAGGGAGGCTGTAGCCAGGTGGGGTTGGGCTCTGCTGCCAGGCAGGCAGCCAGGGCCAGAAGAAGGGGACACAGCCTGAAGCTGTGCCAGGGCAGGTCTAGGCTGGATGTTGTTAGGAAGTTGCTGTCAGAGAGAGTGATTGGCACTGGAATGGGCTGCCCAGGGAGGTGGTGGAGTGGCTGTGGCTGGAGGTGTTGCAGCCAAGCCTGGCTGGGGCACTTAGTGCCATGGTCTGGTTGGTTGGGCAGGGCTGGGGGCTAGGTTGGGCTGCAGGAGCTTGGAGCTCTCTGCCAACCTGCCTGGTTCTATGTTTCTACTCAAGGAGTGGCCTCACCAGAGGCCATGCACATGGAGTATGGATGAGTACATCCATGTGGAGTAGTCTCCCTGGCTGTGATATTTCTTGGGCTCACTCTTTACACAGGCCTTAAGTTTGCCACCATCTCCAAGTTTGCCTCCTCTTCCTCCTCCTCTCTCATTGCCAGGGTCACTTCTGCCAGTCAGGGGCAGCCCACCCAACACCGTGCCCTGCTGGGGAGTACCAACCAGCCAAGGGCTCTGCTTCTTGTGTTCCATGCCAGAGAGGATTCTACTGCCAGGAGCTGGTGTCTGGAGCCCCCAAGCGCTGCCCACCTCACTCTTACTGCCCCACAGGTACAGTGAGCCATGTGCTGTGACCCCAGAGCTCTGCAGCCCTGAGCTGTGCCTCCCTGCAGGGCAGGTGCTGAGGGGGTGGCAATGAGCAAAAGGGACATAGTGACAGAATCACACAATGGGAGGGGTTGGAAGGGACCTCCTAAGATCACTGATTCCAACCCCCTGCCGAAGCAGGGTCACATCCAGGTGGCTTTGCAATGTCTCCAGAGATGGAGACTGCACCACCCCTCTGGGCAGCCTGCTTCAGGTCTCCTTCACCTTTCATTTCAAGCAGCTCCTCCTCATCTTCAGATGGAACTTCTCATGTTCCAGTTTGTGCCCAGTGCCCCTTGTGCTGCCCCTGGGCACCGCTGAACACAGCCTGGTCCCATCCTGCTGACATCCACCCCTGGAGTGTTGCTCAGCACTGCTCAGATCCCCCTCAGGCTGCTCTTCTCCAGCCTAAACAGCCTCAACTTTCTCAGCCTTTGCTCCTCACAGAGCTGTTCCAGGCCCCTCAGCACCTTAGCATCCCTTTTCTGGGCCCTCTCCAGCAAGTCCCTGCCCTTCCAGTTCCTGGGAGCCCAGAACTGGAGCCAGGACTCCAGATGTGGCCTCAGCAGGACAGGGCAGAGTGGGAGGAGAACCTCCCCTGACCTTCTGGCCACACTCTTCTTGATGCACCCCAAGATGTCCTTGCTTCCTGAGTGTCATTTCCTATGCTCTGATCAAGTTCTAGACCTTGATAGATGACATTGGTCCTCCTGTGGCTTCTGACAGCCTCTGCTGTCTCCTTTTCAGGCACACAGGTTCCTCTCACATGTCCTGAGGGCACCTTCACTCCTGCAAACATGAGTGGCCTGTGGAATGAGAGGGAATGCCTGCCCTGCCTACCTGGGCACTACTGCAGGTGATGCTTTGTTCCAGTCTGCTATTTTCTCACTCAAACAGTTTGGCCTCCTTGTTTCACAGTCACAGAGTGCCAGGGGCTGGAGGGGACCTCCAGAGCTCAGCCAGCCCAAGCCCTGCCAGAGCAGGAGCACCCAGAGCAGAGCACACAGCAACACATCCAGGCAGGGGTTGAATATCTGCAGAGAGGGAGACTCCACAGCCCCCCTGGGCAGCCTGTGCCAGGCTCTGCCACCCTCACAGGGAAAAAATTTCTCCTCCTCTTCCCATGGCACTTCCTCTGCCTCAGCTCCCACCACTGCCCTTGTGCTGGCATTGGGCATCCCCCAGCAGAGCAGAGCTGGCTCCAGCCTCTGGCACTGCCCTGCACACCTCTGGAACCATTGCTGAGGTCACCTCTCAGCTCCTCCTCTCCCAGCTCCCAGCCCCAGCTCCCTCAGGCTCTGCTCCTAACAGAGCTGTTCCCTTCCCTTCAGCAGCTCTGGGCTCTGTGCTGGGCTCTCTCCAGCACTTCTGTGTCCCTCTTGAGCTGGGGGCCCAGAACTGGACACAGGACTCCAGATGTGGCCTCAGCAGGGCAGAGTAGAGTGGCAGGAGAACCTCCCTAGACCTACTCACCAGAGCCTTTTAATGCACCCCAGAATGGCATTGCCCCTCCTGGGCACCAGAGCTTGGTGCCCTCATCAGCACAAGGGTTTGGTGCTGCTGAGTGGATGTCAGGTTGCTCCCAGCTTCCCTGCCACATCTGTCTCATGCAGAGAAAAGAAGCATAGGTTTGGATGTAGCTTTTGGGTATGGAGTTGTTGGCTGTCTGAACTTGGAGAAGCATCTCCAAGCACTCTGCCATGGTTATCATGACACAAAGAAGCATCTGGAAGAGACAGAAAGCACCAGGGCTGCCCAGGGAGGTGGTGGAGTTGCTGTCCCTGGAGGTGTTGCAGCCAAGCCTGGCTGGGGCACTTAGTGCCATGGTCTGGTTGGTTGGGCAGGGCTGGGGGCTAGGTTGGGCTGCAGGAGCTTGGAGCTCTCTGCCAACCTGCCTGGTTCTATGATTTGTGAGAAGGTGGAAGCCATCCAGTGAGTCTGGCCCAGTGGAAGCTCATCCACAGTTTGATCTAAAGCCATTTGCTCACCATCCTGGCATTTGAACTCAGAAGTGCCTGGCTCACTGGAGTCAGCTGCATGGCTCTGTAAGAGGGCAAACAAAAGAAGGGATCTGCTTCCTCACCCCTGGAAGTGCAACGAGTTCCACAGAATGGGTTAGGTCGAAAGTGACCTCAAAGCTCATCCAGTTCTCAGCACTCTGCCCTGGGCAGGGACACTTCTCACTAGCCCAAGTTCCTCAAGGCCTCACCCAACCTGACCTCAAGCACCTCCAGGGAAGAGACATCCACAACCTCCCTGGACAACCTGTTCCACCTTCCCTCTAAACAATTCCTTCCTCCCCACCCTCACTCTAAAGAATTTCTCCCTTATCTCCACTCCCAGTGGCTCAAGGCCATTGTCCCTCATCCTGTCACAGTATCACAGTATCACAGTATCACCAAGGTTGGAAGAGACCTCACAGATCATCAAGTCCAACCCTTTACCACAGTGCCCAAGGCCAGACCATGGCACCAAGTGCCACATCCAACCTTGCCTTGAACAGCTCCAGGGACGGCGACTCCACCACCTCCCCGGGCAGCCCATTCCAGTGTCCAATGACTCTCTCAGGGAAGAACTTTCTCCTCACCTCCAGCCTAAATCTCCCCTGGCACAGCCTGAGGCTGTGTCCTCTCGTTCTGGTGCTGGCCACCTGAGAGAAGAGAGCAACCTCCTCCTGGCCACAACCTCCCCTCAGGTAGTTGCAGACAGCAATGAGGTCTGCCCTGAGCCTCCTCTTCTCCAGGCTAACCAATCCCAGCTCCCTCAGCCTCTCCTCGTAGGGCTGTGCTCGAGGCCTCTCCCCAGCCTCGTTGCCCTTCTCTGGACACGCTCAAGCATCTCAATGTCCCTCCTAAACTGGGGGGCCCAGAACTGAACGCAGTACTCGAGGTGTGGTCTGACCAGTGCACACCTCAAGTCACTCCCAGCCTTTGTCCAAAGTCCCTCTTCAGCTCTTCTGGAGCCCCTTCAGGTACTGGAATCATAGAATCACAGAATGGCAGGGGCTGGAAGGCACTGTGAAAGCTCATCAGGTCCAGCCTCCTGCCAGAGCAGGATCACCCAGAGTAGATCACACTGGAATCCATCCAGATCCTTCTTGAATATCTCCAGAGAGGGAGACTCCACCTCTCACCTCCATCTCCACTCCCAACCTCCCTGGGCAGCCTGTTCCAGTGCTCTGCTACCCTCACAGTGAAGAGGAAGGCTGCTCTCAGCTCTCCCTGGAGCCTCCTCTTCTCCAAGCTGAACAGCCCCAACTCTCCCAGCCTGTCCCCATAGTGGGGCTGCTCCAGCCCTTTTGCTCTGCCTCTGCACCAAATCCTTGCAGTAGGTTAGATATAAACTCTCAGTGTCCTCTCCTGCTGCAGGCATGGGCAGCTGGAGGGGAAGTGTGCTGCTGGATACTTCTGCCTTGCTGGAAGCTCTCAGCCTACTCCCCAGGGCCACAGCTTCTCCTGGCGCTTCCTGGCTGGGTGCCGCTGGGGTCAGGTGTGTGCAGGGCTGTGCCCTGCAGGTAAGTGAGACCCTCCTCAGCAGCATTGCAAGTGGAGGACACTGATTTGCTTCCAACCAGTGTCTTGCATCATGTATTTGTGATCCCTTCTTTGAAGTTGTCATGGTGTAGTTGATTAGCCAGGGCTGGGTTGGACTGGATGATCTTGGAGGTCTCTTCCAGCCTGGTTGATTCTCTGATTGCTCATTGGTTCCCTCTGCTTTTATACCTCTGGCCAAAGAGTTGTGCCTGACCAATTAAAACCCCTCTTGGATTTGTGATGCTAGTCCAGAAAATCAGAGAATGGTTTAGGTTGGAAGGGACTTCAAAGCTCAGCCAGTTCCAACCCCCTGCCATAGGCAAGGATACCTCCAACTAGAACAGGTCACTCAAAGCCTCATCCAACCTGGTCCTGAACACCTCCAGGGAGGTTGTGGAGCACAGAAGCACCCAATGTGATCAAAGATCACATTGGGTGCTTCTGTGCTCCACAACCTCCCTGGGCAACCTGTACCAGTGTCTCATCACCCTCAACCTGTGCCAGTGTCTGTGGCCATGGGCAGGGACAACTTTCACCAGCCCAGGAGAAATCATCCAGCCTGGTCCTGAACACTTCCAGGGAGGTTGTGGAGCACAGAAGCACAGAATGGGATCAAAGATCCCATTCTGTGCTTCTGTGCTCCACAACCTCCCTGGGCAACCTGTGCCAGTGTCTCAGCACCCTCAATCTGTGCCAGTGTCTCAGCACCCTCAATCTGTGCCAGTGTCTCACCACCTTCACTCTAAAGAGCCCTTCCCTAACATCCAGTTTGAATCTCCCCTCTGCCAGTTTAACAGTGTGAAGGTTGCTGCTTTGGCTCTCTGGATGCACAGCAGCATCCCAGCAGCTCTCTGGATGTTCATTCCACAACAGTCATTCTTTCTTTTGCCACTGCAGAGCTTTTCCATCTTTTACTTCCATCCATTTCCTATTCATTCCTGTAGGTTTCTACTGCCTGGAAGGATCTGAGGTGCCTATACCATGTCCTGCCAACACTATTAGAGATGTCCCAGGAGCTGTGAAGAGAGCAGACTGCCTGCCTTGTCCACCAGGCTACTGGTGCAAAGCTGGTAAACCAGTGAGGGGTGGGAATGGGAGCTGCTTCCAAGGAGGGTTGGATGTACCCCAGGAGGTTTTGATGTGCCCCCTCAGCCTGGTGGTGCCTTTGACCCCAGATGCTGTGGCATGGAGCAATCCTTGCAGTAGGACACTGTCTGGTGAGCAGTGTTAGTGCCTGCAGAGAAAGGACCCCAGGAGGGTTGGATGTACCCCAGGAGGGCTGGATGTACCCCAGGAAGGTTGGATGTACCCCAGGAGGTTTTGATGTGCCCCCTCAGCCTGGTGGTGCTTCTGAGCCCAAACACTGTGCCATGGAGCAATGCTTGCAGTAGGACACAGTGTGTCTGGTGAGCAGTGTTAGTGCCTGCAGAAAAGGGACCCCAGGAGGGCTGGATGCACCCCAGGAGGGTTGGATGTACCCCAGGAGGTTTTGATGTGCCCCTTCAGCCTGGTGGTGGCTTTGACCCCAGATGCTGTGGCATGGAGCAATGCTTGCAGTTGGACACAGTGTGTCTGGTGAGCAGTGTTAGTGCCTGCAGAGAAAGGACCCCAGGAGGGTTGGATATACCCCAGGAGGTTTTGATGTGCCCCCTCTGGTGCCTTTGACCCCAGATGCTGTGGCATGGAGCAATCCTTGCAGTAGGACACTGTCTGGTGAGCAGTGCTAGTGCCTGCAGAGAAAGGACCCCAGGAGGGCTGGATGGACCCCAGGAGGGTTGGATATACCCCAGGAGGTTTTGATGTGCCCCCTCAGCCTGGTGGTGCCTTTGACCCCAGATGCTGTGGCATGGAGCAATCCTTGCAGTAGGACACTGTCTGGTGAGCAGTGTTAGTGCCTGCAGAGAAAGGACCCCAGGAAGGCTGGATGTACCCCAAGAGGGTTGGATATACCCCAGGAGGTTTTGATGTGCCCCCTCAGCCTGGTGGTGACTTTGACCCCAGATGCTGTGGCATGGAGCAATCCTTGCAGTAGGACACTGCCTGGTGAGCAGTGCTAGTGCCTGCAGAGAAAGGAGACATTCCAAACTGGTGTTGGGATGTGCTGTTCCAGCAAACTGGCTGTGTAGGAGAGCCTGGAATCACAGTCAGTCTCCACTCAGCCCCCTGTGCCATCTGTCAGAGGATGGGTTTTGGGCTGTGGGTGCTGTGCATGTGTGTGGTGGGGTAGGATGACCCAGGGAGGACACAGAAGAAAGAGAGAATCATAGAATAGAATGGTTTAGGTTGGAAGGGACCTCAAGGATCAGTCAGTTCCAACCTCCTGCTGTAGGCAGGGACACCTCCTACCAGAACAGGTTGCTCAAGGCCTCATCCAACCTGGTCCTGGACACCTCCAGGGAGGTTGTGGAGCACAGAAGCACCCAATGTGATCTTTGATCCCATTCTGTGCTTCTGTGCTCCACAACCTCCCTGAGCAACCTGTGCCAGTCTCTCATCACCCTCAACCTGTGCCAGTCTCTCATCACCCTCACTGCAAAGAACCTTTCCTATCACCTAGTTTCAATCTCCCTCTGCCAGTTCAAACCCGTTGCCCCTTGTCCTGACAAGACCTTTTCAGTAGTCCCTTCCCAGCCTTCCTGTAGCCCACTTCAGGTCCTGTAAGGCCACTCCAAGCTCTCCTCCAAGCCTTCTCCTCTGCAGGCTGCACAGCCCCAACTCTCTCAGCCTGTGCTCAGAGCAGAGCTGCTGCAGCCCTCTCAGCATCTTGGTGGCCTCCTCTGGGCTGGCTCCAACACTTCCATGTCCTGCTTGTGCTGGGGGCTGCAGACCTGCACACTCTGCTGCAGGTGTTCCAATGCCTAGGAAAAGATGGCTCTCTAAGGACTCTCTTTCTGCTTGCTAGGGGGTTCAGAGGCCTACCCATGTCCCTCAGGACACTATTGCTTTGGAGGCACTGGCAGTGACAACAGCAGTCTCCTGGCACCTCAGCAATGCCCTCCCCAGACCTACCGCAGGCAGCCAGGAGCTCAGAGCCCCAGCGACTGCCAGCCCTGCCCACCAGGCTATCACTGCCCCATGGCAGGTAAGTGCCAGCTGGAGAGCAGCCCCTTTCCACCTCTGGACCCTATTACAACCTCCCCCCCTAAGTTGGGAGAGGTCATTTGTGGTCACAGTGAGCTAAGAACACTTCTCTGTGCCCACTCCTGGCACTCAGCTTCCCTTCTTTTCCCAACAGGTCTGAGCAGGTTTGAGGATTATCCATGCCCCCCTGGATACTGGTGCCCTGGGAAAGGTGATGCTTTCCTTTGTCCAGCTGGCACTTCCAGGATCCAGCCTGGTGCAAAATCATTGGAAGACTGTGATCTCTGCTCACCTGGATACTACTGCCCAGACCCAGCACAGACAGGGCTGCCCAACACCCAAGGAGTGCCTTGTCAGCCTGGCTATGAATGCCCTGCAGGTGCCATAGCATGGATCCCCTCTTCATGCAACCATGGAGTGCTTTGGGTTGGCAGGGACCTTCATCATCATCCAATTCCAAGTCCTGTGCCATGGGCAGGGTCAAGGCTTCATCCAGCCTGGCCTTGAACACCTCCAGGGAGGTTGTGGATCACAGACAGTAAGAGTGGGGACAGACTGGCACAGGTTGCCCAGGGAGGTTGTGGAGCACAGAAGCACCCAATGTGATCAAAGATCACATTGGGTGCTTCTGTGCTCCACAACCTCCCTGGAGGTGTTCAGTGATCCTGTGCTCCACAACCTCCTTGGGTAACCTGTGCCAGTCTCTCCCCACCCTCACTCCAAAGAATTTCTTCCTCATCTCCACTCCCAATCTCCCCTCTCCCACCTCAAAGCCATTGCCTCTCATCCAGTCACTGCAAACCCTCATCCAAACTCCCTCCTCACCCACTCTGCTCTTCTGGAGATGTCACATCATCAATCACTGCTTCCTCCTTTTATCCACCAGGTTCAGTAAATCCAAAGCCTTGCAGGCCTGGCTTGTACTGTGCTGCTCACACAGCTGTGCCTTCCCTGTGCCCTGCTGGGTATCACTGTCCTGAGGGATCATCCACATACAACAGCCCTGAGCAGCTGTGAGTACTGAGCAGGTTTGCTGCAGCCAGGTTTAAGCTCCTGCAAACTCTGGAGGGTGTGAAATGTGCCAGGGATAAAGCCTGGCTTAATGCTTCAGCTGTGCTTTGTCCAGGGGGCAAGAGCAAAGGTGTCCCTGTAGCTAATGTCAATTAATTGTGATTAATTAAAGCTAATTGATGATTGTTAATTGATTTTAATTAATTAGTTTAAATTAAAGTCAGGGATTTGGTGACTTAGACTAAAGAGAGTGATTCACAGAATCCAGCAGGCTGGAAGGGACCTGTGAAGGTCAACAGGCTGGATGGGTGGGCAGAGACCCAATAGGTTCAATGTATTCATTGATGATGATGATGGGTGGGCAGAGGCCCAATATCTGTTCAATATCTTCATCAGTGATCTGGAGCAGGGGATTGAGTCCTGCATCAGTGAGTCTGCAGATGGCACCAAACTAGGAGCAGCTGTGGAGCTGCTGGAAGGTAGCAGAGCCCTGCAGAGGGACCTGGCCAGGCTGCATGGGTGGGCAGAGGCCAAGGGGATGAGACTGAACAAGGCCAAGTGCAGGGTTCTGCACTTTGGCCACAACAACCCCAAGCAGCTACAGGCTGGGGCCAGAGTGGCTGAGAGCAGGCAGGCAGAGAGGGCCCTGGGGGTGCTGGCAGAGAGGAGCTGCAGAGGAGGCAGCAGTGCCCAGGTGGGCAGCAGAGCCAATGGCATCCTGGGCTGGCTCAGGAGCAGTGTGGGCAGCAGGAGCAGGGAGGTTCTTGTGCCCCTGTGCTCAGCACTGTTCAGGCCACCCCTGCAGTGCTGTGTCCAGCTCTGGGCTCCTGAATTGCAGAGAGCTGCTGAGGTGCTGGAAGGTGTTTGGAGAAGGGCAGCAAGGCTGGGGAGGGGCCTGGAGCACAGCCCTGTGAGGAGAGGCTGAGGGAGCTGGGGGGGTGCAGCCTGCAGCAGAGGAGGCTGAGGGCAGAGCTGATTGCTGCCTGCAGCTGCCTGCAGGGAGGCTGTAGCCAGGTGGGGTTGGGCTCTGCTGCCAGGCAGCCAGCAACAGAACAAGGGGACACAAAATCAAGTTGGGCCATGACAAGTTCATGCTGGATGTTGTTAGGAAGTTGCTGTCAGAGAGAGTGATTGGCACTGGAATGGGCTGCCCAGGGAGGTGGTGCAGTGCCCATGGCTGGAGGTGTTGCAGCCAAGCCTGGCTGGGGCACTTAGTGCCATGGTCTGGTTGGTTGGGCAGGGCTGGGGGCTAGGTTGGGCTGCAGGAGCTTGGTCAAACACCAAGTCTGACCTCGAATGTCTTCAGAAATGAGGCCTCAGCCACACCTCTGGGCGACCTGTTCCAGATTCCATTACTCACTCTGTAGAACTTGCTGCTAATGTCCAGCTTAAATCTACTCTAATTTCAAACCATTGGTTCCCAGACTCCTGATTTCTTCCCTCTTCCTGCCTTGCTTTGCCCTCCAGGTGTGTGTTTCCCTACTACTGCCCCCCAGGCAGTGCCCACCCCCTGCCCTGTGGAGGAGGCTCCATGGCCCTCAGCCTGCCTGGTCCAAGGGACTCCTCGGAGAAGTTCTGCAGGGTCTGTGCTGCAGGCACCTATCGTAGTGACTCCCTCCTGCCAGCAGCCTGCCAGCCCTGCCCAGCAGGCTTCCTCTGCCCACAGGGTGAGTGCAGCTGCCCTGCAGAAGGAGGGCAAGAACCATAGAGTGGTTTGGGTTGGAAGGAACCTCCAAAGGTCACCTAGTCCAACCCCCCTGCAGTCAGCTGAGGCATCCTCAACCATCTGGGTGGTCTCTGGTCAAACAGACCAAACCACCCAGAGCCCTGTTGAGCCTCACTCTGAGAAGCTCCAGGGATGGGGCCACAGCCTGGGTCTGGGATATGTTGCCCAGAGGTAGGGTTGAGGTCTCATTCCTGAAGGCATTCAAGGTCAAACTTGGTGTGGCCCTGGGCAACCTGCTCTAGTTGGGGATGTCCCTGCTGAGTAGAGGGGAGCTGGACAATGGCAGAGTCATTAAGATTGGAAAAGACCTTCATGATCATCCAGTCCAACTTTCTACCCATCACCACCATGGCCACTAAACCATGTCCCACAGTGCCATGGCCACAGGTTTCTTCCACAGCTCCAGGGATGGAGACTCCACCACCTCTCTGGACATCCTCCTCCACTCCCTGACCACTCTGGCAGCAAAGAAGTGGTTTCTGATCTCCAACCTAAACCTCCCTTGGTGCAGCTTGAGGATGCTACCCTCTAGTCCTGTTGTTAGTTACCTGGGAGAAGGATGTTCCAGGGGAATCTAATCTAAATCTGCTCATCTAATCTAAATCTAATCCAATCAGAACCTGCTCTTCTCTGCTTTGATGCCATTGTCCCTTGTCCTGTCACCACAGGCCTTTGGAAACAGTTTCTCTCCATCCTTACTGTAGGCCCCCTTCAGGTACTGGCAGGCTGCTACTAGGTCTCACTGGAGTCTTCCCTTCTCCAGGCTGAAGAACCTCAGCTCCTTCAGTCTGTCTTTGTAGCATACCCAGAATCATAGAATCACCCAGGTTGGAAGAGACCTCCAAGCTCATCCAGTCCAACCTAGCACTCAGCCCTATCCAGTCAACCAGACCATGGTGCTCCAACCTCCTGATCATTTCTGTGGCCCTCCTCTGGACCCCCTCCATCAGGTCCATGTCCTTCCTGTATGGAGGGGTCCAGAGCTGGGCACAGTACTCCAGGTGAGGTCTCACCAGAGCAGAGTTGAGTGGCAGAATCCTCTCTCTGGATCTTTTGGCCACACTTCTGATGCAGCCCAGGCTATGACTGATCTTCTGGGCTGCATCACACTCTTGGGATGGGTTATGCAAAATTCATAAGCTGTATTCCTTTTGCTCCCCAGGCAAGAGGGGAGATTCATCCAACCTGGCTCTGCCCTGGCCCAGTTCCAAACCACTGCCCTCATCCTATCCCCACAGCCCCCTCTGAACAGTCCCTCCCCAGCCTCAATATCTGGAGGTGCCCTTCAGATACAGAAATGCTGCTCCCAGGTCTCCCTGGAGCCTTCTCTTCTCCAGACTGAGCAGCCTCAGCTCTCTCAGCCTGTCCTCTGATCGTCTTTGTGGCCTCCTCTGGATGCTCTGGGACATGGTTTAATGGCTGTGGTAGGATTGGGTGACCTTGGAGGCCTTTTCCAACCCAAACAGTTCTATGACTCCTTGATTCTGTTTCTCAGCACTTGCTTGGGTGCTGTGTCTGAGGTCCCCCACCCCTCTCTCCAGGCAGTGAGAGTTACCACGAGAAGCCTTGTCCCAGTGGCCACTACTGCCCTGCCCTGTCCCCTGCCCCCCTGCCCTGTCCCCCGGGGACCCACAGGAGCAGCAGCTTTGCAAAGGCCATAGAAGATTGCCAAGCCTGTCCTGCTGGCACCTTCAATCACCTCCCTGCTCAGGCTGCCTGCTTCCCCTGTGGCAGCTCTTCTTCCTCTCAGCCTGGTGAGTTGCTGTGTGTGAGTGAAGCTTTTGGTGCAGTGTTGAGCCAAACCTGGGCACTGATCTGTGTCCAGCTTGGGCCATGAAAAAAAGGGGGAAAAGGCTGGAAAAGTGGAAGGTGGGTGGCAGAGAGTGCATGTCCCTTGCCCAGGGTGGTCAGCACTTTCAACCAGCTGGGTTTCAAAGTGCTGAGGCACCAGGTCTGGGCTTGGCAGCTTGGAGTGCCTGGGTCCTTACCCTCTCCAGTGTCCATGTCGTTGGAGTGCTTTGGCAAAGTGCTGCTGCTGCCAAGAGCCAGCTGGGCACCTCTGCATCTCTTGTGCAGTAACGACTGTGCTGGTGCAGCAAACCAGCTGCCAGCCCTGGGGGCTCAGCCCTGCTGTGCCAGTGGGGCAGCAGGCTCCGGGAGTGTCACTGGAGCGCTCAGTGTGGTTTGTCTGAGGGCATTCAGCAGCTGCTCCTTTCTGGGGAGCAGAGGTTTTGCAGGCTGTGCTGCTTGCCCTGGCTGGCACTCTAAACCCAGGCTCTTCTCCAAGGTGCTAGCAGCTGTACCTGCCGTGGGCTGCACCGAGCATTCCAGCCCTCGGATGCCTCCTGCATCTGCCAGGCAGGCTACGTGTACTATGATGAGAGGGGCAAGGAGGACCCTGACAGCAACAGCGACCAGGACTGCAGAGCTCAGGTACAGTCTGGCTGCAGACAGAGCTGAGTGGCATGCAGGGGAGGGAGAGACACTCAGAGCCTTAGACCCTCTCTCAGAATCACAGAACACTTTCGGTGGGAAAAGCCCTCTGAGATCATCCAGTCCAACCTGCAACCCAGCACCCATTCAACCATGTCCCAGAGTGCCATGGCCACACCTGTCATGGAGACTCCACCACCTCCTGGGCAGCCTGTGCCAACACCTGACCTCTCTTGCAGCAAAGAAATTGTTCCTCATCTGCAACCTAACCCTCCCCTGGCACAATTTCAGGCCATTTCCTCTCCTTCTATCACCTGAGACTAGGAAGAAGAGCCCAGCCCCCACCTGGCTCCAACCTCCTTGCAGGGAGGATGAGGCCTTGAGCGACCTGTTCTAGTAGGAGCTGTCCCTGCCTATGGCACAGGGGGGTTGGAACTGATTGAGTTCCTAAACCATTCTATGATTCTTTCCTTGATGCTTTCCAAGTTGCCTTTTAATGCCTCTCACGTTGAGGGGAAACTCCCTTAGTGTGAGGGTGCTGGAGCCCTGGAGCAGGCTGCCCAGAGATGCTCTGGAGACTTTTCACACCTCCCTGGGTGTGCTTTTGTGTGGTCAGCCCTCAGTGATCCTGCTCTGGCAGGGGGTCTGGAGTGGATGATCCCTAGAGTGCTGTGATAGGACAAGGAGCAATGGACCCAAACTGGAGCACAGGAAGTTCCACCTCAACATGACAAGAAACCTCTTTACTGTGAGGGTGCTGGAGCCCTGGAGCAGGCTGCCCAGAGAGGTTTTGGAGTCTCCTTCTCTAGAGTGCCTCAAAACCCAGCTGGATGTGTCCCTGTGTGTCCTACCCTGGTTGCTTCTGCTCTGGCAGGGGCAGGGCAGGGGTTGGACTCGATGATGTCTTTCCCATCCCCTCCCATTCTCTACTTCTGTGCTGACCTTCAAGTTTGCAGATGACACCAAGCTGGGGGCAGATGTGGCTGGGTTGGAGGGCAGAAGGGCTCTGCAGCAGGACCTTGACTGCCTGGACAGATGGGCAGAGTCCAAGGGGATGGCTTCAATAGCTCCAAGTGCTGGTGCTGCACTTTGGCCACAACAACCCCATGCAGAGATACAGGCTGGGGTCGGAGTGGCTGAGAGCAGCCAGACAGAGAGGGATCTGGGGGTGCTGATTGATACCCACCTGAACATGAGCCAGCAGTGTGCCCAGGTGGCCAAGAGAGCCAGTGGCATCCTGGCCTGCATCAGCAATGGTGTGGCCAGCAGGAGCAGGGAGGTCATTCTGCCCCTGGACTCTGCACTGGTTAGACCACACCTTGAGTGCTGTGTTCAGTTCTGGGCCCCCCAGTTTAGGAGGGACATTGAGATGCTTGAGCGTGTCCAGAGAAGGGCAACGAGGCTGGGGAGAGGCCTTGAGCACAGCCCTACGAGGAGAGGCTGAGGGAGCTGGGATTGGTTAGCCTGGAGAAGAGGAGGCTCAGGGCAGACCTCATTGCTGTCTGCAACTACCTGAGGGGTGGTTGTGGCCAGGAGGAGGTTGCTCTCTTCTCTCAGGTGGCCAGCACCAGAGCGAGAGGACACAGCCTCAGGCTATGCCAGGGGAGATTTAGGCTGGAGGTGAGGAGAAAGTTCTTCCCTGAGAGAGTCATTGGCCACTGGAATGGGCTGCCCGGGGAGGTGGTGGAGTCGCCGTCCCTGGAGCTGTTCAAGGCAGGACTGGACGTGGCACTTGGTGCCATGGTCTGGCCTTGAGCTCTGTGCTAAAGGGTTGGACTTGATGAGCTGTGAGGTCTCTTCCAGCCCTGATGATACTGTGACACTGTGACCTTTCTGTTGAATGTCAGGAGCATGGGTAGGGGGGGGGATGGAGAGGATTCTCTGGGTGCTGCATCTGGGTGGCAGTGCTGGAGCTTGCCTGAGCCTTGCTGTTGCAGGTGGCAGAGCTGTGCGCTCCCGGAGAGGTCCGCCTGGCATCCACGCGCCGCTGCGTCGCCCCTCAGCACTTCGACTGCTCCCCTTCTTGTGGGCCTGCAGGTGGAGAGATCAGTGCAGAGCTGGGCATGTAAGTCAGAATCACAGAATGAACCAGCTTGGAAAAGACCTCAAAGGCTCAGCCACAGCCTCTCGTTAAGGAGAAGTTCATCATTAATTCTGCCTGGCTGAGCTCCTGATGCCATAGAATGGGTTAGGTTGGAAGGGAGCTCAAAGCTCAGCCAGTTCCAACCTCTTGCCATAGGCAGGGACATCTCCTGCTAGAACAGGGTGCTCAAGGCCTCATTTAACCTGGTCCTGAACATCTCCAGGGAGGTTGTGGAGCGCAGAAGCACCCAATGTGATCTTTGATCACATTGGGTGCTTCTGCGCTCCACAACCTCCCTGGGCAACCTGTGCCAGTGTCTCACCACCCTCAACCTGTGCCAGTGTCTCACCACCCTCAACCTGTGCCAGTGTCTCACCACCCTCAACCTGTGCCAGTGTCTCAGCACCCTCAACCTGTGCCAGTGTCTCCTCACCCTCAATCTGTGCCAGTGTCTCCTCACCCTCAATCTGTGCCAGTGTCTCCCCACCCTCAACCTGTGCCAGTGTCTCCCCACCCTCAACCTGTGCCAGTGTCTCCCCACCCTCCCTCCAAAGAACCCTTCCCTAACATCCAGTTTCAATCTCCCCTCTGCCAGTTTATACCCATTCCTCCTCCTCCTGGCATTACAAGTCCCTCCCCAGCCTTCCTGTAGGTCCCCTTCAGGTACTCAAAGGCCACTCCAAGGTCTCCTGGAAGCCTTCTCCAGGCTGCAGAGCCCCAACTCTTGTAGCCTGTCCACAGAGCAGAGCTGCTGCAGCCCTATGAGCATCTTTGTGCCCTCCTCTGGACTCACTCTAACAGTTCTTGTGTTGGAGGCTCCAGAACTGCACACAGGACTCCAGGTGGGGTCTCAGGAGGGTCATGCCAGGGTAGGGCTGTGGGAGGTGTTTCTAAGAGCAGCTTTCATGGATTCATTGGATGGTTTGGGTTGGAAGAGACCTTAAAGGTCATCCAGTCCCAACCCACTGCCATGTGCAAGGACACTTCCCACTAGACCAGATTGCTCAAGTCTTCACCCAACCTGCCCTTGAACACCTCCAGGGAGGTGCTGAGGGATGAGGGCTTGGCAGCAACTGTGGGATTGTGAGCTCTGGGTGAGCTGTTGGCCTGGATATCAGAGGTCTCTTTGAGTCTATGTTGTAGCTGCTTGCTGCAGGAGCACAGCTGATCAAGTCCTCTTGTCTGCTTTGCAGATGTCACTGCAAGCAGTATGTCTCTGCTGAGGAGCTCTGTGACCAGCTGTGTTTGCTGAGAGCTCCACTGATCTCCTTGGGGTTTGGTGTCAATAGGGAGCTGCTCCTGAGGGTGAATGAAGGAGAAGTGAGGGTGAGTATGGAATGCTCTCTCTCCTTGTGCAAGTCTGGAGAGAGGCCTTGGAGATTACAGCTAGGGAAAGGGACCCATGGGGGCTAAGGTTACAGAGGAGTGTGAAGCTGTGAGCTGAAGGACTCAGGGTGTCTCATTACCCAGAGCAGGCAGCAGGTTGGTGCATTAGTGAGGAATCACAGAACAACAGAGTAGTTCTACTTGGAAAAACCTTCTAAGGTCATCCAGTCCAAGCTGCAACCCAGCCCCACCATGCCCACCAAACCATCTGCCCAAGTGCCATGGCCACAGCTTTTGTGAACACCTCCAGGGATGGGAACTCCACCACCCCCCTGGGCAGCCTGTGCCAATCCCTGACCTCATCTGCATCATCCAGCCCAACCTGCAACCCAACACCCATTCAACCATGTCCCAGAGTGCCATGGCCACACCTGTCATGAACACCTCCAGGCATGGAGACTCCACCACCCCCCTGGGCAGCCTGTGCCAATCCCTGACCACTCTTGAAGCAAACAAATTCTTCCTCATCTGCAACCTAACCCTGCCCTGGCACAATTTCAGACCATTCCTCTCCTATCTCCTGATACTAGGGAGCAGAGACCAACTCCCACCTCCCTCCAGCCTCCCCTCTGCACACTGCACACCCCCAGCTCCCTCAGCTGCTCCTCCTCAGCCCTGTTCTCCAGACCTGCTCCTCTCTGCCCTTCCTGCTCCAGCCCTTCAATGTCCTTCTTGGAGTGAGGGGCCCAATACTGAACACAGGATTTGAAGTTTGGCTTCCAGAGCAGTCTTGAGCAGCCTGAAGGGAGAGCTGCTGACAGGGCAGGCTCTGAGCCCAGGCTTGCACCAGTGATGAGTGTCCCCTGTGCTGTTGACAGGAGGTGCCAAACGTGCTGGGTCCAGACGAACACGTGCAGCAGAGCCAGAGGGTGCATTTGGTTCTCTTCAGTCCCAGTGGAGTTCTGGGCTTCATTGTCTCCAGCACAGATGTTCTGGATGCATTTCTCACAGGTAAGGTTTGAGAGCCCCCCCCAGAGTAAAGCTAAATCCCAACCTGCCTGAGGCTTTCCTTGCCTTTCAAGTTGGCACAGCGATGGGGCAGTGAGTTGGCATGGAGGGCATTCACCCTCAGACAAAGCAGGGAGAGATCCCATTCTTTCCAGGAGCAGACAATGGGGACCTGCACTGGTTGCATGGTTAGCTCCCTGAGGACAGGTCAAGTAAACGTTGTGGGATGGGGTTGGCTTTCCAAGGAGTTAGAAGGAGACTCCACTTGGAGGCAAAGCCCTTGGCAAGCCTGTGCGGGGTCCTCAGTCCAGATGCTCCTCAGTTGCAGCTGCATGACTGAGAGCAGAATTTGGCCCTGGGAGCTGTGGCTGCTCATGGATCCAAACCAAACAGCTCCTCAGTGCCAAGGGTGAGGAGCTGCCACTCTGTGGAACTGATCCTGCTTTGTTCTCTTGCCCCTGGCAGGAGATTTTTCATCAGATCAGTTGCTGCAGAAAGGTCGTCGAGGCCAGAGGAGCTCCTCCAAAGACATCCATGCCCTGCCCCTGGTTCCTAACCCAATAGTCTGCCTGGAGGCAGGAGACACAATCCTTTTCCACCTGAGCATCAATTCCCACAGTGAGTGCTGCAGATCAATGTGTCAGACAAGAAGGCCAAGAGGGCCAGTGGGGTCCTGAGAGGCATTAAGCAGAATGTGGGCAGCAGATTGAGGGAGGTTCTCCTCCCTTCTGCTCTGCCCTGGTGAGGCCTCACCTGGAATATTGCATCCAGTGCTGGGCTCCCCAGCTGAAGAGGGACAGGGATCTACTGGAGAGAGCACAAGGGAGGGCTACAGGGATGCTGCAGGGACTGGAGCACTGCCTGGTGAGGAGATGCTGAGAGCCCTGGGGCTGAGAGTCTGCAGAGAAGACTGAGAGGGGATCTGAGCAATGTCTATCAATAGCTGAGAGCTGGGGGTCAGGAAGGAAGGGTCAGGGTCAGGCTCTGCTCACCTGTGCCTGGGATAGGACAAGGGCAAGGGATGGAAACTGCAGTGCTGGAGGTTCCACCTCAACATGAGGGAGAACTTCTGGACTGTGAGGGTCCCAGAGCCCTGGCACAGGCTGCCCAGAGAGGTTGTGGAGTCTCCTCTGGAGCCTTTCCAGCCCTGTCTGGATGTGCTCCTGTGTGACCTGCCCTGGATTCTATGGCCCTGCTGTGGCATGTGACTTGTACTGGAAAATCTCCAGAGCTCCCTCCCAACCCCAGTCTGGGAAGCTGTGTCCAGACCTGTTTAGAGCAATGACCACATCTGGTAGCAGTGCCTGCAGGAGCACATTCCTGCACCCCCTGTCCCTCTTGCCTTCAGGGCACTCCAGCACTTTAGGTTCTGCCAGTGACTCTCCTGCTGTTTCTTACTTTTTGTGTGGGTTTAGTAGGATGAGGTTTGTGGAACACTGGAACAGGTTGCCCTGGGGTGGGACGGAGGGTGGGGGGTGTTTGCCCTCATCCCTGAAGATCATAGAATCATAGAATCAACCACGTTGGAAGAGAGCTGCAAGCTCCTGCAGCCCAACCTAGCCCCCAGCCCTGCCCAACCAACCAGACCATGGCACTAAGTGCCCCAGCCAGGCTTGGCTGCAACACCTCCAGCCACAGCCACTCCACCACCTCCCTGGGCAGCCCATTCCAGTGCCAATCACTCTCTCTGCCAGCAACTTCCTAACAACATCCAGCCTAGACCTGCCCTGGCACAGCTTGAGGCTGTGTCCCCTTCTTCTGTTGCTGCCTGCCTGGCAGCAGAGCCCAACCCCACCTGGCTACAGCCTCCCTGCAGGCAGCTGCAGGCAGCAATCAGCTCTGCCCTGAGCCTCCTCTGCTGCAGGCTGCACCCCCCCAGCTCCCTCAGCCTCTCCTCACAGTGTTCTGCTCCAGGCCCCTCCCCAGCCTTGCTGCCCTTCTCTCAACACCTTCCAGCAGCTCAGCAGCTCTCTGCAATGGAGGAGCCCAGAGCTGGACACAGCACTGCAGGGGTGGCCTGAGCAGTGCTGAGCACAGGGGCAGGATAACCTCTCTTGTCCTGCTGCCCACACTTATTCAAGGTGAGGCTGGAGAGGGCTCTGGACAGCCTGATCAAGCCAAGGATGTCCCTAGTGACTGCAGAGGGGATTGGACTGGAGGACCTCTGGAGATCACTTCCAACCCATCACATTCTGTGATTCTATGATTCTAGGACAGAGATCCAAAGTGTCCTCTGCTGGCAAGCAGAAGCCTTTGTGTGGCAGATGCAGAGGTCAGCTGGCTGAGCTGGCACTGCATGGCCCCGTGCAAGAACTGCAGCGGCAGAGCTCTTGGCTCAGAGCAGTGTCAGCTCTCCCAGCTGCAGGTTGCAGAGCTGCTGACCCTGGGCTGCACTGTCCCCAGGTCGTGCCTCCAGCCACTACCCTGTTTACCAGAAGCAGCACCTCTACAACAGCAACCCCAGCTGGGATTTCGGAGCCTTCCGCAGGCTGGACCACCTCATCCGGGAGACGCAGCTCAACCTCTCCTGGTAACGCCTGCTGCCAGCAGCACTGCCTGCAGCGCCCCGGGCTGAGCCCTGCACCGAGCCAGCAGCAGCTCGGCAGTGGCCTCCGTGCCCATACTCCAGAGCTTGGTGCATTCAGGTCCCTGTACTTAAGCATCGTCACAGCTGGAGGCTCAAGGAGGCTTGCATCAGCTCCTGCCTGCCTTCCGTTGTCCTTTTAACCCAGGCCTGCTTTCCTTCTCCCTTTTAACCCAGGCCTGCCTTAATTTTCTCTTTTAATCTGTGTCTGCCTTCTTTCCATCTCTCTTTTAACCCAGGCCTGCTTTCCTTGGTCCTTTTAACCCAGGCCTGCCTTCCTTTTCTCTTTTAATCCTTGTCTTCCTTCCTTCCTTCCTTGTCTTCCTTCCTTCCTTCCTTCCTTCCTTCCTTCCTTCCTTCCTTCCTTCCTTCCTTCCTTCCTTCCTTCCTTCCTTCCTTCCTTCCTTCCTTCCTTCCTTCCTCCCTCCCTTCCTCCCTTCCTCCCTCCCTCCCTCCCTCCCTTCCTCCCTCCCTTCCTCCCTCCCTTCCTCCCTCCCTTCCTCCCTTCCTCCCTTCCTCCCTCCCTTCCTCCCTCCCTTCCTCCCTCCCTCCCTTCCTCCCTTCCTCCCTTCCTCCCTTCCTCCCTTCCTTCCTTCCTTCCTTCCTTCCTTCCTTCCTTCCTTCCTTCCTTCCTTCCTTCCTTCCTTCCTTCCTTCCTTCCTTCTCTTTTAACCCATGCCTGCCTTCCTTCCTTCCTTCCTTCTCCCTTTTAACCCATGCCTGCCTTCCTTCTCCCTTTTAACCCATGCCTGCCTTCCTTCTCCCTTTTAATCCATGCCTTCCTTCCTTCCTTCTCTCTTTTAACCCATGCCTTCCTCCTGCCTTCCTCCCTTCCCTCTTTTAACCCACGACTGCCCTCCTTCCTTTGCCCCTTTGGCCCATGCCTGCCTTCCTTCTCCCTGCCAGGTTTGCCCACGTTTTCCTGGACTCTGGGACATATGTTTTCAGGGACAGAACCATTCAGGAGCACTTCCTGATAGTGACTGTGACCGAAGCAAATGTGGGCTGTGACCCCAGAGATGTCTCCTTCCAGCCCTCCTCCCTGTTCCAGCTGGCCAGACATGGGGTTTTGAAGCAGCAGAATCTCACCCTGGCTCCTAACTGGGCTGCTATCACAGGTACGAAGCACTGTGGTGTCTCTCTGGAGCCTTGATGCTTAGCCAGGCTCTTTCTTGTGCCTCTTTGAGAGTTTTTGAGAAGCATTTTGGTTTTAAACCCCATCCAAGCACTGCCTTTGCCAGCTTTAGTGCCTTCCTCCTGTGGAGCTTCCCTTCCCCAAGTTCACTTCTCTCCAGCCCAGAACCTGCCTGTGGTGAAGCTGAAGGAGGGAGAGGGTGAAGGAGCAGTTTTATCTTTCTTCCCACGCCCTGCTTGAAGAATTCAAGCAATTGAGGGCTTTGTTTTCTTTGGCTTGAAGGCAGAAGGTGGCAGTGCAATTGCATGCTAGACTGAAATTAAATGCACCACTTAACTGAAGTTCACTGAAGGCTAAACAGGAGGGCAGCTGAGGTCAGAGCCAGACCTCTGTGCAAGCCCTGTGCATGCACCAATCCCTTGTCCATCAGTGAGAGCACAGCAATAGGAAGAGAAGTGTGGGCTGCAAATGTGATCCTTGGCTCTGTCACCAGAGCTGAAAGCATTTTGCACAGAAGCCCAGAAAATCAGGTGGGAAGGGATCCCAAATTCCCTTCAGTGGGGTTGTACCTGGGCTCAGGACTTCCCCTGCTCCCCTGTTTGACTGTTAGAGCACTGCTAAACAGAGCTCAGGGGTTCCTCTGCCTCCTCACAGAGATGAGTGCTTGCCAGTGGTGAAAGAACTCATTTTGCCATCACACAGAACACAAAGGTTGGAAGTGACCCCAAGGCTCATCTGGTCCAACCTTTCTAGGTGATAGTGGAGCTGAAAGGAGCTGGCCCAGCAGCCTGGCAAGCTGAGTCTTCAGACTGCCCAGTGTAGGGGACTCCACTGCTCCTCCTGGGAGATGAGTCCAATGTTTGGCTTCTCCTGTTGCCTCTTGCCTGCATGCACCAGCAGAGTGAGGGGAGAAGCAGAAGCCTGGGTGCTGAGTGTGCAAGCTGCTCACTGTTGGGTTTGTGCAGGAGGGAGGGCATTTGGTGAAGTGCCTGGAGGATAAATCTCAGAGGGAGCTGGGGGTGGTTACTGTGAGGAAGAGGAGGCTGAAGGGAGACCTCATTGCTGTCTACAGCTACCTGAAGGGACACTGTGGAGAGGCTGCTGCTGGGCTCTCCTCACAGGTAACTGGAGACACAAAACAAGGGGGAATGGCCTCAGGCTGAGGCTGGAGAGGTTTAGTTTGGACATCAGGAAGAAGGTTTTAATGGAGAGAGTGGTCAGGGACTGGACTGAGCTGCCCAGGGAGGTGGTGGAGTCACCCAGCCTGGCTGTGCTTCAGGGTGGTTTGGATGTGGTGCTCAGGGCTATGGTGAATCTTGCAGAGCAGGGCTCTAGGCTGGGCTGGGTGCTCCTGAAGGGCTTTGCCAGCCTGCCTGTGACTCTGTGCCAGAGGGGAGTGGTGCTGTTGCTGCTCACTGCTTCTTGTGCTCCCATGTCTCGGCTTCCCCAGCGGTTCTCTTTGTCCTGGGCTTCCTAACTGTGATGCTGGCAGCTCTGGCTATCGTGCTGCAGCCTGCTGTGCCCATCAGCAGCCCCCTGAAGAGCTGGAAGCCACGCTGGAGGAGCCTGGGCGAGCCACACATCCCCCCGGAGCACCTCCTCCTCAAAGACAGGTGAGCTGCCTCTGCCTGCAGGCAGCAGCTGCCCACACCTTGACAGCACCGACCCCCAGAGCTGGGCTTCCTGCCAGCTTCTCAGTTTCTAGCTGCTCAGGCTTGGCATTATCCAGGAGTTCCTCAGGACTGCCCCCACTCTCTTCCAGGGTAGGGTAGAGTGGCTCTGATGTGGGGTTTTTTACTGCCTGGCTTTCCTCTGCATCTTCTGTCTTCAAAATCTAGACCAGCAGCCTCTCCTTCTGCTTCAGCTGGGCTGCTGCCACTGCAGGGGTTGATTTGACTGAGAAGTATCAAATCCTCTTCACCTTCTTTTCTCATTGCTTCCAGCCTTCAGTTCTATCAGGCAGTTGGTCCTCGTGGCTCTGGAGAAGATGCTGACTCTGGAGAGAAGGGAGCTGCACACACTGCAGGTGAAGTGCTCTGCCTCTTCCTGCTCTGTTGTCTGCTGTTAGCTCTCTGGTTCTGATGCCTCCTCACTCGTTCAGAGGCTTGTGCAGACACAGGAGGTGTCACAGGCACTCTGGCTGCTGTGCCCTTGCATCTTAGTGCACATCTGCACACACAGAGCATGCAGAAACTTCCATCCTGGGTTCATTTGGTCTCCACAGTTGGCCAGAGCAAACTCCTGTCCTTGGAATGGATTAGTGTCTTCCTAGGGGCTAGGAGGGTAAGGGACCAGATCTGAAAATCAGGCTCAAAAGGAGGAAGGCAGGCTGAGAGGAGACCTTGTCAGCAAGGACCAGGACACAAAGGGTGGCTAGCAGGAGGATGGAGTCTCCCTTTTAAAGCAGCCCCATGGAAAAGAGAAGGAGTGATGGGGAGCAGTTACTGCTGGGGACATTCCCACTGGACTCCAAAAGACAGTTTTCCCCCAGGAGAGCAGTCAGATACTGGAATCATCTCCCAAGGGCAGCAGTGGATTCCTCTCCTTTGGTGAGTGCTAAGGCTCAGCTTGCCAGGCTGCTGGGCCAGCTCATTGCAACCACACCATCACCTAGAAAGGTTGGAGCAGATCAGCCTCTGGGGCCCTTCCAACCTGGAATGCTGGGATCCTGGGAAGAAAATGAAGATCTGTGCCCAGGTGGGCAGCAGAGCCAATGGCATCCTGGGCTGGCTCAGGAGCAGTGTGGGCAGCAGGACAAGGGAGGTTCTTGTGCCCCTGTGCTCAGCACTGCTCAGGCCACCCCTGCAGTGCTGTGTCCAGTTCTGGGCTCCTCCATTGCAGAGAGCTGCTGAGGTGCTGGAAGGTGTTGAGAGAAGGGCAGCAAGGCTGGGGAGGGGCCTGGAGCACAGCCCTGGGAGGAGAGGCTGAGGGAGCTGGGGGGGTGCAGCCTGCAGCAGAGGAGGCTGAGGGCAGAGCTCATTGCTGCCTGCAGCTGCCTGCAGGGAGGCTGTAGCCAGGTGGGGTTGGGCTCTGCTGCCAGGCAGCCAGGGACAGAAGAAGGGGACAGAGGCTCAAGCTGTGCCAGGGCAGGTTGAGGGTGGATGTTGTTAGGAAGTTGCTGTCAGAGAGAGTGATTGGCACTGGAATGGGCTGCCCAGGGAGGTGGTGGAGTGGCTGTGGCTGGAGGTGTTGCAGCCAAGCCTGGCTGGGGCACTGAGTGCCATGGTCTGGTTGGTTGGGCAGGGCTGGGTGCCAGATTGGGCTGCAGGAGCTTGGAGCTCTCTGCCAACCTGCCTGGTTCTATGGTTTCCTTGGGTTCTTCTGTTGTCACTGCTCTCTGAAGGTACCTCACTCCTGGCCTTGCCTCTTTCCAGGGCCCAAAGGACTTGCTGGTGTCTGCAGCAGCCTGGGGACCCGGGCACAGCCTGCACACACATCCTGGCCTGCATCCTGGCCAGCAGGAGAAGGGAAACGATGATGCCCGCGGAGTGGGCACTGGGGAGGTCCTAACCTCACCTTGGCAGTTTCAGGATGCTCTGCAAGCACAGCAGGTGCAGAGCCCAGCAGATGGCACCATCCTAGCGGTGCTGGGAAGGGCTTGTGCAGAGGCAGCAGCCTGGCAGTTCCCTGGGCGAGTCAGGAGCTGCCAGTAAGCTCTGCCAGCCGCTGGCAACAAGCTACAGCCACACAGAGGATTAAGGGGGTGGAACAGCTTCCTTATGAGCAGAGCCTGAGCGAGCTGGGGCTGGGAGCTGGGAGAGGAGGCTGAAGGTGACCTCATTCATGGTTATAAAGATGTGCAGGTGAGAGCCCAGAGGCTGGAGCCAGCTCTGCTCTGCTGGGGGATGCCCAATGCCAGCACAAGGGCAGCACTGGAAGCTGAGGCAGAGGCAGTGCCATGGGAACAAGAGGAGGAAGTTTTTCCCTGTGAGGGTGACAGAGCCTGGCACAGGCTGCCCAGGGGGGCTGTGGAGTCTCCCTCTCTGCTGATATTCAAAACCCACCTGGATGTGTTCCTGTATGATCTGGTCAAGGAGATCCTGCTCAGGCAGGGCTTGGGCTGGCTGAGCTCTGGAGGTGCCTTCCAGCCCCTGCCTGTCTTTGATTCTCTTACATCTCTTCCTTTTCCCTTCTGCACAGTACCCAAAATGCTGTTGTCTGCTCTGGGCAGGCAGTGCCCTTCTGGGCAGGAGGTGGGGATGGACTCATGGGCAGTGGTTGAGGGTGGTCCCTGCCTTGTGTTGCAGAGGAGCACTTGGTGCTGAGGCTGCTGGAGGATTTCAGTGTCCGCACCCTGTACGACAAGCTGGAGGACCAGAACCTGCACCTGGCAGCTCAGCTGGCAAAGCACAGGAAGGATCTGTTGCTGTTCTACCATGGCATCAGCCAGCAGCTCCAAAGCCTCACGGTCAGTGGGAAGAATAGATAGTAGCTGAAGCTGAGCCAGCAGTGTGCCCAGGTGGCCAAGAGAGCCAATGGCATCCTGGGCTGTATCAGGAACAGTGTAGCCAGTAGGACAAGGGAGGTTCTTCTGCCCCTGTACTCAGCACTGCTCAGGGCACACCTTGAGTGCTGTGTCCAGTTCTGGGCCCCTCAATTCAAGAAAGATGTTGAGGTGCTGGAGCATGTCCAGAGAAGGGCAACAAAGCTGGTGAGGGGCCTGGAGCACAAACCCTATGAGGAGAGGCTGAGGGAGCTGGGCCTGTTTAGCCTGGAGAAGAGGAGGCTCAGAGGTGATCTTATTATTGTCTACAACTACCTGAAGGGACATTGTAGCCAGGTGGGGGGTGGCCTCTTCTGCCAGGCAACCAGCAACAGAACAAGAGGACACAGTCTCAAGTTGTGCCAGGGTAGGTCTAGGCTGGATGTTAGGAGGAAGTTCTTCACAGAGAGAGTGATTGGCATTGGAATGGGCTGCCCAGGGAGGTGGTGGAGGCACCGTCCCTGGGGGTCTTCAAGAAAAGACTGGATGAGGCACTTAGTGCCATGGTCTGGTTGACTGGCTAGGGCTGGGTGCTAGGTTGGACTGGATGAGCTTGGAGCTCTCTTCCAACCTGGTTGATTCTATGGTTCTATGCTTTTAAGAAACAGCTGAGAGAAGGGAGTCTTGCAACTGAAATTTATGAGTGGAGCTCCTGAAGTGGCAGTGCCCTAAGGGATAGGGCTTACTCCTATTGGTACCTTACTCTGGCATATGGTAGTTACATCAAGGTCTAGTCCAAACATAGGCTGGGTGGAGAATGGCTTGACAGGTAACCAGCAGAGCCAATGGCATCCTGGGCTGGCTCAGGAGCAGTGTGGGCAGTAGGGCAAGAGAGGTTCTTGTGCCCCTGTGCTCAGCACTGCTCAGGCCACCCCTGCAGTGCTGTGTCCAGTTCTGGGCTCCTGAATTGCAGAGAGATGCTGAGGTGCTGGAAGGTGTTGAGAGAAGGGCAACAAAGCTGGTGAGGGGCCTGGAGCACAGCCCTGTGAGGAGAGGCTGAGGGAGCTGGGGGGGTGCAGCCTGCAGCAGAGGAGGCTCAGGGCAGAGCTCATTGCTGTCTGCAGCTGCCTGCAGGGAGGCTGTAGCCAGGTGGGGTTGATCTCTTTTCCCAGACAGCCAGCAACAGAACAAGGGGACACAGCCTGAAGCTGTGCCAGGGCAGGTCTAGGCTGGATGTTGTTAGGAAGTTGCTGGCAGAGAGAGTGATTGGCACTGGAATGGGCTGCCCAGGGAGGTGGTGGAGTGGCCGTGGCTGGAGGTGTTGCAGCCAAGCCTGGCTGGGGCACTTAGTGCCATGGTCTGGTTGGTTGGGCAGGGCTGGGGGCTAGGTTGGGCTGGAGCAGCTTGGAGCTCTCTGCCAACCTGCCTGATTCTGTGATTCTATGAAGTGCAGGATTTGGGGGTATCAGTTGGTGACAAACTCCCCAGGAGCCAGCAGTAGTCACCAGCAGCCCAGAGCTGCTGTGTGCAGCCAGAGCAGGGAGAGCAGCAGCACAGGGAGGGGATTCTGCCTCTCTGCTCTGCTCAGACCTCACCTGCAGCACTGCAGTTCTGGAGCCCCCAACACATGAAGGATATGGAACTGCTGGAGCAGGTCCAGGGGAGGCCACGAAGATGCTCAGAGACTTGGAGTAGCTCCTCTGTGGGGACAGGCTGGGAGAGTTGGGGCTGATCAGCCTGGAGAAGAGAAGGCTCCAGGGAGATCTTAGAGCTTTCCAGTACCTAAGGGGACTACAGCAGAGCTGGGGAGGGACTTTTGACAAGGGCTGGGAGGGGCAGGACAAAAGAGAATGGCTTTGAGTTGGGAAAGGGGGGATTGAGATTGGAGGTGAGGAAGAAATTGTCGAGAGGGTGGTGAGACACTGGAACAGGTTATCCAGGGGGGCTGAGGATTTCCCTGGCAGCCTTGAAGGCCAGGTTGGCTGAGGCCTGGAGCAGCCTGTGCTGGTGGGAGGTGGGGTTGGGATTGGATGATCTTTAAGGTCCCTTCCAACCAAAAGCACTGTGAGATTGCATTCTGATGTGAGAAGCAGAATGTGCAATGAGTGGACCAGGAGGTGTTCAGAGACCAATACTGCTGCTTTCTGCAAACAGGACCTGGTGCAAGGACTGGACTCTGAAGGCCTGAAAGGCTTTGCCAGGCAAAGGACTTGTGAGAATAAACCTGCAGACAGCAGCTGGACAGCAGTGGGTGCTGAGCAGTGTGATGAGCACTGCAGCAACAACTCCCAAGCAGGTGAGAGAAGAGAGAGCAGAGCTAGAGGGGAGCAGAGTGGGAGGGTAGCAGCAGCAGGCATGGCTCATACCCGTGAGAAGAGATCCCTCCAGGCCAGCAGCATCCTGGCCTGGATCAGCAATGGTGTCAGCAGGAGTAGGGAAGTGATGATGCCCCTGGACTGGGCACTGGTGAGGCCACACCTTGAGTCTAAGGTTCAATTCTGGGCCCCTGACTCCAAGAAGGACATTGAGGAGCTGGAACTGGTCCAGGAAAGGGCAACCAAGCTGGGGAAGGGTCTGGAGAACAGAGCTGGGGAGGATCAGCTGAGGGAGCTGGGGGTGTTGAGGGTGGAGAAGAGGAGGCTGAGAGGAGACCTCATTGCTCTCTGCAGCTCCCTGAGAGGAGATGGCAGTGAGGTGGGGGTTGGGCTCTGCTCCCTGGGATCAGGGGATAGAAGGAGAGGAAATGGCCTGAAACTGTGGCAGGGCAGGGTTAGGTTGGATCTTAGGAACAATTTCTTTGCTGCCAGAGTGGTCAGGGCTTGGCACAGGCTGCCCAGGGAGGTGATGGAGTCCCCATCCCAGGTGCTGAAGAAAGGTGTGACCCTGGCACTTGGGGCCATGGTCTCACAGCCATGGAGGGGTTGGGTTGCAGGTTGGATTAGATGACCTTAGGGAGCTTTTCCAACCAAAGTAATCCTTTGGGTCTGTGATTGTGTCTCCAAGTGCTGCAGTTCTGCAGGAGCTGACAGCTGTCTTCAGGTGAGCTGAAGGAGGAGACAGGTCTGCCAGCTTGGGAGTGGGGCAGCAGGAAGCATCTTGGAGCCATCCTTGGAGCAGTTCTCTCTCCTGGATTTGCTCTGGGTTTGTTCTGTGTGAAGTCCATTTCAATTCCTCCTTGGGTTCATTAGATCCTTCCTGGCAAGAGGCAACACAGCTGATGAAAGCCCTGGAAACGCTGCTGGGGAGTGCCCTGTGTCAGAAGGAGGCTGCGGAGCCAGAGGTGGAGCAGGAGGTCCAAGGAGAGGATCTGGTGGCAGAAGTACCCTCGCTGGGCAGCCTGACCCATGGAAGCAAACCAGAAGTCGTGGAAGAGCAGGTGAGGGGCAGGTGCCTGTTCCTGGGCCTCCTCTCACCTTTCTGCTGGCTTTCCTCTTGCCCATCTTTAGCTCCTGAGCCTTTTCTGCCCCTCAGGGTCAGGAGCTGCCTCAGCAGGAGGAGCTCAGCAGCAGGAGTGATGCTTCCTTCAGCTGCCCTGGGCATGAAGGGCATGGTAAGAGCAGTGGCTGGGCTGAGGGGGCCATGGGTGCTCTTCAGGGGTCACAGCAGAGTGCTGCTTGAGTGAAGCCTTGGTTAGGAGAGAGCATGTGTGTGTGTGTGAGCTGCCAGGGGAGGTCTGGCTGCCTTTCCCCACGGCTGTGCTGTCACAGAGCTATTGCTGGCTGGGTTTTATCTGGACATCTGCACCTTCTCCAGTTCAGGAAAGCTACTTCTGCCTCCCTCGTTCCTCTGTAAGAGGGATCATAGAATCACAGAGTGGTGTGGGCTGGAAAAGCTCTCTAAGATCATCCAGTCCAACCAGCAACCCAACACCCAGAGTGCCATGGCCACACCTTTCTTGGACGCCTCTGGAGCAGCTCTGCTGTGAGGGCAGGCTGGGGGTATTCAGCTTGGAGAAGAGAAGGCTTCAGGGGGACCTTAGAGCTGCCTGCCAGTGCCTGAAGGGATCCTCCAGGAAAGCTGCAGAGGGACTTTTGGTGAGGATGTCTAATCATAGCATCATAGAATCAGCCAGCTTGGAAGAGACCTCCAAGATCATCCAGTCCAACCTAGCACCTTGTCCTGTCTAGAGACAGGACAAGGGGGAATGGTTTGAAGCTAAAGGACAGTAGGGTTGGACTGGATCTTAGGAAGAGGTGGTGAGACTCTGGCCAGGTTGGATGAAGCCTCGAGCAGCCAAGTGTAGCTGAGAGGCATCACTGCCCAGAATTGATCTCTGAGGTCCCTTCCAACCTGAGCCATTCTATGACTAAACCTCCCCTGGCACAGTTTGCAGGCACTTTGTACCCCACTCTTGCAGACCAGAGACTTGGTGCCTTTGTACTAATTAAATGTGATGCCATTGTACTAATTAGATGTGAATGTGAGTAGGTCAGGAAAGGTTTGTTCAGTGATCCTCACAGCCCCTGGGTGGGCATTCTCTCTGCTCAGCCACATATCTCCTGGTGCCAGCAGGGATGTTGAAGTCATCCAGCCCTGAAGACCCTCTTCTTTCTTTAGGCTTAAAAGTGCCTCTCTGTTTTCAGCAGGTCCACCTCTCCAGCAGCCTTATCTGACTTAGCTGGAGGGGGAGGGCATGAGAGCAGCTTCCCCCCTTGCCAAGAGTCTCTGTGAGGTCAAGCAAGCTTTGGTGGATTTACAGCAACCTCCTCTCCTTGTTAATCCAGGTGCCAAAGCTGCTTCTGCACTGCAGTTTCTCTTTTGTTCAGGGACTCGTGGAAATTGTTTGGCTTGGAAAAGGCTTTTAAGATCATTGAGTCCAACCTGCAGCCCAACCCCACCATGGCCACCAAACCATGGCCCTAAGTGCTATGGCCACAGGGTTCTTGCACACCTCCAGGCATGGGGACTCCACCACCTCCCTGGGCAGCCTGTGCCAAGCCCTAACCACTCTTGCAGCAAACAAATTGTTCCTCCTCTCCAACCTAACCCTGCCCTGGCACAAACAATGTGTTCAAATATAGACAGGGAGATGGGAACCAAAAAAGAGAGGCACAGTGTGGGGGCAGCTGCTGGAGAGAACCAAGGGAGAGTGCAGCAACATTTGGGTTACTTCCACAGCACAAAGCCATGGTCTTGAGAAGCTGCTGGGAAAGGTGAGTGGGCACCTAGGAGCAAGAAGGAGACCTCAATCCCCACCTCATTCCAACCTCCTCTCAGGAGCTGCAGACAGCAATGAGGTCTGCTCTCAGGCTCCTCTTCTCCAGGCTGCACACCCTCAGCTCCCTCAGCTACACCTATGGAACAGACCAGAGCCTAAAGGCACTGAGAAAGGCAGTGGCTGCTCTGCAAAACCATCTAGAGGACAAAGAGTCTCTTTTCTCCCAGACAATCATCAAATGCAGTGGGTTGAAAAGCTTCTCTAAAGCTCATCCAGTCCAACCCCCCCCCCCCTGCAGTGAGCAGGCACAGCCCCAATTAGACCTGACTTGGGCTGCAATTCCCAATCTCTTCATCCAGTCCAACTCCCTGACCACTCTTGCAGCAAACAAATTGTTCCTCATCTCCAAACCAAAGCTCCCCTGGAGAGAAGTGAGGGTTACAAGCTGTGGGAGAGAAGCTGTGTCACTGCAACACTCTCACAACTGCCTGCTGTGGAGCTGCAGGGGATGGGAATGCAGCCAGCAGCAGGTCCATCAGCAGAGGAAGGTGCTGGCCTAATCCACAGCTGCAGAGGTGCTTCCTTCTTGCTCTCAGGGGCTCCTTGCACAAAGAGAGGACTTCCCTTGCTTAGGAGTTCATTTGTTAGAGCTTTTCTGCCCATCACAGAAGGTTTCGGGGGAAAACAGTTGTCAGGCTGCAAGGATCTGTGATCTTAGGGAGCCAACCTCAGGAGGTTCAACCAGACCAAGTGCAAGGTCCTGCAGCTGGGTCGAGGCAATGCCAAGCACTAATCCAGGCTGGGCAGTGCCTGGCTGGAGGGCAGCCCTGAGGAGAGGGACTTGGGGGTGCTGCTGGAGGAGAAGCTCAGCAGGAGCCAGCAGTGTGCACTTGCAGCCCAGAGAGCCAAGCAGAGCCTGGGCTGCAGCAGCAGCAGTGTGGCCAGCAGGGCCAGGGAGGGGATTCTCCCCCTCTGCTCTGCTCTGCTGAGAGCCCACCTGGAGTGCTGCATCCAGCTCTGGAGCCCCTGGGACAAGAGGGCTGTGGAGATGCTGGAGAGTGTCCAGAGCAGGGCCAGGAGGATGCTGAGAGGCTGCAGCAGCTCTGCTGTGAGCACAGCCTGAAAGAGTTGGGGCTGTGCAGACTGGAGCAGAGGAGGCTCCCAGGTGACCTTCCTGTGGCCTTTCAGGATCTGAAGGGGGCTCCAAAAAAGCTGGGGAGGGACTTTTGAGGGTGTGAGGGAGTGGCAGGACTGGGGGGAATGGAGCAAAGCTGAAGATGGGTAGGTTCAGGCTGGAGGTGAGGAGGAAGTTGTTGAGCAGGAGAGTGGTGAGAGGCTGGAATGGGTTGCCCAGGGAGGGGGTTGAGGCCCCATGGCTGGAGGTGTTTGAGACCAGGCTGGCTGAGGCTGTGTGCAGCCTGCATGTCCCTGGGCATGGCAGGGGGGTTGGAAGTGGCTGTTCCTGTGGTAACCAGGCAGAGCAGAGCAGCCTTGGTTCCTCTTATGTGCTGCTTTGCACAGCGAGTTAGCAGAGTGAAAAGGAGCAGGTTGGCTTCTGAGCTGAATGTCCTCAAGATGCTGCTGAATTTTCAGATGCTTCTAGCCTGGGACTATTATTGGTGTGGTTCTGGTGTCATTATGGGTGGATGATTTGCATCAGTTTGCAATTCAGATGGAGAGAGCTTTGCAGAGGCCTGGCTGTGCCATCAGTGCGCTCTGTGCCGCTCGTTCCCAGCCTCCAGCCGCTGAGTCAGTGCTCAGTGCTGGCAGCAGATCCTGCCCTGGGTTGATGCCCACTGGGCTAGGCTGCCACAACGGTGCCACAGCAGCCCCTTGGTGCTGCCCACTGAATGTGCATTCTGCTTCTGCTCTGAATTTCCCCAGCAGACACCAACAGCCTGACACGTGTGGGCAGCTCAGTCCTCTTGTGAGCTGCTGCATGCTTGGGGCCGCCAGGAGGGATGAAGCTCTGCTGCTGGAAAGGACCTGCCTTGCTCAGAGGGTTGAAGAGACAGAAGAAGGAGGAGTTCATCTTCTGCAGAGTGAAATGGGCACCAGCTTGTTTCCCCTGAGGGACTTTGGCAGTGGCCATAGGTGGCTTGTGTGTGGCTGCAGCGCCTGCAGCATCAGGAGGGCTGCGTTTGGGTAGCTATGGACTTGGTCAAACATGCACTGAGTAATCAGTGCTCTGTTTGCTTACCCTGCCTGAAGTACTTTCACACTTGCCTCGGATTATCAATGACCTGCGGGCTTGGGAAGGAAGCTGAGGTCCTGACCCTGTTTACTGATTGTATCATTTGCATCGAGTCAATAAAGCAGCAGAGAGGTGAGGCCGTGGGTGGCAGAGGAGCCCCTGCTTATCACTGCCTTCTCTACCACCTTTGTCATCTCTGATGGGAAGGATGTTTGGGAGGGTTTCTCAAGCAGAGTTTAGAGCCACACTTCTAAGCCTTGCATCTCATAGCCTCATGGAATGGTTTGGGTTGGAAGAGACCCCTAAGATCAGCTAGTTCCAACCCCCTGCTGTGTGCAGGAACATTTCTACCTGTGCATGTTTTCAGTATCCTCATGTTGAGTGCTGCAGAGACCCTGAAGGTCTCTAAAGATGTGACCTTTGGGGCAAAGTGTTACTGCTGTTTCCAGTAGTGCAGGGGTCAGGGAAGCTGCTGGTGTCCACTGCTCTTTCAACTGAATCTATCTCCCCTACCTGCTTTATGAAGCCAGGAGAGCCTCTCTGTGCAGTGAACTTTCCTTCTGTGGAGCAGGCTACAACCTATGAGCACAGGCTGAGAGAGTTGGGGCTGTGCAGCCTGGAGAAGAGAAGGCTTAGAGGAGACCTTGGAGTGGCCTTGCAGGATCTGAAGGGAGCCTACAGGAGGGTTGGGAAGGGACTATTGACAAGGTCTGGGAATGAGAGGAGGAGGAGGAATGGGCTTGAAGTGGCAGAGGGGAGATTGAAGCTGGATGTGAGGAAGAAGTTCTTTGCAGGGAGGGTGATGAGACACTGGCACAGGTTTGCCCAGGGAGGTTGTGGAGCACAGAAGCACCCAATGTGATCTTTGATCACATTGGGTGCTTCTGTGCTCCACAACCTCCCTGGAGGTGTCCAGGACCAAGTTGGATGAGGCTTTGAGCAACCTGTTTTAGTGGGAGATGTCCCTGCCTATGGCCCAGGGAGTTTGGAACTGGTTGAGCTTTGAGGTCCTTTCCAACCTAAACCATTCTGTGATCCTATGGAGCAGAGCAATCTGCTTCCATCTCTTTCTGCACAGGATGCCCACAGCAATGTGACACTTTCTGTCTGGGAGCACCTTGGCAGCCCTCACAGGTAGGCTTCAGCCAAGCAAAGGCTTTTCTCTTCTCTTTGCAGTGTTTCCTGACTTGAAGCCATCTCTCCCCTGTTCCTAGACACCAATCTGTGTTTGCTCCTCATGCATGACCACAGAGGGTGTTAAGAGGGTGAGGGTTCTGTGCCCAAGAGCCAAGATAGAAACCTTCAGTGGTGCTTCCACTAACTGCTGTCTCTGATAGTTCTCCTCCTCATCTTCTCTACCCTGGTGAGGTCCCAGCTGGAATACTGCATCCAGTTCTGGGCTCTCCAGTTGAGGAAGGACAGGGATGTGCTGGAGAGAGTCCAAGGATGCTGAATGGACTGGAGCAGTGCCTGGTGAGGAGAGGCTGAGAGCCCTGGGACTGCTTAGTCTGCAGAGGAGAAGGCTGAGAGGGGATGTAATAAATGTCTGTCAATAGCTGAGGGCTGGGTGGACTGTTCAGGTCACACAGGAACACATCCAGACAGGGCTGGAAAGGCTCCAGAGGAAGAAGGAGACTCCACAACCTCTCTGGGCAGGCTGCTCTGTCACCCTCACTGCGAGGAAGTTTCTGCTCACGTTGAGGTGAAATCTTCTGTGTTCCAGCTTGTTCCTTGTCACAACCTCTCTGGGCAGCCTGTGCCAGGGCTCTGGGACCCTCACAGTCCAGAAGTTCTCCCTCATGTTGAGGTGGAACCTCCTGTGCTGCAGTTTCCACCCCTTGCCCCTTGTCCTATCCCAGGCACAGGTGAGCAGAGCCTGTCCCTGTCCCTCCCTTCCTGACCTCCAGCTCTCAGCTATCGATAGAGTCAGATCCCCTCTCAGCCTTCTCCTCTGCAGACTCTCAGCCTCTCCTCACCAGGCAGTGGTGCATCCTTGTAGCCCTCCCTTGAGCTCTCCCTTGGTGACAAAAGTGTCCCTGCTCTCCCCAGGGTTCCTTTTTAGGCTCTCAGCAGCTATCTTCCCAGCAGTACTGCATGGGGCTGAGAGTCTGCCCTGATTGCTCCCTCTAATATTGACAGGGAAACCTGGGCAGGTGATAAAGTTATCTCCCTGGCTTGTGGTTCCAGGTCATGTTTGCAAAAGGCAGGGTGGGAGGCAGCAGTCGATAGAGCCTGTCCAGTTTGTCACTGTGAGTGTGGCAATGGAAGCAAACCTCCCAGGCTTAGAGCAGGCATTCTCTAGGCAAGCTTGCTGCAAGGTTTCTTTGCATCTCCTCCTTCCCCCTGCTCCTTCTCCTTCTCCCTCTTTCCCACCTTCTCCTCCTTCTCCTTTCTCCCCCTCCTTCCCCTTTCTCCCCCTCCTTCCCCTTTCTCCCCCTTCTTCTCCTTCCCCCTACTCCTTCTCCCCCCTTCTCCCCCCTTCTCCCCCCTTCTCCCCCCTTCTCCCCCCTTCTCCCCCCTTCTCCCCCCTTCTCCCCCCTTCTCCCCCCTTCTCCCCCCTTCTCCCCCCTTCTCCCCCCTTCTCCCCCCTTCTCCCCCCTTCTCCTTCTCCTCCTTCCTTCCCATCCTTCTCCCCCCTCCTCCTTCCCCCCACCTCCTCCTTCTCTCCTCTCCTCCCCCTCCTCCTTCTCCCCTCTGCTATTCCTCCTCCTCTCCTCTTCCTCCTTTCCCCCCTTCCTTCTCCCCTTCCCCCTCCTCCATCTCCTTCCTCCTCCTCCTCCATCTCCCTCCTCCTCCTCCTTTCCCTCCCTCCTCCTCCTCCTCTTCCTCCTTTCCCTCCCTCCTCCTTCTCCCCCCCTTGGAGCCACTTGGATCCTCACAAGTCCCCAGAACCAGATGGGATCCACCCTAGAGTGCTGAGAGAGCTGGCAGCTGAGCTGGCCAAGCCACTCTCCATCATGTAGCAACACTCCTGGCTCACTGGAGAGGTCCCCAGAGATTGGAAGCTGCCAATGTGATCCCATCCACAAAAAGGGCCAGAGGGAGGAACTAGGAAGTATTCCAGACCTGTCAGCTTGACCTCAGTGCCAGGCAAGGGCATGGAACATCTTGAGTGCCATCACACAGCACCTGCAGCATGGCCAAGGGCTCAGGCCCAGCCAGCAGGGGTTTAGGCAGGGCAGGTCCTGCCTGACCAACCTGAGCTCCTTTTAGGATCAGGTTCCTGCCTGGTGCCTGTGGGGCAGGCTGTGGATGGAGTCTGCCTGGATTGCAGCAAAGCCTTTGGCACCATCTGCCACAAGCAGCTCCTGGCACAGCTGGCAGCTCATGGCTGGCACAGATTCACTCTGAGATGGGTCAAGAACTGGCTGGAGAGCTGGGCCCAGAGAGTGGTGGTGAATGGTGCCACAGCCAAGTGGCAGCTGGCACTGGTGGTGTGCCCCAGGGATCAGTGCTGGGCACAGTCCTGGTCAACATCTTTATTTGTGATCTGGAGCACGGGATCGAGTCCTGCAGCAGTGAGTTTGCAGCTGGCACCAAGCTAGGAGCAGCTGTGGAGCTGTGGGAGTGTAGGAGAGCCCTGCAGAGGGACCTGGCCAGGCTGCATGGGTGGGCAGAGGCCAAGGGGATGAGACTGAACAAGGCCAAGGGCAGGTTCTGCACTTTGGCCACAACAACCCCAAGCAGCTCCAGGCTGGGGCCAGAGTGGCTGAGAGCAGGCAGGCAGAGAGGGCCCTGGGGGTGCTGGCAGAGACCAGCTGCAGAGGAGGCAGCAGTGCCCAGGTGGGCAGCAGAGCCAATGGCATCCTGGGCTGGCTCAGGAGCAGTGTGGGCAGCAGGACAAGGGAGGTTCTTGTGCCCCTGTGCTCAGCACTGCTCAGGCCACCCCTGCAGTGCTGTGTCCAGTTCTGGGCTCCTGAATTGCAGAGAGCTGCTGAGGTGCTGGAAGGTGTTGGGAGAAGGGCAGCAAGGCTGGGGAGGGGCCTGGAGCAGAGCCCTGTGAGGAGAGGCTGAGGGAGCTGGGGGGGTGCAGCCTGCAGCAGAGGAGGCTCAGGGCAGAGCTGATTGCTGCCTGCAGCTGCCTGCAGGGAGGCTGTAGCCAGGTGGGGTTGGGCTCTGCTGCCAGGCAGGCAGGGCCAGAAGAAGGGGACACAGCCTGAAGCTGTGCCAGGGCAGGTCTAGGCTGGATGTTGTTAGGGAGTTCCTGGCAGAGAGAGTGATTGGCACTGGAATGGGCTGCCCAGGGAGGTGGTGGAGTGGCTGTGGCTGGAGGTGTTGCAGCCAAGCCTGGCTGGGGCACTGAGTGCCATGGTCTGGTTGGTTGGGCAGGGCTGGGGGCTGGGTTGGGCTGCAGGAGCTTGGAGCTCTCTGCTAACCTGCTTGGCTCTATGATTCCATGATTCTTCTGCCCTCTGTCCTTCTTCCCACCTCCCTCCTTCCCCTACCCCTTCCTCCTCCCTTCTCCTCCCCACCATGGTTTCCTTAACAAGTTCACATCAGTTATGGGTAAACATTTTTGAGTTTCAAATAATTTGAAGTTTGCTTTTTCTTTCCTCCCCCAAGCCCAGAGCACAGCAGTGGCAAGCTCCGGGGGTCACACACAGTTCCTTTTCACGCTGCATTAAGAGATCCTTAGAAAGGAAAGAGCAAACAAAAAGCAAAGTGGTGCAACCATTGCCTTTGTTCTGCTGCTGAAGTGTTTGCTGTTGGCAGCTTTCTTCTTTTTCTTCTTCCTTGTGGTCTGTGGAATCCTCTGAGAGTGCAGCACTGCCTGGAGTGGCTGTGAAGTCCCCTGCCTTTGGGAAGCCTGCTGATAAGGGTGATGGAGTACAGGGCCACCTCATTTGGCATTTGGAGCAGGGTCACAGGACTGTGGGTTTGGTTTGAGTTGCTTTGACTTATGCCTCCTTAGCAGAACCTGAAAAGGTCCTTTTTGACATGGAGTGGAGAGTTCAGGTTCTCCTGGAGAGCATCAGATGCTGCTGTGGCTGTGGGAAGGCAGGCAGGGTGCAGAGTGGGCTGGGAGAAGCTCTGAGGGAAGAGATTGGGG
Source organism: Pogoniulus pusillus (assembly GCF_015220805.1). Taxonomy (NCBI): domain Eukaryota; kingdom Metazoa; phylum Chordata; class Aves; order Piciformes; family Lybiidae; genus Pogoniulus; species Pogoniulus pusillus. Next base: position 7,623,458 of record NC_087301.1, read on the forward strand.
GTGCTGGTTCCTGAGGACATCCTCAGGAGCCAGCAGTGCCTTCATAGAATCATATCACAGAACCAGGCAGGTTGGCAGAGAGCTCCAAGCTCCTGCAGCCCAACCTAGCCCCCAGCCCTGCCCAACCAGCCAGACCATGGCACTAAGTGCCCCAGCCAGGCTTGGCTGCAGCACCTCCAGGGATGGAGATGAAAGGGGCAGAGCTGGGAGTCAAAGGGTTAGAGATCACAGAATCAACCAGGCTGGAAGAGAGCTCCAAGCTCCTGCAGCCCAACCTAGCCCCCAGCCCTGCCCAACCAACCAGACCATGGCACTAAGTGCCCCAGCCAGGCTTGGCTGCAACACCTCCAGCCACAGCCACTCCACCACCTCCCTGGGCAGCCCATTCCAGTGCCAACCACTCTCTCTGCCAACAGCTTCCTCCTCACATCCAACCTTCACAACCATGCCAAGTGAAGCCTTGATCCTTGCAGACACTGAGCTGCTGTGGTGAATCACAGAGGTGGGCAGAAGGACAAAGCTGCAGCCCCAGGCTGGTTCATCTTTAACTCACTCCCTTTATTCCTGGGCTCATCAAAGCATTCAGTGGACAAGTTCCTAGTAGTTTTATCTCTGCTTTCAAGCTTACAAGCTTCTATAAATGGATTTTATAACTCCTCAGCTGTCTCACAGTTTCCTAGAGTGGACCCTGTCCCATCCTCCCTGTACCTGTTGTCCTGCTGACTCGCTGTGCTGGGTGCTTGTGCAGAGGCAGCAGAATGAGCAGCCTCTTAAAGCTGCACATAAAAAACGGGGCTCACCTTGTAAAAGCTGCAGATAAACCTTGCTTCTTGCAGGCACCTCTTAAAAAACGACCCCAAAGGCTGTAAAACCTAATGACTGGCAGCATAACTTCCTGCTGCAACACCCACTGGTACCTTGATCTCAGATCAGAGGATGTTACAGGTTGGAAGGGAGGTCTGGAGATTATTGAGTCCACCCTTGCCAGGGCAGGGTCATAGAATCTAGTTCAGGTCACACAGGAGCACATCCAGACAGGGCTGGAAAGGCTCCAGAGAAGGAGACTCCACAACCTCTCTGGGCAGCCTGTACCAGGGCTCTGGGACCCTCACAGTCCAGAAGTTCTCCCTCATGTTGAGGTGAAACCTCCTGTGCTGCAGTTTCCATCCCTTGCCCCTTGTTCTATCCCAGGCACAAGTGAGCAGAGCCTGTCCAGAGATGTTGAGGTGCTGGAAGGTGCCCAGAGAAGGGCAATGATGTTGGTGAAAGGCCTGGAACACAAACCCTGTGAGGAGAGGCTGAGGGAGCTGGGGGTGTGCAGCCTGCAGCAGAGGAGGCTCAGGGCAGAGCTCATTGCTGCCTGCAGCTGCCTCAGGTGGGGTTGGGCTCTGCTGCCAGGCAGGCAGCCAGGGCCAGAAGAAGGGGACACAGCCTGGAGCTGTGCCAGGGCAGGTCTAGGCTGGATGTTGTTAGGAAGTTGCTGTCAGAGAGAGTGATTGGCATTGGAATGGGCTGCCCAGGGAGGTGGTGGAGTGGCTGTGGCTGGAGGTGTTGCAGCCAAGCCTGGCTGGGGCACTTAGTGCCATGGTCTGGTTGGTTGGGCAGGGCTGGGGGCTAGGTTGGGCTGCAGGAGCTTGGAGCTCTTTTCCAACCTGCCTGATTCTGTGATTCCTTCCTGACCCCCAGCCCTCAGCTATTGATAGACACTGCTCAGATCCCCTCTCAGTCTTCTCTGCAGACTCTCAGCCCCAGGGCTCTCAGCCTCTCCTCACCAGGCAGTGCTCCAGTCCCTGCAGCATCCCTGTAGCCCTCCCTTGTGCTCTCTCCAGTAGATCCCTGTCCCTCTTCAGCTGGGGAGCACTGGATGCAATATTCCAGGTGAGGCCTCACCAGAACAGTGCAGAAAGGGAGGAGAACCTCCCTGGACCTACTGGCCACATTCTGCCTCCTAGAACCCCCTTTGCCCTGGTGGCCACAAGGGCACATTGCTGTCCATGGAGAACTTGTCCAGCAGGACACCCAGGTGCTTTTCCAAGGGGATGCTTTCTAGCAGATCACCTCCTAACCATGCTGAAGTTGGAGCATTTGGCTTTATTTAGCTCTTCAGCTGCTGAAAGTGTTTCACATGCAGCAAAAAGAAAGCTGGGGAGGGACTTTTTAGGCTGTCAGGGAGTGATGGGACTGGGGGGGAATGGAACAAAGCTGGAAATGGGGAGAGTCAACCTGGATGTTAGGAGGAAGTTCTTCAGCATTTGGGTGGTGAGAGCCTGGAATGGGTTGCACAGGGAGGTGGTGGAAGCCTCATCCATGGAGGTGTTTAAGGCCAGGCTGGATGAGGCTGTGCCCAACCTGATCTAGTGTGAGGTGTCCCTGGGCATGGCAGGGAGGTTGGAACTGGATGCTCCTTGAGGTCCTTTCCAACCCTGACTAAGATTCTATGATCCTATGATTCCAAAAAGGTCTCCAAAATGGGTTTCTTGAAACCAGTGATCCCTCAAAAATGAAAGGCTGCTTGGGATTCTCCAGCTGTGAACTTCACCTGTGTCTGTGAGAACTGAATGGCCACTTGAAAGTGCTCAGCTGCTCGTGGTGAGGCAGAGAAGTGTTCCTGGTTCTGGCAAGGAGCTGATGCTCAGGAGAGGATCTCAGGCAGGCAGCAGATCAAATCCCTACTCTTCTCCTTGGAAGTAAAAGAAGCTCAAAGCCATGAGTGGTCCAGGCTGGAAAGTTGCCCAGCAGAGAAGGACCTGGGGGTGCTGGTTGAGAGCAGCTGAAGATGAGTGTGCCCAGATGGGCAAGAAGGGCACTGGCATGCTGGCCTGGATGAGCAATGGTGTGGCCAGCAGGGGCAGGGAAGTGATTGTCCTTCTCTATTGGGTACTGCTGAGGCCACACCTCACCAGTTTTGGGCCCCTCACACCAAGAAGAGCATTGAAGGGCAGGAGCAGGTCCAGAGAGGAGCAGTGATGCTGGGGGAGGGTCTGGAGAACAGGGCTGAGGAACAGCTGAGGGAGATGGGGGTGTGCAGAGAGGAGGCTGAGAGGAGACCTCACTGCTGTCTACAACTCCCTGCAAGGAGGCTGCAGTGAGGTGGGGCTTGGGCTCTGCTCTCTAGGATCAGGTGATAGAAGGAGAGGAAATGACCTGAAACTGTGCCAGGGGAGGCTTAGTTGGGAGATAAGGAACAATTTCCTTGCTGCAAGAGTAGTCAGGGCTGGGCACAGGCTGCTCATTACTGTCTGCAGCTGCCTGCAGGGAGGCTGTAGCCAGGTGGGGTTGGGCTCTGCTGCCAGGCAGCCAGGGCCAGAAGAAGGGGACACAGCCTGGAGCTGTGCCAGGGCAGGTCTAGGCTGGATGCTGTTAGGAAGTTGCTGTCAGAGAGAGTGATTGGCACTGGAATGGGCTGCCCAGGGAGGTGATGGAGTGGCTGTGGCTGGAGGTGTTGCAGCCAAGCCTGGCTGGGGCACTTAGTGCCATGGTCTGGTTGGTTGGGCAGGGCTGGGGGCTAGGTTGGGCTGCAGGAGCTTGGAGCTCTCTTCCAACCTGCCTGATTCTGTGATTCCCTGATACAAGAGGCAGGCAGCAATGGAGCTCCCAAAGGGGCTCCTGCTGTGCCTAGAGCTGCCAAAGTGGTTCCTGCTTTGCATTTGTGGAGGCTGGAAACTTGCTGGGGCACAGCTTCTGTGTAAGGTGGCATCAGAAATAACAGCTCAGTGGGAGGCCTCTGCCTTCTCCTGGCCTTACAGAGCTCAGTCTTGCAAGAAGTCTGAGAAAAGGAAGATCAGCTGAAAGGAGGAGTTACTCCTGGCAGCTTTCCCTAGGGAAGAAAACAGCCTGCAAAGAGCAGCAGATGGACAAGGTGAGTTCAGAAACTAAGCACCACAAAACCTTGGCTTAAAAGAAGTCAGATCTCCAGAGCAGTCATTTGAACACCTGCAAGAGACTTCAGCTAGGGAAGAGGAAATTTGGTTTTCCTTGCTACCTTGCACTGACTGGCCCTAAAGAAGAGAGACCTGGAAAAGCTGCTTTTGTCTCCCCAGAGCAACAGGCATGGATTCCCAATCTCCTCCTCACCCATCTGTCAGCCACAGCAAGTTCTGACAAATCAAAGCCCAAAATAGCACTAAAAAGTCTCTGTTCTCTGTGAGAAATCTGCTGCAGCCCTGCAGAGGGACCTGGGCAGGCTGCATGGGTGGGCAGAGGCCAAGGGGATGAGACTGAACAAGGCCAAGGGCAGGTTCTGCACTTTGGCCACAACAACCCCAAGCAGCTCCAGGCTGGGGCCAGAGTGGCTGAGAGCAGGCAGGCAGAGAGGGCCCTGGGGGTGCTGGCAGAGAGGAGCTGCAGAGGAGGCAGCAGTGCCCAGGTGGGCAGCAGAGCCAATGGCATCCTGGGCTGGCTCAGGAGCAGTGTGGGCAACAGGACAAGGGAGGTTCTTGTGCCCCTGTGCTCAGCACTACTCAGGCCACCCCTGGAGTGCTGTGTCCAGTTCTGGGCTCCTCCATTGCAGAGAGCTGTTGAGGTGCTGGAAGGTGTTGGGAGAAGGGCAGCAAGGCTGGGGAGGGGCCTGGAGCACAGCCCTGTGAGGAGAGGCTGAGGGAGCTGGGGGGGTGCAGCCTGCAGCAGAGGAGGCTGAGGGCAGAGCTGATTGCTGCCTGCAGCTGCCTGCAGGGAGGCTGTAGCCAGGTGGGGTTGGGCTCTGCTGCCAGGCAGGCAGCCAGGGCCAGAAGAAGGGGACACAGCCTGGAGCTGTGCCAGGGCAGGTCTAGGCTGGATGTTGTTAGGAAGTTGCTGTCAGAGAGAGTGATTGGCACTGGAATGGGCTGCCCAGGGAGGTGGTGGAGTGGCTGTGGCTGGAGGTGTTGCAGCCAAGCCTGGCTGGGGCACTGAGTGCCATGGTCTGGTTGGTTGGGCAGGGCTGGGGGCTAGGTTGGGCTGCAGGAGCTTGGAGCTCTCTGCCAACCTGCTTGATTCTATGACTCTATTCTATGATTCTATTCTATGGCTCCTACACCTCTGAGCAACAAAGCAAAGAGCTCTGGAGCTGGTGGCTCCAAACCTACGCCAAGTGTTCCCCTGTGGCATTCTTCCTGGCAGAAAAGCCACTGCTGAGCCTGTTTCTTGGAGCAGATTTGTCATGCCAGAGATCAGGTGAAGAACATGGCACTCAGACAAGGATCCAGCCCCAGGCTGATGCTTTGCAGCTGCCCAGCTCTTAGCAAACGCTGCTGGAGAGTCACTGTGCCAACCTGCCAGGGTGGCCCTTTGTAAGCAGACCTTGGAGGTACCAGCTGCTAGCTGGGTTGTGGTCAAGAAGGAAGTCAACCTGCTCCCCAGGTCAAAGGCTGGATGGTGAGGCCAGGCAGGTCCTGGCAGGTGGAAGCAGCAGGGTTTACAGAGGCAGCCTGAAGTAGCAAGCTCCTCAGGAGCCACAAATTGAGCTCTGGAGGCAGGGAGGGAGAATGTTCACAGCCCTGCGTGGAGATCCTGGGCTAAGATCTTGTTGGAGAAGGGCCAGGCAATGAGTGTGCTCCCAAATGATGCCAGGGGACAGATTAGAGGAGGAAGTGGATATTGGTGGTTTGGTTTACACTGCAGCACTGCTGCAGGAGTCAGGAATGGGAATGGTAAAAAGAGATGAGCCTCTGGTCCCTGTGTGCTGCTGTGAGCTTGGGTTTGCTCCACTTAGGGGAAATCTTTGTTCTGGTTTGCTATAAATGAGGTCAGGACCTGTGGGGACTTTGTGTCAGAGAGTCACAGACTCATAGCAGCTGTGATCTTGGAGAAAAAAATGGGTTGTAGGAACCCAAAGTCAATGAGTTTAATGTGCAGAGTGATGGAAAATCCATCCTGGGCTGCAGGCAGGGCAGGGAGAGCAGCAGCACAGGGAGGGGAGTCTGCCCCTCTGCTCTGCTCTGCCCACACCTGCAGCACTGCTCCAGCTCTGGGACCCCCAGCACAAGAGGGTCATGGAGTTGCTGGAGTGGGTCCAGAGGAGGCCATGAAGATGAGCAGAGGGCTGGAGAGCCTCTGCTGTGAGGACAAGCTGGGAAGGTTGGGGCTGTTCAGCCTGGAGAAGCTTCCAGGGAGAGCCTAGAGCTGCCTTCCAGTATCTGAGGGGACTGCAGGAGAACTGGGGAGGGACTTTTGACAAGGGCTGGGAGTGCCAGGATGAGGGAGAATGGCTTTGAGGTGGGAGAGGGGAGAGGGAGAGTGGAGAGGAGGAAGAAATTGTTTAGAGTGAGGGTGGTTTGAGTGGAGGAGAGCTGGGAGAGGTGGGAGCTCAGGGTGAAGGTAGCAGAACAGCAGAAGAGGCTTTGCAACAACCTGGTTTAGTGGGAGATGTCCTTGCTCATGCCAGAGGGCTTGGAATTAGATGACCTTTGAGGTCCCTTCCAACCCAAAGCATTCTATGAGTGTATGTAAAAGCCTCTGAGGTCATCAAGTCCACCCCAGAGTTAATTTCCTCTCTCCCAGCCAAAGCATTGCACAGAAGGGAAGGAGTCCTTCACCTCTCTGCTGGAGAACTCATTTTGGAGGGGGAGATGTAAATCTTGTTTGACCCACACTGAGTCCACCAGCAAACGTCCCCCATCAATGATTTACCACCCTGAGGAGTTGTCCTGCAGTGCTATTTACCTGTGCCTTGCAGGTCAGCAGTAACTAAGAACAAGGGAGACTTTGTAGTGTTATAAACCCTCTGCTTACCTTGGCTCCTCCACCCTCTCTTAGCAAACTGCAGCTCCCAAAGCCTTGGCTGAGCTCAGAAAGGAAATATTCACACAGCAGGATCACTCCTCTTGGGTTTTGTTATTTCAGAGTTGTTTGGTTTGTTTTGTTGTTTGGGTTCCCCCCCTCCCCCCCCACCTCCCAAACACATTCACCTTCTGAACTGGGAGGAAATTTGAGACTGGGTTGTGTAGGTCCTGGGCTCAAGGAGAAATTCACCTTGTGGAAGAGTTTAATCTCAGCAGTGAGTGAGTTGGATCCAGCTGCAGTGTCAGGAGGAGGCTGTGAAGCCAAATGGGTACTTGATGAGTTACTGCTCCTTAGGTGATGCTGAGGGGGGGCAAGGGACACTTCTGCACCCACTGAGTGCCTGCCCTGTGAAGAAAGGTCAGATGGAGCTGCCAGCTGGGCACTGGAGGGGGTTGTGTTGAGAGCACTCACTGTAAGAATCTTCTAAGTCATGGAACTTAAGTTTGGCTTGGAAAAGGCCTCTAGGATCACCCAGTCCAACCTGCAGCCCAACCCCACCATGGCCACCAAACCATGGCCCTAAGTGCCATGGCCACAGGGTTCTTGCACACCTCCAGGCATGGGGACTCCACCACCTCCCTGGGCAGCCTGTGCCAAGCCCTGACCACTCTGGCAGCAAAGAAATTGTTCCTCCTCTCCAACCTAACCCTGGCCTGGCACAAACATTGTGTTCAAATACAGACAGGGAGATGGGCACCAAAACAGGGAGGCACAGTGTGGGGGCAGCTGCTGGAGAGAACCAAGGGAGAGTGCAGCAACATTTGGGTTACTTCCACAGCACAAAGCCATGGTCTTGAGAAGCTGCTGGGAAAGGTGAGTGGGCACTCATGGAATAGAGAAGAGCCTGAAGGCACTGAGAAAGGCAGTGGCTGCTCTGCAAAACCATCTAGAGGACAAAGAATCTCTTTTCTCCCAGACAATCATCAAATGCAGTGGGTTGAAAAGCTTCTCTAAAGCTCATCCAGTCCAACCCCCCCTTCAGTGAGCAGGCACAGCCCCAATTAGACCTGACTTGGGCTGCAATTCCCAATCTCATCTCTCAACAGCTCTCTTGACTTGAGGATCCCAGAACTGGACACAGCACTGCAGGGGTGGCCTGAGCAGTGCTGAGCACAGGGGCACAAGAACCTCCCTTGTCCTGCTGCCCACACTGCTCCTGAGCCAGCCCAGGATGCCATTGGCTCTGCTGCCCACCTGGGCACTGCTGCTGGGAAAGGTGAGTGGGCACCTGGGAGCAAGAAGGAGACCTCAATCCCCACCTCATTCCAACCTCCTCTCAGGAGCTGCAGACTGCAATGAAGTCTGCTCTCAGGCTCCTCTTCTCCAGGCTGCACACCCCCAGATCCCTCAGCTACACCTATGGAATAGACCAGAGCCTAAAGGCACTGAGAAAGGCAGTGGCTGCTCTGCAAAACCATCTAGAGGACAAAGAGTCTCTTTTCTCCCAGACAATCACCAAATGCAGTGGGTTGAAAAGCTTCTCTAAAGCTCATCCAGTCCAACCCCCCCCCTGCAGTGAGCAGGCACAGCCCCAATTAGACCTGACTTGGGCTGCAATTCCCAATCTCTTCATCCAGTCCAACTCCTTGACCACTCCTGCAGCAAACAAATTGTTCCTCATCTCCAAACCGAAGCTCCCCTGGAGAGAAGTGAGGGTTACAACCTGTGGGAGAGAAGCTGTGTCACTGCAACACTCTCACAACTGCCTCTGAGAGCAGAGAGGTGTTTCAGAGAGGAGAAGGCTCCAGGACCTCTCCTGGTAAGCTGCTTTCAGGTGAGAATCAGCTACGTGCAGATTTTGCTCCCTGCCTCTGCCAGGGCTCCTGCGTGGCTGAGTCTTCCTCCCAGCCCTCCCCGAGGGAGGCAGCAGAACCAATCTCCAAGCCAAACAGAGGCAAAGCACTGCTGTGAGCAGTAACTGAACGTTGAAGTCTTCCCCTCCCCTGAGTCCCTGGCAGCATTTTCCCCCCCTCGGTGCACGCAATTCCTCCAGGCTGTTGGACTTTCTGCTCTGGGGGAATTCCCTGGGCTTTGTCCTGTGGATCTTATCTGCTCTCTTACCCAATGTATTCTATTGTTTGTTTGTCCAGACCTTCTGAAGCGCTGCTGAGCTGCTTCAGGCAGTCCACCCATTCGGCAGCCCTTTGCATTCCTCCCCCTGTCCTCCTTTCTCTCCTTCCTCATTGCTACCATGGCTCTGCCCAGTGCACTTCCACATCACTTCTGAGCTGGGAGCTGGGCTCTTCTCCCTAGTGTGAGAAATAGACATAGAATCATAGAATCATAGAATCATAGAATCAAGCAGGTTGGAAGAGACCTCCAAGCTCATCCAGCCCAACCTAGCACCCAGCCCTATCCAGTCAACCAGACCATGGCACTAAGTGCCCCATCCAGGCTTTTCTTGAAGACCCCCAGGGACGGTGCCTCCACCACCTCCCTGGGCAGCCCATTCCAATGCCAATCACTCTCTCTGTGAAGAACTTCTTCCTAACATCCAGCCTAGACCTACCCTGGCACAACTTGAGACTGTGTCCCCTTGTTCTATTGCTGGTTGCCTGGGAGAAGAGGCCACCTCCCACCTGGCTACAATGTCCCTTCAGGTAGTTGTAGACAGCAATAAGACCACCCCTGAGCCTCCTCTTCTCCAGGCTAAACAGGCCCAGCTCCCTCAGCCTCTCCTCATAGGATTATGTTTGATCTGATCAATTCGTGGCAAGAGGTCACAGACAAGGAGGAAGGGGGGGGTGTGTGTTTGAATGAAACTGCATTCCTGCTTGCACCACCATCTCAATAAGCTTAAAGATAAGAGTAATTAGATTGGTGAAGGAGGGAGGCATGTGCAAGAGAGGGTCTTCTGCATATTTAAATGGAAATGCATTCCTCCTGGTGCCACCTTTCCTGTAGCAGCAAATAGAAGAACCAGGACTTTGAAGTTCATGAGGAAGACACTTAAGCAAGACCCCTTACTTCATCAAAGATTACCAGAGGGACCACTGGATAAAAGGAGTGTGGAAGAGACATCTCCCATTCCCAAGAACTGCATCAGGAATGGTGTGGCCAGCAGGAGCAGGGAGGTCATTCTGCCCCTGGACTCTGCACTGGTTAGACCACACCTTGAGTGCTGTGTTCAGTTCTGGGCCCCCCAGTTTAGGAGGGACATTGAGATGCTTGAGTGTGTCCAGAGAAGGGCAACGAGGCTGGGGAGAGGCCTTGAGCACAGCCCTACGAGGAGAGGCTGAGGGAGCTGGGATTGGTTAGCCTGGAGAAGAGGAGGCTCAGGGCAGACCTCATTGCTGTCTGCAACTACCTGAGGGGAGGTTGTGGCCAGGAGGAGGTTGCTCTCTTCTCTCAGGTGGCCAGCACCAGAAGGAGAGGACACAGCCTCAGGCTGTGCCAGGGGAGATTTAGGCTGGAGGTGAGGAGAAAGTTCTTCCCTGAGAGAGTCATTGGACACTGGAATGGGCTGCCCGGGGAGGTGGTGGAGTCGCCGTCCCTGGAGCTGTTCAAGGCAGGACTGGACGTGGCACTTGGTGCCATGGTCTGGCCTTGAGCTCTGTGCTAAAGGGTTGGACTTGATGATCTGTGAGGTCTCTTCCAGCCCTGATGATACTGTGAGACTGATAAAGAAAACCCAACCTTTTCTTAGAACTTAGGAAATCTGGAATAGAAAAGGGGATAAAAGAGAAAGCTGAAGGCAAAGGGGATGTGTTAGGGTAGATCAGAGTCTCCCCCTCATACCCAGGCCTGATTGCTTGATTCCTGCAAGCTCTATTAAAGCCTTAACTTGCATGATCACCAGTTTGTGCCTGTTATTTATGACACTAGGCTCAGGTGATAGAAGGAGAGGAGCTGGCCTGAAACTGTGGCAGGGAAGGGGTAGGTTGGAGATGAGGAACAATTTGTTTGCTGCAAGAGGTGCTCAAGCAAAGCCTGGATGAGACATTTAGTGCCATGGTCCAGGTGACTGGTTGGGGCTGGGGGATAGGTTGGGCTGGATGTGCTTGGAGGTCTCTTCCAACCCCAACCTGGCTGATTCTGTGATTCTAAGAGTGGTCAGGGATTGGCACAGGCTGCCCAGGGAGGTGGTGGGGTCATAGAATCATAGAATCAACCAGGTTGGAAGAGACCTCCAAGATCATCCAGCCCAACCTATCCCCCAGCCCTATCCAGTCAACCAGACCCATCCCTGGAGGTGTTCTGGAAATGTTCCTCTACAACTACCTAAAAGGAGATTTGTGGTGAGGCTGGAGATGGTCTCTTCTCCCCAGTGACTAAGGACAGAACAAGAGGAATTGGCCTCAAGTTACATCAGAGGAGGTTTAGGTTGGATGTTGGAGGAAGTTCTTTCCTGAACAGGTGGTCAGGCACTGGCACAGGCTGCCTAGGGAGGTGGTGGAGTCTCCATCTCTGGAGGTGGTTAAGAGAAGAGTGGATGTGGTGCTTGAGGCTATGGTCTGGTGGTGAAGGATGCTGGGATGAAGGTTGGACTGTCTGGTCCTGGTGGCCCTCTCCAACCATAGCCATTCACAGTGCTGAGGGGTTTGGGTTAGTCAAGGACTTGCCAGTGTGAAACTAATGATTGGACTGGAGGGGCTTGGAAGGCTCTGCCAGCCCAAGGGATTCTGTGACTCTGATTCTGTGTAAATGTTTTTTGTGTCCTCTCTTTGTGCAAGGAGCCCCTGAGAGCAAGAAGGAAGCACCTCTGCAGCTGTGGATTAGGCCAGCCCCTTCCTCTGCTGATGGACCTGCTGCTGGCTGCATTCCCATCCCCTGCAGCTCCACAGCAGGCAGTTGTGAGAGTGTTGCAGTGACACAGCTTCTCTCCCACAGGTTGTAACCCTCACTTCTCTCCAGGGGAGATTTGGTTTGGAGCTGAGGAAGAACTTGTCTGCTGCAGGAGTGGTGAGGGCTTGGCACAGGCTGCCCTGGGAGGTGGTGGAGTCCCCATGTCTGGAGGTGTTCAGGAACTGTGTGGCCGTGGCACTTGGCATGGCTTAGTGACCATGGTGGGGTTGGGCTGCAGGTTGGACAGGATGAGCTAAGAGAACTTTACCAACCCAAACAGTTGCAAATGACACCAAGCAGGGAGCAAGTGTGGGTCTGCTAGAGGGCAGGGGGGCTCTGCAGAGGGACCTGGCCAGGCTGCATGGGTGGGCAGAAGCCAAGGGGATGAGATTGAACAAGACCAAGTGCAGGGTTCTGCACTTTGGCCACAACAACCCCAAGCAGCTACAGGCTGGGGACTGAGTGGCTGAGAGCAGGCAGGCAGAGAGGGCCCTGGGGGTGCTGGCAGAGAGGAGCTGCAGAGGAGGCAGCAGTGCCCAGGTGGGCAGCAGAGCCAATGGCATCCTGGGCTGGCTCAGGAGCAGTGTGGGCAGCAGGACAAGGGAGGTTCTTGTGCCCCTGTGCTCAGCACTGCTCAGGCCAGCCCTGGAGTGCTGTGTCCAGTTCTGGGCTCCTCCATTGCAGAGAGCTGCTGAGGTGCTGGAAGGTGTTGAGAGAAGGGCAGCAAGGCTGGGGAGGGGCCTGGAGCACAGCCCTGTGAGGAGAGGCTGAGGGAGCTGGGGGGGTGCAGCCTGCAGCAGAGGAGGCTGAGGGCAGAGCTGATTGCTGCCTGCAGCTGCCTGCAGGGAGGCTGTAGCCAGGTGGGGTTGGGCTCTGCTGCCAGACAGGCAGGCAGGGCCAGAAGAAGGGGACACAGCCTCAAGTTGTGCCAGGGCAGGTCTAGGCTGGATGTTGTTAGGAAGTTGCTGTCAGAGAGAGTGATTGGCACTGGAATGGGCTGCCCAGGGAGGTGGTGGAGTGGCTGTGGCTGGAGGTGTTGAAGAGGAGGCTGCATGAGGCACTTAGCACCAGGGTTTAGTTCATCAGAACTAATGGGGTTGGAACTGGCTGAGCTTTGAGGTCCTTTCCAACCTGAACCGTTCTATGATCACCCAGTCCAAGCCTTCTGCTAGAGCAGGCTCACCTGGAACAGTTTGCAGAGCTCAACTTAACTACTCCTTTTTTTAACCCCCAGGAAATGAACTGATTCTACAGCTCAGACACCAACCCCACAACCTCCAAGCTTTGCACACACCCACCCCCAAGCTTCTTTTAGTCCTCCTTTCACCCCCTTCAGGAGGCTGCAGCTGACCCTTTTGTGCACTGCAGTGGAACCTTCCTGTTGGATTAATAATTGTTTGACCCAGTTTCATTCCAGCCTCGGTGGGAAAAAGCCAAAGGAACTCCAGCAATCAACTGAAGAAGAAATGTCCTAAGCTAAAATTATCTTGCCCATAAAACTCTTGGAAGTGGTTGCATCACTCCTTGTTCTCATTGCATCACTTCTTCTTGTTCCAGTTGCATCACTTCTTGTTCCAAGCTGTGAATTCTTCAGCTGTTCTGCACCCCTGTCCTGTTCCACTCTTCCAGCCCTCACATAGTCCCCATACTTCTCCAGCCACCACTCTTGTAAAACTGGAAAACAGACAACTTCTGGGGCTGTGCAACTGAGGAACTACAGGAAAAACCAGATTGTTGTCTACAGGCCTCAGCTCTTAAGCCTTAGGGAGGGCAGTGATTCTGTCTGCCCCTCTGCTCTGCCCTCATGAGACCCCAGCTGCAGCACTGCCTCCAGTCTGAGTCCCCACTGCAAGGCGCTGCTGGAGAGGGTCCAGAGGAGGTGATGAAGGTGATCAAAGGGATGGAGAACCTCCCCTATGGGGACAGGCTGGGAGGGTTGGGGCTGTTCTGCCTGGAGAAGAGTGTCATCGAATCCTACACACATAGAGTCACAGAATCATAGAGTCACAGAATCATAGAGTCATAGAAACAGAGAGTCATAGAAACACAGAGTCACAGAGTCATAGAGTCACAGAGTCATAGTCATAGAATCCTAGATACATAGAGTCACAGAATCACAGAGTCATAGAATCATAGAGTCACAGAATCAGAGTCATAGAATCATAGAGTCACAGAATCAGAGTCATAGAAACATAGAGTCACAGAATCATAGTCATAGAAACATAGAGTCATAGAAACAGAGTCACAGAGTCATAGAATCCTAGACACACAGAGTCACAGAATCACAGAGTCATAGAATCATAGAGTCACAGAATCAGAGTCATAGAAACATAGAGTCACAGAATCATAGTCATAGAAACATAGAGTCATAGAAACAGAGTCACAGAGTCATAGAATTCTAGACACACAGAGTCAGAGAGTCATAGAGTCACAGAATCATAGTCATAGAATCCTAGACTCATAGAGTCACAGAGTCATAGAATCATAGAGTCACAGAATCATAGAGTCACAGAGTCATAGAATCCTAGACACATAGAGTCACAGAGTCATAGAATCCTAGACACATAGAGTCACAGAGTCATAGAGTCACAGAATCACAGAGTCATAGAATCACAGAGTCACAGAATCATAGAGTCACAGAGTCATAGAATCCTAGACACATAGAGTCACAGAGTCATAGAGTCACAGAATCATAGTCATAGAATCCTAGATACATAGAGTCACAGAGTCATAGAATCATAGAGTCACAGAATCATAGTCATAGAAACATAGAGCCATAGAAACATAGAGTCACAGAGTCATAGAATCCTAGACACATAGAGTCACAGAGCCATAGGGTCACAGAATCACAGGGTCACAGAATCACAGAGTCATAGAATCCTAGACACATAGAGTCACAGAATCACAGAGTCACAGAATCATAGAGTCATAGAATCAGTCACAGAATCATAGAGTCACAGAATCATAGTCATAGAAACCTAGAATCATAGAAACATAGAGTCACAGAGTCATAGAATCCTAGACACATAGAGTCACAGAGTCACAGAATCATAGAGTCACAGAATCATAGTCATAGAAACATAGAGTCACAGAGTCATAGAATCCTAGACACATAGAGTCATAGAGTCACAGAGTCATAGAAACATAGTCATAGAGCCATAGAGTTATAGAAACAGAGTCACAGAGTCATAGAACCATAGAAACATAGAGTTATAGAAACATAGAGTTACAGGAACAGGGTCATAGAGTCATAGAATCATAGAGTCATAGAAACAGAGTCATAGAGTCACAGAGTCATAGAATCAACCAGGTTGGAAGAGACCCCCAAGCTCATCCAACCCAACCTAGCACCCAGCCCTGTCCAATCAACCAGACCATGGCACTAAGTGCCTCATGTTTGTGAGTATCTGAGGGCTGCCAGGAGCTGGGGACAGGCTCTGTTCACTGCTCCCTGGGATAGGACAAGCAGCAATGGGTGTAAGTTGCAGCAAAAGAGGTTCTGGCTCAACACAAGAGGGAACTTCTTTACTGTAAGGGTCACAGAGCACTGGAATAGGCTTCCCAGACAAGCTGTGGAGTCTCCTTCTGTGGAGCCTTTCGAGGCCTGTCTGGATGTGTTCCTCTGTGATCTGTGTTAGATAGGATTGTCCTGCTCTGGCAGAGGGGTGGGCTGGATGAGCTCCTTGGGTCCCTTCCGACCCCTAACATCCTGGGATCTTGTGATCTTGAACACTCCCAGCCACGGCCACTCCACCACCTCCCTGGGCAGCCCATTCCAGTGCCAATCACTCTCTCTGACAGCAACTTCCTAACAACATCCAGCCTAGACCTGCCCTGGCACAGCTTCAGGCTGTGTCCCCTTCTTCTGGCCCTGGCTGCCTGGTTGCAGAGCTCAACCCCACCTGGCTACAGCCTCCCTGCAGGCAGCTGCAGGCAGCAATCAGCTCTGCCCTGAGCCTCCTGTGCTGCAGGCTGCACCCCCCCAGCTCCCTCAGCCTCTCCTCCTCAGTTCCAGCTGGCAGCCCTGGACACTCTGTGCACTTGTTCCCAATAAGTGCTGTCAGGAAGTAAAGGAAGCAAAACAGCTCAGGTAAGGCTGTGTCACTGAGCTGTCTGCCTCCTACACTGCAGCAGGGAGAGCAGGCACTGAGCAGGGAGCATCACTTCTCTTGCACCAAACTGGAGCTTGTGATGCACAGATGGTGAATGCCAGGAAGAATCAGCCAGGAACTAAGAGAGCTGCAGTAAAGCTGAAAAACAGAGCAAAAGAAGGAGACACAAACACATGGTGAGGGAAGAGAGATGCAGGAACATGGGGAAGAAACAAAGGGAGGAAGGAGAGAACTGGAGCTGTTCAAGGCAGGACTGGACGTGGCACTTGGTGCCATGGTCTGGCCTTGTGCTCTGTGCTAAAGGGTTGGACTTGATGATCTATGAGGTCTCTTCCAACCTTGGTGATGCTGTGACACTGTGAGTTAGACTCTGCCACTTGATGGAATTGTGGAATGGGTTGGGTTGGAAGGGAGCTCAAAGCTCAGCCAGTCCCAACCCCTCTGCCAGGGGCAGGGATACCTCCCACCAGCACAGGTTGCTCAAAGTCTCATCCAGCCTGGCTTTGAACACCTCCAGGGAGGTTGTGGAGCACAGAAGCACCCAATGTGATCTTTGATCCACTCTCCCTCTCCCCTCTCCCAGCTCCAAGCCATTCTCCCTCATCCTGCCACTCCCAGTCCTTGCCAACAGTCCCTCCCCAGCAATCCTTTATACCCTTCAGGCACTGGAAGGCTGCTCTAAGGTCTCCCTGGAGCCTTCTCTTCTCCAGGCTGAACAGCCCCAGCTCTCCCAGCCTGTCCCCACAGGTTCTCAGCCCTCTGAGCATCCTCATGGCCTTCTCTGTGCCCTCTCCAGCAGTTCTATATCCTTATGCTGGGGGCCCAGAGCTGGAGGCAGTGCTGCAGGTGGGATCTCAGCAGAGCAGAGAGAGACTCACTTCCCTCATCCTGCTGGTCACAGGCTCACAGGGTGTCAGGGGTTGGAAGGCATGCAATGAGATCATCCAGTCCAAGCTCCTTGCCAGAGCAGGACCACACAGAACACATCCAGACAGGCCTGGAAAGGCTCCACACAAGGAGACTCCACAACCTCTCTGGGCAGCCTGTGCCAGGCTCTGGGAGCCTTCCAGGCAAGAAGTTGCCCTTGTGCTGAGCTGGAGCCTCCTGTGCTGCAGCTTCCATCCACTGCTGCTTGTCCTGTGCCAGGGAGCAGTGAGCAGAGCCTGTCCCCCCCTGCTGACCCCCAGCCCTCAGAGAGTTACAGACATTGATTCAATCCCCTCTCAGTCTTCTCCAGACTGAGCAGCCCCAGGGCCCTCAGCCTCTCCTCCCCAGGCACTGCTCCAGTCCCCTCCTCATCCTCAGAGCCCTCCCTTGGACCCTCTCCAGCAGATCCCTGTCCCTCTGCAGCTTCTCTAGCTGCAGCTCAGGCCCCCAGGGCTGCTTAGGGTCAGTCCAGAGATTCAAATAGGCAGATAAGTGCTGGCAGGAAGCATTCCTGTGTTTGTTTAGCTTTCATTTATAGCCCCAAATATTGCACCTTCAAAAAAAAACCACCAAACAAACCTAAACTCTGTTTTTAGCTTCCCACTTCTAGTGAAGGAGCTTGAAGGGAACTCAGCTATGTTCTGAGCAAGAGCTGGAGTGTGATTAGCAATGCAAACTGCAGTGAGCTTCCTGCTGCTGTGCCCTGGCATTAGATGTGTTGGGTGACCAGAGGGCACTCTCCTGCTGCCAGAAAAGATCTCCTCCTGGGGGGGAATGGTTCACACTGGTGGGTCTGGACCAGTTCTACCCTCCTTGCAGAGTAATGATTTGGAAAAGGTTCATGAGCTGCCCTAGTTCAAGCAGGTGTGATAAGGCATGGCTCAGGGGAAGGAGGTTTTCCTCCCAGGAAACCTCTAGCCTGAGAAGGACTGCAGCAGGTCTGCTATGAGGGCAGGCTGAGAGAGTTGGGGCTCTGCAGGCTGGAGAAGGGAAGGCTTCCAGGAGACCTTGGAGTAGCCTTGCAGGATCTGAAGGGGGCTCCAGGAGGGCTGGGGAGGGACTATTGAGAAGGGGTTGTGATGGCAGGACAAGGAGGAATGGGTTTGGAGTGGCAGAGGGGAGACTGAAACTGGATGTTAGGAAGGAGTGAGGGTGGGGAGACACTGGCACAGGTTGAGGGTGGTGAGACACTGGCACAGATTTCCCAGGGAGGTCGTGGAGCACAGAAGCACCCAATGTGATCTTTGATCACACTGGGTGCTTCTGTGCTCCACGACCTCCCTGGAGGTGTTCAGGATCAGGTTAAATGAGTCCCTGAGCAACCTGTTCTAGTGGGAAATGTCCCTGCCTATGGCACAGGGTTGGAACTGGCTGAGCTTTGAGCTCCCTTCCAACCTAAACCATTCTGTGATTGTAAGAAACAAATGCAGGCAGCCTAAGAAATGGCTGTGGGATGCTGCCAGAGGATGGAGCTGAACAAACCCTTGGGGGTCTCTGTCAATCAGGCTTGTGTAATGCCAAGTATCAAAGCCCCCCAGTGCAGTGTTCTCTCTCTCCTTATGGCTCACACAGGTGTTGTTGGCAGGGATTTATTGTGTGCAGTAATAAGACCAGGAACAAGTTGGAACATAGAAGATTTCACCTCAACGTGAGCAGAAACTTCTTTACAGTGAGGGTGACAGAGCAGCCTGGCCAGAGAGGTTGTGGAGTCTCCTTCTCTGAAGCCTTTCCAGCCCTGTCTGGATGTGTTCCTGTGTGACCTGTGCTAGATTCTAAGGTCCTGCTCTGGTGGAGGTCCCTTCTAAGCTCCAGGTGTCTCTTCCTTCCTGTCCCTTCTAAGTTCCAGGTGTCCCTTCCTCCCTGACCCTTCTAAGTTCCAGGTGTCCTTTCCTTCCTGTCCCTTCTAAGCTCCAGGTGTCCCTTCCTTCCTGTCCCTTCTAAGTTCCAGGTGTCCTTTCCTTCCTGTCCCTTCTAAGCTCCAGGTGTCCTTTCCTCCCTGTCCCTTCTAAGCTCCAGGTGTCCTTTCCTTCCTGTCCCTTCTAAGCTCCAGGTGTCCCTTCCTTCCTGTCCCTTCTAAGTTCCAGGTGTCCCTTCCTTCCTGTCCCTTCTAAGCTCCAGGTGTCCCTTCCTTCCTGTCCCTTCTAAGCTCCAGGTGTCCTTTCCTTCCTGTCCCTTCTAAGCTCCAGGTGTCCCTTCCTCCCTGACCCTTCTAAGTTCCAGGTGTCCTTTCCTTCCTGTCCCTTCTAAGTTCCAGGTGTCCTTTCCTCCCTGTCCCTTCTAAGTTCCAGGTGTCCCTTCCTTCCTGTCCCTTCTAAGTTCCAGGTGTCCTTTCCTTCCTGTCCCTTCTAAGCTCCAGGTGTCCCTTCCTTCCTGTCCCTTCTAAGTTCCAGGTGTCCCTTCCTTCCTGTCCCTTCTAAGTTCCAGGTGTCCTTTCCTTCCTGTCCCTTCTAAGCTCCAGGTGTCCTTTCCTCCCTGTCCCTTCTAAGTTCCAGGTGTCCCTTCCTTCCTGTCCCTTCTAAGTTCCAGGTGTCCCTTCCTCCCTGTCCCTTCTAAGCTCCAGGTGTCCCTTCCTTCCTGTCCCTTCTAAGTTCCAGGTGTCCCTTCCTTCCTGTCCCTTCTAAGTTCCAGGTGTCCCTTCTAAGTTCCTGTCCTTTCTAAGTTCCAGGTGTCCCTTCCTTCCTGACCCTCAGCCCTCAGATATTTATAGGCATTTATTAGAACCCCTCTCAGTCTTCTCCTCAGCCCCAGGGCTCTCAGCCTCTCCTCATCACACAGTGCTCCAGGCCCTTCAGCATCCTTGAAGCCCTCTCTTGGACTCTCTCCAGCAGATCCCTGGATGCTATGTTCCAGGTGAGGTCTCACCAATGTAGAGGCAGCAGTTAGGGGAAGCAAAACTGAAGGCTTCTCTCTTGGCTCTTGGGCACTGAAGCCTCCTCCTCTTAACACCCTCTGTGGTTATGCAGAAGTGTGAGGAGCAAACACAGATTGGTGTCTGGGAACATAGTCTCATAGAATCAAGCAGGTTGGAAGAGACCTCCAAGCTCCTCCAGCCCAACCTAGCACCCAGCCTTATCCAGCCAGCTATACCCCAACACTAAGTGCCCCATCCAGGCTCTTCTTGAGCACCAAGATTCTTGTGAGGACTCCATTTGTGAGCAGCAGTCTGGGGGAGCCAACAGCCAGAGCTCAGAGCAGAGAACCCAGGGAATGGTTTGCCTGCCTGCATGGCTCTTGGCACACTGCACTGCACAGCAGGGCTTTGCCACCCTGAGAGCCTCCCTTTCCCCTTTGCTGCAGGGGAGCACTTGGACTTAAGCCTCCTCTTTTCATCTTGCTGGAGCAGAAGGCAGGGAGTGCCTGGTAACAGAGCAGGTGAAAGGTGCTTGGATTCTTTTGGGAGGTGGGAGATGGTGAGAGCTAGTTTAAACTAGAGAGAACTGTGCCAAGAAGCCCAAGAGGAGGTAAAGGAAAGTGGTGAGGTTCAGTGTAATCAGCAGGGCCATCTGACCTGTCTGGTCTGGCTGAGGCTGGAGCAAGAAAGCAGAGATTTGTGTTAAAGAAAGATTTCTCAGTTTATGAGCTTGTAAATTAACTCTTGGCATGCTTGAAACATAGTTGTAGGCAGCAAAAAAAGATCTGAACCCAGCCTGCTTGAAGGTAGGTGAACTCCAGAGGCCCAAATCTGCTTCTCTTCAGTGCCTATCTGAGTTATTGCTGCTTACTTGGCTGGGGGAGAGGAATGTTTGTCCCTGTTGAGGCTGCAGAATG
Organism: Pogoniulus pusillus; assembly: GCF_015220805.1. Lineage (NCBI taxonomy): Eukaryota > Metazoa > Chordata > Aves > Piciformes > Lybiidae > Pogoniulus > Pogoniulus pusillus. Next base: position 7,643,809 of record NC_087301.1, read on the forward strand.
GACCAAAGGAATTTACAAGGAAGAGCTGGCTGGGGAAATTGCTCTGAAGGGGCCCTGCAAGAAGGATGGAGAGAGACTGTTTGCAAAGGTCTGCAGAGCTAGGGCAGGGGCAGTGGTCTCAAGCTAGAGGAGAGGAGATGATAGGAACAAACTCTGCGGCGTGAGGGTGGTAGAACACTGGGACAGGTTGCCCAAGGAGGGGGCTGGGGCCAAGCAGAGCCTGGGCTGCAGCAGCAGAAGAGGGCATCAGGGCCAGGGAGGGGATTCTCCTCCTCTGCTCTGCTCTGCTCTGCTCTGCTCTGCTGAGACTCCACCTGGAGTCCTGCATCCAGCTCTGGAGCCCCTGGGACAAGAGGGCTGTGGAGATGCTGGAGAGTGTCCAGAGCAGGGCCAGGAGGATGCTCAGAGGCTGCAGCAGCTCTGCTGTGAGCACAGCCTGCAAGAGTTGGGGCTGTGCAGGCTGGAGCAGAGGAGGCTCCCAGGGGACCTTCTTGTGGCCTGCCAGGATCTGAAGTGAGCTACAAAAAAGCTGGGGAGGGACTTTTGAGGGTGTGAGGGAGTGACAGGACTAGGGGGTGCTGGCAGAGAGCAGCTGCAGAGGAGGCAGCAGTGCCCAGGTGGGCAGCAGAGCCAGTGGCATCCTGGGCTGGCTCAGGAGCAGTGTGGGCAGCAGGACAAGGGAGGTTCTTGTGCCCCTGTGCTCAGCACTGCTCAGGCCACCCCTGCAGTGCTGTGTCCAGTTCTGGGATTCTCAAGTCAAGAGAGCTGTTGAGAGATGAGATTGGGAATTGCAGCCCAAGTCAGGTCTAATTGGGGCTGTGCCTGCTCACTGCAGGGGGGGGTTGGACTGGATGAGCTTTAGAGAAGCTTTTCAACCCACTGCATTTGGTGATTGTCTGGGAGAAAAGAGACTCTTTGTCCTCTAGATGGTTTTGCAGAGCAGCCACTGCCTTTCTCAGTGCCTTCAGGCTCTTCTCTATTCCATGAGTGCCCACTCACCTTTCCCAGCAGCTTCTCAAGACCATGGCTTTGTGCTGTGGAAGTAACCCAAATGTTGCTGCACTCTCCCTTGGTTCTCTCCAGCAGCTGCCCCCACACTGTGCCTCCCTGTTTTGGTTCCCATCTCCCTGTCTATATTTGAACACAATGTTTGTGCCAGGCCAGGGTTAGGTTGGAGATGAAGAACAATTTGCTTGCTGCCAGAGTGCTCAGGGCTTGGCACAGGCTGCCCAGGGAGGTGGTGGAGTCCCCATGCCTGGAGGTGTGCAAGACCCCTGTGGCCATGGCACTTAGGGCCATGGTTTGGTGGCCATGGTGGGGTTGGGTTGCAGGTTGGACTGGGTGATCTTAGAGGCCTTTCCCAAGCCAAACAACTCTATAATTAGACCAGTCTAGAGGTGGTGGAAGGAAGGTTGTGTTGCTCACCTCTGTAGTTCCTCCTCCCCCTCATTTTCCTGTCCTCTAAACAGAATTAAAACCCAGTCAGTTGTGGCTGCTGACAAGTGGCAAGGTGTTGGCATGAGTCAACCTGGCACCTCACAGGCCTGCTGCTGTGTTCCAGGATTGCATTACCCAGTGATAAGGAGCAGAGCTATCTCAGGTTGGACTCACCCACTGTTCACATACTTCTTCTTTGTCACTCTTCCTTCTTCCTTTGCCTATCTGTGTAAATCCACTACAACTGAGACCTGGTACTTACTGTAATACCCACCCAGGGATTAAGGACAGAAGTTTTGAGGAGGGAAGCTCACAAAAGGCACATAAGGGTGTGGACTTTTGGGAACAGGAAGACTTTAGGCATAAAAAAACCCCTCTTCTTTTTTCCCTTCCCTCAGCAATCTTGATTCCTGCTTTGTTGATGCCCTCTCTTGCCATCTGCTGCATCAGGAACTCTCCTTCTGACCCTGCTTCTTCTCTAAGGGGTTTCTAGGCTTGTGTTTAAATGAGAAACAGCAGCATAGAAACACAGAGTTATTCTGGTTGCAAAGGTTACCCAAGATCAGCCAGTCCAACACTAATCCAACCCCATCATGGCCACCAAACCATGTCCCAGTGTGTCATGGCCACACATTTTCCCTTCCCTTCCCTTCCCTTCCCTTCCCTTCCCTTCCCTTCCCTTCCCTTCCCTTCCCTTCCCTTCCCTTCCCTTCCCTTCCCTTCCCTTCCCTTCCCTTCCCTTCCCTTCCCTTCCCTTCCCTTCCCTTCCCTTCCCTTCCCTTCCCTTCCCTTCCCTTCCCTTCCCTTCCCTTCCCTTCCCTTCCCTTCCCTTCCCTTCCCTTCCCTTCCCTTCCCTTCCCTTCCCTTCCCTTCCCTTCCCTTCCCTCAGCTCTCTTGGCTCCTGCTTTGTTGATGACCTCTCTTGCCATCTGCTGCAAGAGGAACTCTCCTCCTCACCCTGCTTCTTCTCTAGGGGTTTCTAGGCTTGTGTTTAAATGAGAAACAGCAGCATAGAATCACAGAGTTATTCTGGTTGCAAAAGTGACCCAAGATCACCCAGTCCAACACTAATCCAACCCCATTGTGGCCACCAAACCCTGTCCCAAAGTGCCATGGCCACAGGTTTCTTGCACACCTCCAGGGATGGGGACTCCACCACCTCCCTGGGCAGCCTGTGCCAGTCCTTGACCACTCTGGCAGCAAACAAATTGTTCCTCATCTCCAACCTAACCCTGCCCTGGTACAACTTCAGGCCATTTCCTCTCCTGAGAAAAGAGAGCAGAGCCCAACTCTCACCTCACTGCAACCTCCTTGCAGGGAGCTGCAGAGAGCAATGAGGTCTCCTTTCAGCCTCCTCTTCTCCAGGCTGCACAGCCCCACCTCCCTCAGCTGCTCCTCCCCAGCCCTCTTCTCCAGACCCTTCCCCAGCTTTGCTGCCCTTCATCTGGACCTGCTCCTGCCCCTCAATGTCCTTCTTGGAGTGAGGGCCCCAAAACTGATCCCAGGATTCTGTGGCCTCAGCAGTGCCACAGAACCCAGTGCCATGCATTGCTTATTGCAAAGCCTGTGTCTAAAGCACATGTGGCAGCTACTGCCTCTGCCAGAATGGCCAAATGGAACACCTGGTACCAAACAAGGCTCCCCCTGTGCCCATCTAATCCACACTAAGGTCCATTTAGCCAGAGAGGTTGTGGCCCTCAGAAAGTCTGGATTAAATTTAGCATTAGTAACAATTCCTTTGCTGCAAGAGTGGTCAGGGCTTGGCACAGGCTGCCCAGGGAGGTGGTGGAGTCCCCATCCCTGGAGGTGTGCAAGAAACCTGTGGCCATGGCACTTTGGGACAGGGTTTGGTGGCCATGGTGAGATTGAGTTGATGTTGGACTGGCTGATCTTGGGTAACCTTTGCAACCAGAATATCTCTGTGATTCTAAGTTGCTGTTTCTCATTTAAACACAAGCCTAGAAACCCTTAGAGAAGAAGCAGGGTGAGGAGGAGAGTTCCTGTTGCAGCAGATGGCAAGAGAGGGCATCAACAAAGCAGGAACCAAGAGAGCTGAGGGAAGGGAAAGGAAAGGTAGGGAAGGGAAGGGAAAATGTGTGGCCATGACACATTGGGACATGGTTTGGTGGCCATGGTGGGGTTGGGTTGGTGTTGGACTGGATGATCTTGGGTAACCTTTGCAACCAGAATAACTCTGTGATTCTGTGCTGCTGTTTCTCATTTAAACACAAGCCTAGAAACCCCTAGAGAAGAAGCAGGGTGAGGAGGAGAGTTCCTCTTGCAGCAGATGGCAAGAGAGGTCATCAACAAAGCAGGAGCCAAGAGAGCGGAGGGAAGGGAAAAAAGAAGGGAAGGGAAGGGAAGGGAAGGGAAGGGAAGGGAAGGGAAGGGAAGGGAAGGGAAGGGAAGGGAAGGGAAGGGAAGGGAAGGGAAGGGAAGGGAAGGGAAGGGAAGGGAAGGGAAGGGAAGGGAAGGGAAGGGAAGGGAAGGGAAGGGAAGGGAAGGGAAGGGAAGGGAAGGGAAGAGAAGGGAAGAGAAGGGAAGAGAAAATGTGTGGCCATGACATGTTGGGACATGGTTTGGTGGCCATGGTGGGGTTGGGTTGCTGGTTGGATTGGATGATCTTAGAGGCCTTTCCCAACCCAACCCACTCTAGGATCCTATGAAAATGTTCCCACTGGGAGGCTGTGCCTTGGTTTGCAAGATGCATTTATCCAGGCTGAAGGATGTTAGTGGTGCAAGAAACAATTCCAGGTGTGCACTTCTTTGCTTTCTGAGCTGGCAGAGCTCAGATCTTTTGCCCATGCACCCAGCCTGTGTTAGGTTTTGTAAGAGAAGGAGATGCAGACCTGCTTTCTGGAAAAAACCACACTAGTTTTATTATGAAATTCTTCCTGTACAGCATTTCCCCCCCCCGGATGAGGTAACACAGGTCTGTGTGTGCACTCGCTTGGAATTCAGTTCCACCAGCAAAAGGAAACCAGCAAACACCTTTAGTGCAAATTCATGCCTTAGATTGTGTGGGGCTTCTGTCTTTGGCTTTTCTTGCTTTATCTCTGTGCAGCTTTTCCTCTCAGAGCTCTCTCCAAGTTCATCTTTGCATGAGGAGGGGGAGTATGGTGCTTGATAACCAAAATAGGTAGCGTTTCGATTTGGAGACAAGTGCCAGCTTTACAGTCCAGTGGGAGGTCATTTGTCAGCCTCTGAAGTCCTTATTTCTTCATTAGACTCATGAAATCTCTTCTCCCCTTCACGGGGTGAACTCATGCTTGATATTGCACAGACAGGACACGAAAGCAGCAGAGCCTGGGTCGGGTGGGGAAGGAGCTCTCCCCAAGGAGGGAGCGCAGCAGGGTTTCAGTAGTACATGTTCTTGTCCCACCAGCCTGCAGGAGGAGAAGGGAGAGTGGGGGGGGTGGGAAAAAACCCTCAGTTATTTGTTATCCTCAGAAAGGAGGTCACAAATGGTCTGTTTTTAAGCAGCAGCTAAGGCAGGTGTATGAAGGAAGGGGTAGGAGAGGACACCTGGGAGGTGGCTGAGGAGAACCTCATGAGGTTTGATACAGCAAAGTGCAAGGTCCTGCACCTAGGTCAGGGCAATACTCAGTATCAGTCCAGGGTGGGGGATGAAGAGATTGAGAGCAGCCCTGCAGAGAAGGACTTGAGGGTGCTGGTAGGGGAGAAGCTGGGCAGGAGCCAGCAATGGGCAGTGGCAGCACAGAAGGCCAAGGGCAGCCTGGGCTGCATCCAAAGCAGTGTGGGCAGAGCTGGAGAGAGGAGATCCTGCCCCTCTGCTCTGACCTCACTGAACTCATTTTCTGGCCCCTAAGAGTTCAGAAGATGTGAAGATTTCCCATGTGGGCTGCAGAAGGGGGGGTGGTGGGGATGTTTGGATGGGTGGGCATGCTTGGATGGGTATGGATGTTTGGATGGGTGGGGATGTTTGGATGGGTGGGCATGTTTGGATGGGTATAGATGTTTGGATGGATGGCCCTAAGATAACCTTTGTGGCTCATGAATCCTTCTGATCCTGAGCTGCATCCAAAGCAGTGTGGACAGAGCTGGAGAGAGGGGATCCTGCCCCTCTGCTCTGTTCTGGGGAGACCTCACCTGCAGGGCTGGGGCCAGCTGTGGGACCCACAGCACAAGAGGGACATGGATCTGCTGGAGATGGTCCAGAGGAGGCCACAAATATGATCAGAGGGTTGGAGAAGCTCTGCTGTGGGGACAGGCTGGGAGAGTTTGGGCTCCAGACCTCAGAGCACCGATTCAATACCTGAAGGGGGCTACAGGATGGCTGGGGAGGGACTGTGTAGAAAGGCTTGGTTTGAAAGAGGGGCAATGGTTTGGAACTGGAGCAGGGTAGACTTAGTTTGGACTTTAGGAGGAGAAGCTCTTCACAGTGAGAGTGGTGAAACTCTGGACCAGGCTGCTCAGGGAGGTGGTTGAGGCTCCATCCCTGGAGACACTCAAGGTGTGTCTCGACAGGGCTCTGACCTAGTTGGGGATGTCCCTGCTGACTGCAGGGGGAGGTTGGATTGGGTGATCTTTGAGGGTCCCTTCCAACCTGATGCCATCTGTGAACCTGTGGCCCTACTATTAAAGCACCCAAGTAGAAGAGGCTCTTACTTCCTGGGTATCTCCTGATCAGCAGCTTGCGGACTTCATCGTAGACCCATATCAAGACTGCAAATGGTACAGCCACAAACCAGTACTGAAACCTGGCAGGGGGAGAAGAGGTTCTCAGTCAGAAACATCTAAGCAACTCAGCTGAATCTTTGATCTCTCTCTGCTCTTTGCTGTTACAGAAATAGACCCTGCCTTTCCTGCTGCTTTCCCTCTCAATCCAACAGTTAGAACCTAGATGCTGCTGATGTAGACCTCCCAATCTTGAGTGGTTGTTGAATGAAGTTATCCCAAGCACTTCCCAGGAGGAAATGGTGCCTGGTGGCATTGCAGGTGGAGATGGCAGGGGAAAAAATGGGACATTTCTGGCAGTGATGTATTTCAAATGAGAGCTTCTTGTCTAGATGCAAGTAAAATGCTCTCTAATCTCCCCAGAGTGTTGGGGAGCCTGGAAAAAAAGCTGACTGTTAACGTGCTGGTTGTGCACATGTAAGTTGTGGATACTTGGGAGGGGATAGAGTGGAAGAAGTAGTGAGGTTTTGTGTGGAAATGGGGAAAATAAAGCCCCTTTTGATCAAGAAATTGTCCTCCCTCTCTCATTAGGGAAAATTCCTTCAATGAAAGGGTTCTCAGGCACTGGAACAGCCTGTCCAGGATCCCAGGATCTCTTAGATTGGAAAAGTTCTTCGAGCTCCTCGAGTCCAATCATAAATTTCACACTGACAAGTGACTAAAGCAAATCCCCCAGCACAACATCTCAACTGCTATGGTTGGAGAGGGCCACCAGGATTACCCAGTCCAACCTTCAGCCCATCATCCTTCATCACTAGACCATAATAGCATTAATACCCAGGGAGAAGTAGGATGCAGTCACCATCCCTGGAGGTGTTCAAGAAACGTTTGGGCTTAGGGCCATGGTCTAAGAGTTGTCTACATGAAGAGGGTTGTGGTGTGGGCTTGATGTTCTCAAGGTCTTCTCCAACCAGGTTGATGCTGAATGTCCTCACACAGTCCTCCTGGAGCTGTGCTGCATGGACATGCTGCTTCCCACTGGTTTCTGCCAGGTTGGTAGGTCCATGTCTGTTTACAGGTGGAAGGGGAGGGCAGCAGAGCTGCCTCAGCACTCACCTCAGAGGTGTGAAGTTCAGGGCTGTGACATGTCCCAGGCCATAGGTAAGAATCAGAGCAATTCCTATCTGGGAAAATATACCCACCCAGATGACTTTGTTCCTACAAGACAACCAAAGAGGAAAGGTTAGAGGGCTCTGTCCTTGCATGGAAAGCTGATGGCACAGCAGAGGGCATGAATCATGCCCTCTGCTTGCACCATGTCTGTGTGCTCTGTGACTCAACTCTACAAGTGAAAAGGAAATACACATAGGTGTAGGCTCTGTACCTGCAGATAAAGAAAGGGAACCAATCTGCTGTCTATCAGCAATGCTCTGACTGAATGCCAGCCTCTGTGTGTGGCCCCTGTCCCACATTTTGAACTCCCTGAGGACAGCCACCACTCTCTTAGGGAGTCTGAGCAGCTGGAATCTCCTTGGAGGCTCAGCTTCTCTCAGGGAATTGCAACAGGCTGGGAGAGTTGGGCTTGTTCAGCCTGGAGAAGGTTCCAGGGAGACCTCAGAGTAGCCTTCCTGAAGAGGCTGCAGGAGAGCTGGGGAGGGACTTTGGACAAGGGCTTGTGGTGATGATAGGATGAGAAGCAATGGATTGAAGCTTGAGGAGGGGAGATGGAGAAGGGAGATGAGGAAGAAATTGTTGAGAGTGAAGGTGGGGAGAGACTGGCACAGGTTGCCCAGGGAGGTTGTGGAGCATAGAAGCAATGAACACCTCCAGGGAGGTTATGGAGCACAGAACCACTGAACACCTCCAGGGAGGTTGTGGAGCACAGAACCACTGAACATCTCCAGGGAGGTTGTGGAGCACAGAACCACTGAACACCTCCAGGGAGGTTGTGGAGCACAGAAGCACCCAATGTGATCAAAGATCACATTGGGTGCTTCTGTGCTCCACAACCTCCCTGGAGGTGTTCAAGGCCAGGCTGGATGAGGTCTTGAGCAACCTGTGCTGGTGAGAGGTATCCCTGCCCATGGATGAGGGAGTTGGGACTGGATGAGCTTCAAGGTCCCTTTCAACCCAAACCAATCTATGAGCTACAGAAAGAACTTAAGAGCCTGGAAACATCCTTTGATGTGCAATAAAGATTGTGATGAGTGGAAAGTTAATTCTGAGCTGGTGCTGTACTTTCAGAGTAACCAGCATGAGGTCTTTCTCTAGAGAGAATGAAGCCAATCAAGCCCAACCATACCCTAACTACCATGAGCATCATGAAGTAAGAAAGGGAGCAAAGGGGGGGTGGGGTGGGTGGGTGGTGGATAATCTTGCAGGTCTTTTCCAACAGAAACAGTTCTGTGATCACAGAATGCCAGGGGCTGGAAGGGACCTCCAAAGCTCAGCCAGTCCAAGCCCTGCCAGAGCAGCATCACCCAGAGCAGATCACACAGCAACACATCCAGACAGGTCTCAAATATCTCCAGAGAGGGAGACTTCACAACCCATCCTGGGCAGCCTGTTCCAGGGCTCTGTCACCCTCACAGGGGAAAAGAAAATCACAGACTCACAGCCACATGCAGGCTGGCAGAGCCCCTCGAGGTCACCAAGTCCAGCCTAGAACCCTGCTCTGCAAGATGCACCTTAAACCATAGCCCCAAGCACCACATCCAAACCACCCTGAAGCACCTGCAGGGTGGGTGGCTCCAGCACCTCCCTGGGCAGCTCAATCCAATCCCTGACCACTCTCTCTGTAAAAATTCCTCCTCCTGTTTCCATGGCACTTCCCATGCCTCAGCTTCCACCACTGCCCCTGGTGCTGGCATTGGGCAGCACTCAGCAGAGCCTGGCTCCAGCCTCCTGGCACTCACCTGCACATCTTTACAACCATCAATGAGGTCACCTCTCAGGCTCTTTCTCTCTAAGGTCCCAGCCCCAGCTCCCTCAGGCTCTCCTCACAAGGATGATGTTCACTGCCTTCAGCACCTCTGTGGCTCTGTGCTGGAGTCTCTCAAGCAGCTCCCTTAGGTCCTTCTTGAACTGAGGGGCCCAGAACTGGACACAGGACTCCAGATGCAGCCTCACCCAAGTGGAGAAGAGGAAGGAGAACCTCTCTGGGCCCAGCCCTACTGATCCACCCCAGAATGGCATTGTCCCTGCTGGCCACCAGAGCACATTGCTGGTTCTATGATACCAAAGGGTTTGAGCTCTGCCCTTGCTTGAAGCCAGCTTTATCCTTTGCTCAAGTGGGCAAAGTCGCTGAGCTAACCTTCTCCCAAGGGCAGCAGAAGGCTGACTTAGCCTCTTGTGCCAGGCAAAGAACCTCCACAAAACCTCCCCAAACCCAAGCCAAACCCTTACCTGAAAAGCCCCTGCTGGAAGATGGAATTCCTTCGTGTTTTCCTGATGATGAGGTCAGCCACTTGCTGGATGGTGATGCTGACAAAGAAAGCAGTGTAGCCAGTCCACTGCAGGTACGTCCTCTGGTACTTGGTCTGCGGAGCAAAGGGAGAGCAGAGCAGCCTGAGCGCAGCCCCTCGCACCCTGCGGAGGGGCAGTGCGGAGCCTGCAGACCCCTCCGGTTACAGAGGTGGCAGTGCGGAGCCTGCAGACCCCTCCGGTTACACAGGTGTCAGTGCGGAGCCAGCAGACCCCTCCGGTTACAGAGGTGGCAGTGCGGAGCCCGCGGACCCCTCCGGTTACAGAGGTGGCAGTGAGGAGCCCGCAGACCCCTCCGGTTACAGAGGTGGCAGTGAGGAGCCCGCAGACCCCTCCGGTTGCAGAGGTGGCAGTGAGGAGCCCGCAGACCCCTCCGGTTACAGAGGTGGCAGTGCGGAGCCCGCGGACCCCTCCGGTTACAGAGGTGGCAGTGCGGAGCCCGCGGACCCCTCCGGTTACAGAGGTGGCAGTGAGGAGCCCGCAGACCCCTCCGGTTACAGAGGTGGCAGTGCGGAGCCCGCAGACCCCTCCGGTTACAGAGGTGGCAGTGCGGAGCTCCTGGGACGGAGCAAGGCTCAGGCTGTGGCCACTGCTTCTGCCCTGCTGGTTGCTGGGGGTGAGGCTGAAGCAGCAGCTGGGGGTAAGGAGGTGTTGGAATTGATTCGTTAATGTCATTAGCGGCTTATTATTGTCTCTATTGATTAATGCCATTGCTGATGTATTAAGATCGATTCAGTAACACCAATATTGACTTAGTAATGCCCTTATTGATTAATGGTAGTATTGGTTTATGAATGTCTATACTGATTAATGCCATTGTTGATGTATTGATTCAGTAACATCAATATTGACTTATTAATGCCCTCATTGATTAATGGCAGTATTGCTTTATTAATGTCTCTATTGATTAATGCCATCAGTAACATCAATATTGACTTATTAATGCCCTTATTGATTAATGGCAGTATTGCTTTATGAATGTCTCTATTGATTAATGCCATCAGTAACATCAATATTGACTTATTAATGCCCTTATTGATTAGTAGCAGTATTGGTTTATGAATGTCTCTATTGATTAATGCCATTGTTGATGTATTAAGATTGATTCAGTGACATCAATATTGACTTATTAATGCCCTCATTGATTAATGGCATTATTGCTTTATGAATGTCTATATTGATTAATGCCATCAGTAACATCAATATTGACTTATTAATGCCCTTATTGATTAATGGCACTATTGCTTTATGAATGTCTCTATTGATTAATGCCATTGTTGATGTATTAAGATTGATTCAGTGACATCAATATTGACTTATTAATGCCCTCATTGATTAATGGCAGTATTGGGTTATGAATGTCTCTATTGATTGATGCCATTGTTGATGTATTAACATTAATGTTGATTCAGTAACATCAATATTGATTTATTAATGCCCTTATTGATTTATTAATGTCTATATTGGTTTATCAATGTCTATATTTATTAATGTTAACATTAATGTTAACATTGAGTTGTTAATGTCAATATTGATTTATGAAAGTAAATATTGATCTATTAATGAGGTTATTGATGTATTGATGGTGTTATTGCTGTACTAATGGTGTTATTGATGGATTAATGCCATTAATGATGCATTAACATGAATGTTGATGTTCTTATGCCATTATTCATTCATTAATGCCATTATTGAGTCATTTTAATGCCAATATGGATGTATTAATGCCATTATTGAGTCATTTTAATGCCATTATTGACATATTAATGCCAATGTGGATGCATTAATGCCATTATTGATTGTTTTTAATGCCATTATTGACTGTTTTTAATGCCATTATTGATGTATTAATGTCAATATTGATGTATTAATGCCATTATTGATTCGTTTTAATGGCATTATTGATTCATTAATGCCAATATAGACACTTTAATGCCATTAGGGATTAATTTTAATGCTATTATTGATGTATTAATGTCATTATTAACTCATTTAAATGCCATTATTGATGTACTAATGCCAATATTGATGCATTAATGCCATTATGGGTTCATTTTAATGCCATTATTGATGTATTATTGTCATTAATGATGTTCTAATGCCATTATTGATTCATTAATGCCAACATTGATGCATTAATGTCAAGATTGATGTATTAATATCAATATCAATGTATTAATGCCATCATTGATGTATTAATGTAAGTATTGACAGCATTATTTATTAATATTAATATTGATTTATTGGTGTTATATTGATTTATTAATGTCAATGCTAATTTATTATTGTCAATATTGATTTATTAATTATTTGTGCCTTGTGATTTACTGCAGGGGGAGTGAAAGGGAAGAGTCTGCAAGGTAAGTCACAGCAGGTCTGAGTGAACATGTTGGAGCTAAACAGAGAGTCCAGAGAAGAAGGTTCATCCCCAGAGGCTTCAAGCAGATAAAAGGGAAGCTGTAAGTGAATGAATGAAAGGATGGAGTCTCTGAGGCACTTGGTGCCATGATCTGGTTGATTGTCTAGGGCTGGGTGCTAGGTTGGGCTGGAGGAGCTTGGAGCTCTCTTCCAACCTGCTTGATTCTATGAATGAAAGAGCTACGTGGCTGAAAGCTCTGTCCTGAAAGAGCAGTGGCTGACAGCTCACTGGTTTTGCATTTCAATCTCTGTCTCTTTCTTTCCACCATCCTTTGCTTTGGAGGAGAGTGCAGAGCATTTGGATGAGAGGCAGTGCAAGGATCACTCAGTGCAAGGATCACTCAGTCCTTCTCTCTGCAACTGCTTATCCAGAGAGGTGTTGGAGGCCCCAGCCCTGCAGACATTCAAGGTCAATCTTGATGGGGCCCTGAGCAACCTGATCTAAAGCTCTGGGACATGGCTTAGTGGTGGTGGTGCAGGGTTGGACTTGATGAGCTCAGAGGTCTGCTCTAACTGAGACAACTCTATGATTCTCTGTCCCTGCTGACTGCAGGGAGGGGGTTGGACAAGATGACCTTCAAGGGTCCCTTCCAACCCAGTGCACTGCATGGTTCTGTGATTCCTTACCCATTGCTGTCCATAGGAATCCTCAAAGTCATTAATGGCATTGCTCTCCCAGGCCACTCGCACGCCGAGCAGCGTGTGAGGGAGGAAACCTTGCTCAGCATACACAGTGAAATAGGTGACAAAGGCTCCCACTGACTGCATGATACCTGCAAAATCAACGAGGTAGACATGAGGAAGAAGCCCAGTTCAGGAGTGATGGATGTCAGCATGGAGCTATCTCCCACGGCATGGACCTTGCTGGGAGTCTCAGGCTGGTTTTAGAGCCTGTAGCTCTCCAAGGTTCTTGACCCCTGTAGATGAAATCCTGTTGTGCTGAATGCATCAACACAGTTCAACATTCAGCCTGTGTCATTGAATAATGAGCAGCAGAAGGGAGTCAGGAGTTTGCCTGGAAAGGCAAAGGAGACCTCCCCAGGAGCCTGCACTGGTGGCTGGCAGCCCAGAGCCAGCTGTGTGCTGGCTGCAGGCAGAGCAGGGAGAGCAGCAGCACAGGGAGGGGATTCTGCCCCTCGAATCTGCTCTGCTCAGACCTCACCTGCAGCACTGCCTCCAGTGCTGGGGAACACAGCACAAGAGGGTCACAGAGCAGGTCCAGAGGAGGCCATGAAGATGGTCAGAGGGCTGGAGAGCCTCTGCTGTGGGGACAGGCTGGGAGGGTTGAGACTGTTCAGCCTTGGGAAGAGAAGGCTCCAGGGAGACCTTAGAGCAGTACCTGAAGGAGCTTCAGAAGAGCTGGGGAGGGACTTTCAATGAGTGCTGGGAGTGCCAGGATGAGGGAGAATGGCTTTGAGGTGGAAGAGGGGAGAGTGAGAGTGGAGATGAGGAAGAGATTGTTGAGAGTGAGGGTGGGGAGAGACTGGCACAGGTTGCCCAGGGAGGTTTCAGATGACACTTCCTGGAGGTCACAGGATCACAGCTCACAGGATGTTAGGGGTTGGAAGGGATCCAAGGAGATCATCCAGTCCAACCCTCCTGCCAGAGCAGGACAATCCTATCTAACACAGATCACAGAGGGACACATCCAGACAGGCCTGGAAAAGCTCCAGAGAAGGAGACTCCACAACCTCTCTGGGGAGTCTGTTCCAGTGCTCTGTGACCCTTCCAATCAAGAAGTTCCCCCTTGTGTGGAGGCAGAACCTCTTTTGCTGCAACTTACACCCACTGCTCTTTGTCCTACCCCAGGGAGCAGTGAGCAGAGCCTGTGCCCCCCTCCTGACAGCCCTCAGATAGTTAGAAACATTTATCAAGCCCCCTCTAAGTCTTCTTTTCTCCAGCCTAAAAAGTCTGGAGTGTGGATGTTGAAGGCCAGGTTGGATGGGGCTTTGAGCAACCTGTGCTGGTGAGAGGTGCCCCTGCCCATGCCAGAAGGGGTTGGAACTGGATGAGCTTTGAGGTCCCTTCCAACCCAACCCATTCTATGACTCTGTGAAAGAGCCAAGTTTCAGCTCCCCCTTTTCTAAGCGCTGAAGGGACTTGGCTCTGCCTGGGCTGCAGGTCCCAGGCAGGTTTCTGGGCACCTACCGATCTGCAGGTAGGAGTAGACTGCCAGCTGCTGGTTCACCAGCCTGTCCTTCTTCTTGTTTCGAGGTCTCCTGTTCATGATATCACTTTCAGCCTTCTCGTAGGCTAAGGCCACGGAGGGGATCTGCAACAGAAACAAACCATCAGTGCCCCGGGGCCAGTGCTCAGCTGCCTGGCAGGCAGGAAAGCTTTGGTTCCCAGGTGGTTCCCTTGGCATTCCAGGCAGAGCAAGTGGGGAAAGGCTCCCCCTGGCACTCTCCTGGCGTTTATAAAGGAGCTGAGGGAAGCCTGAAGCTGTTTCAGAGGATCTGAAGCCCAGATGACAAGGCAGAGGGCTAGAGGCTGCTGAAAGCATGAGAGGATGGTTCAGATCTGGGATGAAAAGACTCTCTCATGCTTTCAGCAGCCTCCAGCCTGTAGTCCCTGCAGTGCCTGCAGCAGTCTGTGTGATCCCTTGGTTGGACACAGCTCTTCTGCACACATGGATCAGAAGAGATCTTTTCTCTCCTCTCCCTCTCTGCAGGTTATTTCCTGCTCTCTCTATTCCTGCCTGCTTTTAATCTGCTCCTCAACTCTTTCACCAGGGGAAGGCAACTCAATCTTTGAGTGTCCTGCATGTTCCCCTGCACCCAGCCCTCACTTGTCAGGGTGCTGCAGCTGCCCCCAGCTTACAATGTCTGTGCCCAGGTCGATGAACAGGATGGTGATAGTGCCAATGGGCAGTGGGATGCTGGCAATGATGTAGATGAGAAAGGGGCAGAGCTCAGCAATGTTCTTGGTCAGAGTGTAGGCAATTGTCTTCTTCAGGTTGTCAAAGATCAGGCGGCCTGGAGGGGAAGGAGACACTGCTGTGAGAGCTGGGGGTCAGCAGGGGTCAGCAGGACAAAAAGGTCACAGGCTCACAAAATCACAGAATGAACCAGGTTGGAAAAGACCTTCAAGATCATTGAGTCCAACCTAGCAGCCAGCACCTTCTAATGAACCAAACCCTGGCACTAAGTGCCTCATCCAGCCTCCTCTTAAACACCTCCAGGGATGGGGACTTCACCACCTCCCCAGGCAGCCCATTCCAATGGCAATCACTCCTATTGTGGAGAACTTCTTCCTAACATCCAGCCTGAACCTGCCCTGGCACAGCTTGAGGCTGTGTCATAGAGTCATAGAATCAGGCAGGCTGGAAGAGAGCTCCAAGCTCCTGCAGCCCAGCCTAGCCCCCAGCCCTGCCCAACCAACCAGACCATGGCACTAAGTGCCCCAGCCAGGCTTGGCTGCAACACCTCCAGCCACGGCCACTCCACCACCTCCCTGGGCAGCCCATTCCAATGCCAATCACTCTCTCTGCCAGCAACTTCCTAACAACATCCAGCCTAGACCTGCCCTGGCACAGCTTGAGGATGTGTCACAGAGTCATAGAATCAGGCAGGCTGGAAGAGAGCTCCAAGATCCTGCAGCCCAACCTAGCACCCAGCCCTGCCCAACCTGCCCTGGCACAGCTTCAGGCTGTGTCCCCTTCTTCTGGCCCTGGCTGCCTGGCAGCAGAGCCCAACCCCACCTGGCTACAGCCTCCCTGCAGGCAGCTGCAGGCAGCAATCAGCTCTGCCCTGAGCCTCCTCTGCTGCAGGCTGCACCCCCCCAGCTCCTAAGTGAAATCACTCACTGCTGCGTCTGCCTTCATAGAACCATAGAATGGTTTAGGTTGGAAGGGACCTCAAGGATCATCCAGCTCCAATCCCCTGCCCTAGGCAGGGACACCTCCCACTAGAGCAGGTTGCTCAAGGCCTCATCCAAGCTGGCCTTAAACACCTCCAGGGAGGTTGTGGAGCACAGAAGCCCAGAATGGGATCTTTGCCCAAGGGGAAACTGGAGCAGTGATGTCCACACTGCCACTGCCTTCTGGCTGTTAGGAGCTCCCATTTCAAGCAAGATGATTTTTTTTTTACCTTCCTCCACGCCTGTGACAATAGAGGCAAAGTTATCATCCAGCAGCACCATATCAGCTGCGTTTTTGGCTGCATCAGAGCCAGCAATCCCCATAGCGATTCCGATGTCTGCTTTCTTCAGGGCAGGGGAGTCGTTGACTCCATCTCCGGTCACGGCGACAACTGCTCCCTGGAACACACAAAAGGATCCAGCTGTGAGGGTATTGCTGTGATGCTGCAGCCATCCCCTGAGGACAGTCTGCCCTCAGCTCTCTCCATGGCTTTACACCTCTAGAGGCTGTGACGTTCTGAATCCCCCTTTTGGCTCCCACATGGAATCACAGAATCAGTCAGGGTTGAAGGAAGCACAGGGACAGGAGGTTGAGATAGAGAAGGAGACTCCACAGCCCCCCTGGGCAGCCTGTTCCAGGGCTCTGTCACCTTCACAGGGAAGAAATTCCTCCTCACAACACAACTTTCTCAGGGAGCACTAAGTTGTACTGTGCCATCTCTTCTACTGCATCCAGTACCTCAAGGGGGGCTACAAGAAAGCCAGGAAAAGACTTTTGACAAGGGCTTGTAGTGATGGGAACATGGCACCTTGGGACCTGGTTTAATGGCCATGATGGTACTGGTTGAAGGTTGGACCTGATGAACTTAGAGGGCTCTACCAACCAAAAAGGGTTCTCTGACTATGAACTGCTCTTTTTCATTTAGCTTTCCATGGTCTTCATCAAATAGAGCCTTCAACCCATGCACAGCTTCCTTAGGGTGAGAAAACAGGTAGGGGCCAGAACCATGAATGCTGGAATCAGAGAATGGTCTGGGTTGGAAGTGACCTCTAAAGTTCATCCAGTCCCACCCCCTCTGCACTCAGCAGGGACATAGAATCACAGAATCAGTCAGGGTTGGAAGGGAGCACAAGGAGCAGCCAGTCCCAACCCCTCTGCCATGCCCAGGGACACCCTACCCTAGAGCAGGCTGCACACAGCCTCAGCCAGCCTGGCCTCAAACACCTCCAGCCATGGGGCCTCAACCACCTCCCTGGGCAACCCATTCCAGCCTCTCACCACTCTCCTGCTCAACAACTTCCTCCTCACCTCCAGCCTCACTCTCCCCACCTCCAGCTTTGCTCCATTCCCCCCTGTCCTGTCACTCCCTCACACCCTCAAAAGTCCCTCCCCAGCTTTTTTGGAGCCCCCTTCAGATGTTGGAAGGCCACAAGAAGGTCCCCTGGGAGCCTCCTCTGCTCCAGCCTGCACAGTCCCAACTCTTTCAGTCTGTGCTCACAGCAGAGCTGCTGCAGCCTCTGAGCATCCTCCTGGCCCTGCTCTGGACACTCTCCAGCATCTCCACAGCCCTCTTGTCCCAGGGGCTCCAGAGCTGGATGCAGCACTCCAGGTGGGCTCTCAGCAGAGCGGTGTAGAGAGGGAGAAAATGTAGCCAGAAAGATGCTAGGGCAGAGTGAACACAGCAACCTCAGCCTGAGGGGTGGCAGATGCCTGTAGCTGAGTTTGTCATCCAGGCTCCTTTCTTGGTAGAAACGAGAAACTGATAGCATCACAGAATGGGTTGGGTTAGAAGGGGCCTCAAAGCTCATCCAGTTCCAACCCCTACTGCCATGAATCAAAGAAGGAAAAACTCAGACTACTCCAAAGAAGGAAAACTCTGCTTATCCAAAAGAAGTAAAAGTGATTATCCCAAGGAAGGAAAACTGATTTCCCCAGGGAAGGAAAAACTCTGATTGCCCCAAAGAAGGAAAACTCTGATTGCCCCAAAGAAGGAAAACTCTGATTACCCAAAAGAAGGAAAACTCTGCTTATGCCAAAGAAGGAAAACCTCTGATTACCCCAAAGAAGGAAAACACTGCTTATCCCAAAGGAGGAGAACTCTGATTACCCCAAAGAAGGAGAAACTTGGACTACCCCAAAGAAGGAAAGCTGGTTACCTAAAAGAAGGAGAACTGATCACCCCAAAGAAGGAAAACTCTGCTTATCCCAAAGAAGGAAAACTCTGCTTATCCCAAAGGAGGAAGGCTGGTTACCCAAAAGAAGGAAAACTCTGATTACCCCAAAGAAGGAAAACTGATTATCCCAAGGAAGGAAAACTCTGCTTATCCAAAGAAGGAAAGCTCTGATTACCCCAAAGAAGGAGAAACTTGGACTACCCCAAAGAAGGAAAGCTGGTTACCTAAAAGAAGGAGAACTGATTACTCAGAAGAAGGAGAACTGATCACCCCAAAGAAGCAAAACTGATCACCCCAAAGAAGCAAAACTGATCACCCCAAAGAAGGAGAACTCTGCTCATCCCTCCCAGCTCCTTTGCTACCCCCCCACTGAAGCCATCTACTGCAGCTCTAGGTCCTGCTCCAGCTGATGCAGATGGTCCTGGCCTGACAGCACTGCAGAGAGCTCTGCCTGGGCAAAAGCCTGGCCAAGTGATTAATGCAGATGCTGAATGTCCCTGTGGGGATTTAGCAGAGTGGCACTGCCTATAAATACTGCTCAGGACAGAAGGGCTTATCAGCTCTAAGTCCTAAACATAGCTTGCTGGCTGCCTGGCTTGAGCTGAGGCAGGGAGAGTGTCCCTCTCCATCCTTTAAAGAGCCTGATCTGCTGGGTCTGGGGGTGTCTAGCAGAGCAGGGCATTTACCCCCTGTCTGCCAAAGGCCATCCAAAAAGAACACTAAGAAGAGATTAAATGGAAAGATTTTATCCCTCCTTTTTCCCCCCCTCCCTCTTTTAATAGAGTGCTGTGAAAGCAGCTGAGGCTTAACCCAAAGAGCTGCTACTGCTGGTTGGAGAGCAGAACTGCCAAACCAAAACCATGTTCCTGTGCCACAGCTCTTCCTTCCCAGCGTTCAGGCACAGCAGGAATGCAGCTTTCAGTTCACAGCAGCTGCTTTGCAGGGTGTTGTATCTGAGGGGAGAAGCTCCTGCTGGCACTTTGGCCCTCTTCCAGAGCTCTGGATATGTCATTTCTCTCCCTCCTGCCCCTGCTGCTGGCTGCTCTCCATGCTGCTTTACCTAATATTGCCTCTGGACAAACTCTCTTAAACCCCTGCTCTCCGTGGCTTGTTTTGCAGGCTTTGAAACTCACACAGAGATAAGGCTTGGTCCTACATAAATCATGCTGTGATATTCTGTGGGATTCATACCTTATCTCCTCTCTAAACATTCCTGTGGGTGGGAAGTGCATACAGCTAAATGGCTAGGAGAGATAAGAGGAGAGGCTGTGGGAACAGGTTGCCTTTATCCAGGGTTTCAGGAATTCCCAAGGGAAGGCTGCTTCCCAAAGAGTGCCCAGGAGGTGCAGCACAGCCTCACTGAAGGCACTGGGATGGAAGGGACCCCCATAAGACAGGAGGCTCTGGGAACAGGATGCCTTTATCTGGGCTTTAAAGAATTCCTGGGGGAAGGCTGCTTCCCAAAGAGTGCCCAGGAGGTGCAGCACAGCCTCACTGAAGGCACTGGGATAGAAGGGATTCAAGTAAGAGGAGAGGCTGTGGGAACAGGTTGCCTTTATCCAGGGTTTCAGGAATTCCCAAGGGAAGGCTGCTTCCCAAAGAGTGCCCAGGAGGTGCAGCACAGCCTCACTGAAGGCACTGGGATGGAAGAGACCCCCATAAGACAGGAGGCTCTGGGAACAGCTTAAAGGAATTCTTGAGGGAAGAGTGCTTGAGCACAGGAGGTGCAGTACAGACTCACTGAAGAGACACTCAAAGCTCATCTGCCTCAACCACCCTGCAGTCAGCAGGGACATCTCCAACCAAAGCTGGCTGCTCAGTAGCAGCTTCTGGGAATTCTGGCCTGGCTTAGGAGCAGTGTGGGCAGCAGGACAAGGGAGGTTATCCTGCCCCTGTGCTCAGCACTGCTCAGGCCACCCCTGCAGTACTGTGTCTAGGTCTGGGCTCCTTCGTTGCAGAGAGCTGCTGAGGTGCTGGAAGGTGTTGAGAGAAGGGCAGCAAGGCTGGGGAGGGGCCTGGAGCACAGCCCTGTGAGGAGAGGCTGAGGGAGCTGGGGGGGTGCAGCCTGCAGCAGAGGAGGCTCAGGGCAGAGCTCATTGCTGTCTGCAGCTGCCTGCAGGGAGGCTGTAGCCAGGTGGGGTTGGGCTCTGCTGCCAGGCAGCCAGGGACAGAAGAAGGGGACACAGCCTGAAGCTGTGCCAGGGCAGGTCTAGGCTGGATGTTGTTAGGAAGTTGCTGTCAGAGAGAGTGATTGGCACTGGAATGGGCTGCCCAGGGAGGTGGTGGAGTGGCCTTGGCTGGAGGTGTTGCAGCCAAGCCTGGCTGGGGCACTTAGTGCCATGGTCTGGTTGGTTGGGCAGGGCTGGGGGCTAGGTTGGGCTGCAGGAGCTTGGAGCTCTATGCCAGCCTGCCTGATTCTGTGACTCTTAGGCAGACCCTTGGTAAGCTCCATGCCAATCAAACTTAGGAAAGCTCAACTTGGCAGCAGGAGTGCAGAGTCTGTTAGAGGAATGTGAGGAGCTTGGCTGCTGCCCAGGCAGTGTTTCTGGCAGTCTGTTAGATAATGTTGTTGTGTAGTGAAAAGAGCATAACCAGAGCTCAGAGAGCACTGGAAATTGGCTTCCACCCTCTCACCTCAGGGATGCTCTCTGTGGAAAACTACTGCCTGATGCTTGCCCTGTGGCCATGTCTGTGTGTGCTGGTTTGGGGCACACTGGAATACTTGAGTGAGAAAAATTAGATGCTAGGCTGTGAAAAGGAAACAGTGCTGCTGTCTGCTGCACTCATGGGCTTGCTGAGACATGTGAAAGCAAGAACACAAACAGAGATAAGAGGTGTTCAAGCAATGCCTGGATGGGGCACTTAGTGCCATGGCCTAGTTGATTGGATAGGGCTGGGTGATAAGTTGGAGTGGATGAGCTTGGAGGTCTCTTCCAACCTGCTTGGTGCTATGATTCTAGGACAGTGTCAGTGTGTTGGAGCCTGTGCTTTCTCCCTGGGTTGCTTCTCTGTCACTAAACCTTCTGTCTCTAACCACCCAACTCACTTTGCATGAAAGGCAAGCTCTGGGCTAAGGTAGAGGGGTGGAAAGGAGGTGGAAGGGTGGTTGGGAGCCCCTCCTGGGGACTCTGGTTTCTGGGAGGGCTGCTGTGTTGCTGCATTACCTTCAACATGTCTATAGCTCTAAATATTGTAGCTATCTGCCTGTATCTTGTGCTAAGCTGTGAGTATGAAGCTTCATTCCTCAACTCCCAGCCTGCTGAGTCTAGTCTGGGTGATTTCATAAGAGTGGAGGGGGTGGGTAACACTCAAACCATCACACCTCTCAACTTGTCTGTAGCTGTAAATGTTGTAGCTATCTGCTTGTATCTTGTGCTAAGCTGTCAATATGAAGCTTCATTCCTCAACTTCCAGCCTGCTGAGTCTACTCTGGGTGATTTCCTCTCCTTCTGTCACCTGATATTAGGGAGAAGAAATCAACACCCACCTCACTCACCCTCCTTGCAGGGAGCTGTAGAGAGCAACGAGGCCTCCCCTTAGCCTCTTCTGCTCCAGATGATGCAGAAAAGCAGAATTCAGACTCACACTACCTCAGGGCCACCTATCCAAAGTGCCTTCATCCATTATATGTGATAAAAGGGGGGTGGAGGTAGTATCTAGATGGGTGCAGTCCAAGTTTGAACAAGTCCAAGTGCCAGGTTCTGCACTTTGGCCACAACAACCCCAAGCAGCACTTGTTGAGCTTGGTGGGGAGAAGAGGAGGCTCAGGGCAGACCTTATTGCTGTCTACAACTACCTGAGGGGAGGTTGTGGCCAGCAGGAGGTTGCTCTCTTCTCTCAGGTGGCCAGCACCAGAACAAGAGGACACAGCCTCAGGCTGTGCCAGGGGAGATTTAGGCTGGAGGTGAGGAGAAAGTTCTTCCCTGAGAGAGTCATTGGCCACTGGAATGGGCTGCCCGGGGAGGTGGTGGAGTCACCATCCCTGGAGCTGTTCAAGGCAGGACTGGACGTGGCACTTGGTGCCATGGTCTGGCCTTGAGCTCTGTGCTAAAGGGTTGGACTTGATGATCTGTGAGGTCTCTTCCAGCCCTGATGATACTGTGAGACTGTGACTCCCAAACCATCAGACTGTGCACAACCTTTTGCTCCTCTTCCTCACCTGCCTCTGGCAGCCTTCAACTATGATCAGCTTTTGCTGGGGCGATGTCCGAGCGAAGACGATCTCGGAGTGGTGGCAGAGGATTTCATCCAGCTCCTGCAGGCTCATGTCCTTCAGCTCCATCCCATTCACCACTGCTGCTGTAGCTTCTCTGGAAAAGCCACGGGGAAAGCTGAGCAGATTTGCACATCAAAAGGGCTCAGAGGAAAAATAAGCTCACAGAACTGATCAGGCTTAAAGAGTGAGGGAAGCAGCTCAGCGAGTTGATTTCAGAGGCATTTGTCGTTAATCAGCAGGTGTGGAATGAAAGCCACTGCTGAAATCCAGAGTGAATTAGTTACCTAGGTACAGGGAGGGGGGGAGGGGGGATTGAAGCCTCTTTCTCAGCAGACACAGCAGCAGAAAATGCCTTTTTAAGAGGACTTTGAGTGGGAGTGTGGAGGAGGGAAGCAGCTTTGCTGTAAAGATCTTCCTCCTGTGATGTTATCAGAGAATCATGGAATTGCCAGGGCTGGAAGAGAGCTCAAGGATCATCCCAGAGAGAACCAGGCTGGAGAAGACCTTCAAGATCATCGAGCCCAACCTAGCACCTAACACCTTCTGATGAACTAACCCCTGGCACTAAGTGCCTCCTGCAGCCTTCTCTAAAACCCCTCTAGGCACAGCAACTCCACCACCTCCCTGGAGCAGGTTGACTTCCTTCTTGACCACAACCCAGCTAGCAGCTGGTACCTCCAAGGTCTGCTTACAAAGGGCCACCCTGGCAGGTTGGCACAGTGACTCTCCAGCAGCGTTTGCTAAGAGCTGGGCAGCTGCAAAGCACCAGCCTGGGGCTGGATCCTTGTCTGAGTGCCATGTTCTTCACCTGATCTCTGGCATGACAAATCTGCTCCAAGAAACAGGCTCAGTAGTGGCTTTTCTGCCAGGAAGAATGCCACAGGGGAACACTTGGTGTAGGTTTGGAGCCACCAGCTCCAGAGCTCTTTGCTTTGTTGCTCAGAGGTGTAGGAGCCATAGAATAGAATCATAGAATAGAGTCATAGAATCAAGCAGGTTGGCAGAGAGCTCCAAGCTCCTGCAGCCCAACCTAGCCCCCAGCCCTGCCCAACCAACCAGACCATGGCACTAAGTGCCCCAGCCAGGCTTGGCTGCAACACCTCCAGCCACAGCCACTCCACCACCTCCCTGGGCAGCCCATTCCAGTGCCAATCACTCTCTCTGACAGCAACTTCCTAACAACATCCAGCCTAGACCTGCCCTGGCACAGCTCCAGGCTGTGTCCCCTTCTTCTGTTGCTGGCTGCCTGGCAGCAGAGCCCAACCCCACCTGGCTACAGCCTCCCTGCAGGCAGCTGCAGGCAGCAATCAGCTCTGCCCTGAGCCTCCTCTGCTGCAGGCTGCACCCCCCCAGCTCCCTCAGCCTCTCCTCACAGGGCTCTGCTCTAGTCCAATGTGATCTGGAAAGAGCAACTCAGCAGTGAAGATGAGAGCCTGGACACACAGTTACTGAGGCAGAGCTGGCATGTTGGATAGACACAATAGCAAGGAACACATCAGGAAGGGGAAGTGCATAAAGCAGCCAGGGTGTAGAAATGAACTCCAGAAGCATTTGGAGGATGCAGGCTCTCAGCAGCTGCAGCCACAGGCATGCCCTGGGCTCTGCTGGCTCTTACCTTCTGTTGACTCTCTCCACGGGGATGTTGAGGCGCTTGGCAATGTCTTCCACAGTCTCACTGGTGGCTGAAATGATGCCCACACTCTTAGCAATGGCCTTGGCTGTGATGGGATGGTCACCAGTCACCATGATAACCTGAGGAAGGGACATGCAGTCAGCAGTGACTAACGTAGACCCAGTGGCTGGAGTGAGGTAAGATGAGGCAACGACTGCTGGAGGGCAGGAAGCAGCTTTAGACCCTGGGCTGGGGAGGCTGTGCTGTGTGAGGGTGTTGGTGGGGGTGGGCAGCCATGAGCCAGCAGTGAGCCCAGGTGACCAAGAAGGCCAACAGCATCCTGGCCTGGATCAGAAATGGTGTGGCCAGCAGGAGCAGGGAGGTGCTCATGCCCCTGTACTCAGCACTTGTGAGCCCACACCTTGAGTACTGTGTCCAGCTTTGGTCACCACAGCACAGGAGGGACACTGAGGTGCTGGAGCAGGGGCAGAGAAGGGCAACAAGGCTGGGGAGAGGTCTGGCAAACATGGCCTGTGAGGAGCAGCTGAGGGAGCTGGAGGTGTTTAGGCTGGAGAAGAGGAGGCTGAGAGGTGACCTTATTGCCCTCTATAACTACCTAAAAGGAGGTTGTGGTGAGGCTGGAGCTGGTCTCTGCTCCCAAATTAGTAAAGATGGGACAAGAGGAAATGGCCTCAAGTTGCATCAGGGCAGGTTTGGGTTGGATGTTGGGAGGAAGTTCTTTCCTGAGCTTCTGTGCTCCACGACCTCCCTGGAGGTGTTCAGTGCTTCTGTGTTCCACAAACTCCTTGGAAGTGTACAGGGATTCTGTGCCCCACAACCTCCCTGGAGGTGTTCAGTGCTTCTGTGCTCCACAACCTCCCTGGAGGTCTTCAGTGCTTCTGTGCTCCACAACCTCCTTGGAGGTCTTCAGTGCTTCTGTGCTCCACAACCTCCCTGGAGGTGTTCAGTGCTTCTGTGCTCCACAACCTCCTTGGAGGTCTTCAGTGCTTCTGTGCTCCACAACCTCCCTGGAGGTCTTCAGTGCTTCTGTGCTCCACGACCTCCCTGGAGGTGTTCAGTGCTTCTGTGCCCCACAACCTCCCTGGAGGTGTTCAGTGCTTCTGTGCTCCACAACCTCCCTGAGCAACCTGTGCCAGTGTCTCCTCACCCTCACTCTCAACAATTTCTTCCTCATCTCCAATCTTAATCTCCCCTCCTGAAGCTTCAATCCATTGTCTCTTATCCTATCCCATTACCATCTGTACATTACCATGAGTGGCTCAGCAGAACACTGTAAATTCCCTGCCTTGCCACCTCCCACTAGAACAGGTTGCTCAAGCGCTCATCCAACCTGGCTTTGAACACTTCCAGGGAGGTGGTGGAGCAGAGAAGCACAGAATGGGATCAAAGATCCCATTCTGTGCTTCTCTGCTCCACCACCTCCCTGGAGGCGTTCAGTGCTTCTCTGCTCCACAGCCTCCCTGGGCAACCCTCACTCCTGGGGCAACCCTCACTCCCTCTTCAAGCTCCAGTGCATTCCCTCTTGCCCTATCACATTATCATCTGTACTTGAGGGTCCCAGCAGAGCACTCCAAACTCCCTACCTTGATCCCAGCGCTGCGGCATTTGGAGACAGCATCCGGCACTGTGGAGCGAGGTGGATCGATCATGGACAAGAGCCCAACAAAGCACAGGTTGGAGGTTGGGAAGTTCATGGAATCTGTGTCAAATGAGTAGGTGTCTGGAAACTTGTCTTCAGGCAGGTACAGATGGCAGAAGCCTGCAAAGAAATCCAGGTTGGTATGATGGAATAGTGGGAGAAAGGAGAGCTTAGAATCATTGAATCGTCAAGGAAACCAGCAACAGAGCAAGGGGACACAGAATCAAGTTGGGCCAGGGCAGGTTGAGGCTGGGTGTTAGGAGGAAGTTGTTGGCAGAGAGAGTGATTGGCACTGGAATGGGCTGCCCAGGGAGGTGGTGGAGTGGCTGTGCCTGGAGGTGTTGCAGCCAAGCCTGGCTGGGGCGCTTAGTGCCATGGTCTGGTTGGTTGGGCAGGGCTGGGGGCTAGGTTGGGCTGGAGGAGCTTGGAGCTCTCTTCCAACCTGCTTGATTCTATGGTTCTAAGGCTGGAAGGGACCTTGAGGATCATCCAGTTCTAACACCCCTGCCCCTGGCTAGACACTTCACACTAGATCAGGTTGTCCAGAGCCACATCCAGCCTGGACACCTCCAGGGGTGAGGCTTCTACCACCTCCCTGGGCAACCTGTTCCAGGCTCTCACCACCCTTATGGTGAAGAACTTCTTCCTAACATCCAGTCTGAATCTCCCCACTTCTAGTTTTGGTCCATTCCCTCCAGTCCTATCACTCCCTGACAGCCTATAAAGTCCCTCCCCAGCTTGCTTGTAGATACTGGAAGGCCACATTAAGGTCTTCTCAGAGCCTTCTCCCCTCCAGACTGAACAGCCCCAACCCTCTCAGCCTGCCTTGCTTTGCCTTTGTCCATTGGCCTCCTCCAGTGCATTTAACCATGAGCCTTTCAAGGAGGATCTGTTTAGCCTCACATCAGAGCTCATCTGAGGTCAGTGTCTGATGTGGCAGTGCCAGCAGGGAAGAGTGTTTGCCTCTGTGGGTTACTTGGGGTTTCTCTTTGGCTGCTCAATGTGGCAGGTCAGCACCAGCACAGAGCAGTAAGGGCTTAGGAAGCTCTATGGGCTCATTTTTTCCCCCTCTCTACTGCAAGCTGATGAGGTCCAGAGCCTGGACTGTGCCAAACTGAACATCTCCATTTTACCCCACAGCTCTCTGATCGTGTCTCTGGTTGGACTCACCCAGCACTCGCTCTCCCATGCCCCCCAGCTCCATGTATGCTGTTTGGAAGGCCTCTGCCTTTTCACTGT
Organism: Pogoniulus pusillus; assembly: GCF_015220805.1. Classification (NCBI taxonomy): domain Eukaryota; kingdom Metazoa; phylum Chordata; class Aves; order Piciformes; family Lybiidae; genus Pogoniulus; species Pogoniulus pusillus. Next base: position 7,670,545 of record NC_087301.1, read on the forward strand.
CCAGTGGCTCCTCCTTGCCGTTGATCATGATGGTGCTGCACCTCTCCAGGATCCTCTCTGGGGCTCCTTTCATCACCAGCAGGAAGCGTTTGTCGTCAGGGTCCTCGGTCTCGTGGATGGAGAGCTGAGTGCCACAAACAGGAGATGGTTTGCAAGGATCAGAGAATCACAGAATCAACCAGGTTGGAAGAGACCTCCAAGATCATCCAGCTCAACCTAGCACCCAGCCCTAGCCAGTCAACTAAACCTTGGCACTAAGTGCCTCATCCAGTCTCTTCTTGAAGACCCCCAGGGACGGTGCCTCCACCACCTCCCTGGGCAGCCCATGCCAATGCCAATCACTCTCTCTGGGAAGAACTTCTTCCTAATATCCAGCCTAGACTTCCCCTGGCACAACTTGAGACTGTGTCCCCTTGTTCTATTGCTGGTTGCCTGGGAGAAGAGACCAACCCCACCTGGCTACGATGTCCCTTCTAGTTGTAGACAGCAATGAGGTCACCTCTGAGCCTCCTCTTCTCCAGGCTAAACAACCCCAGCTCCCTCAGCCTCTCCTCAGAGGGTTTGTGTTCCAGGCCTTTCACCAGCTTTGTTGCAGCTTGGCAGAGAGCTCCAAGCTCCTGCTGCCCAACCTAGCCCCCAGCCCTGCCCAACCAACCAGACCATGGCACTAAGTGCCCCAGCCAGGCTTGGCTGCAACACCTCCAGCCACGGCCACTCCACCACCTCCCTGGGCAGCCCATTCCAGTGCCAATCACTCTCTCTGACAGGAACTTCCTCCTCACATCCAGCCTAGACCTGCCCTGGCACAACCTGAGGCTGTGTCCCCTTCTTCTGTTGCTGCTTGCCTGGCAGCAGAGCCCGACCCCACCTGGCTACAGCCTCCCTGCAGGCAGCTGCAGGCAGCAATGAGCTCTGCCCTCAGCCTCCTCTTCTCCAGGCCCATATTTGAGCCTTTCCTCATCAGACAGAAGTTCCAGTCCCATCACTGGGCTCTCTCTAGTCTATTCCTGTCCCTCTTGAACCGAGGACACAATATGCTACTTGTGGTCTCACCAGGGCAAAGCAGATGGAGAGGAGAACCTCCCTTGACCTGCTGGCCACACTCAACGCACCCCAGGGTACCACTGGCACTCTTGGCCACAAAGGCACATTGGTGGATACCATTGGCACTCTTGGCCACACAGGCACTCTCTGCCCCATGGAGAACTTATCCACCAGGATTCCAAGGCATAACTGCCAGAAATGAAACACACCTGGAATTTGTTGGTAGAGTTGAAAGGGATTTCAGCCACCTTTTTGTTCCGTGCTCTGATGCTCATAACATCCCCCAGAAGGACTTCAGAGAATTTCAGCAGAGCTGTTTCAGAGGCATCACCTACCACAACCCTCTGCAAGAGGAAACAGTTCATGGCACACAACCTTCTGCACTGCCATCAGGAGAGTCTGCATGATTCCAGAGTCACAGAGTCACAGAATCATAGAGACATAGAATCACAGAGTCAAAGAATCATGGAGTCATAGAATCACAGAGTCACAGTCACAAATTATAGAGCCATAGAGTCACAGAGTCTCAGAGTCACAGAATCAAAGAATCATGGAGTCATAGATCATAGAATCATAGAATGGGCTGGAAGGGACCTCCAAAGCTCAATCAGTCATAGAATCATAGAATCAGGCAGGTTGGCAGAGAGCTCCAAGCTCCTGCAGCCCAACCTAGCCCCCAGCCCTGCCCAACCAACCAGACCATGGCACTAAGTGCCCCAGCCAGGCTTGGCTGCAACACCTCCAGCCACAGCCACTCCACCACCTCCCTGGGCAGCCCATTCCAGTGCCAATCACTCTCTCTGACAGCAACTTCCTAACAACATCCAGCCTAGATCTGCCCTGGCACAGCTTGAGGCTGTGTCCCCTTCTTCTGGCCCTGGCTGCCTGGCAGCAGAGCCCAACCCCACCTGGCTACAGCCTCCCTGCAGGCAGCTGCAGGCAGCAATCAGCTCTGCCCTGAGCCTCCTCTGCTGCAGGCTGCACCCCCCCAGCTCCCTCAGCCTCTCCTCACAGGGCTGTGCTCCAGGCCCCTCCCCAGCCTTGCTGCCCTTCTCTCAACACCTTCCAGCACCTCAGCATCTGTCTGGAATTGAGAGAATTGAACTGATTACAACGAAAGTCTGGGGCATCTGTTTCACTCTTGCTGCTAGAACACAGCTGGAGCAAGGAGGTGCACTTGGCTCAGCACAGCCTTTGTGATCACTTCCAGGTTTCTCTGGTGGCTTTGTACTGCAGCTCCTGGGTAGCAGCAGGCAGATGCTGCTCACCCAGCTGATGTGCAGACACAAACGGCGTGGAGAGGGCATCGGTGCAGTGGAGTGGGAGGCAGGGATTCGTTTGCATAGCCTAGGCACCAGAATTTACTGCCTTCAGCAATGTAAAGACGTTAATTAAGGCACATTGATCTTCATTAAGGCCTGTTTACCTTAATTAAGGTGTGTTTACCTGCGCTGTTTTACTGTATTGGCAGTGTAGCAACCACTTGTGCAGAAGCTCTTGTTGCTTGGATTGCCTTTCCCTGCATGGGGACAGCTGCTGTCGGCTGTGTGGGGTTTCTAACCCTGTCTGTGTGGGGCTTTAACCCTCTCAGTGTGGGGCTTTTAACCCTGTCTGCATGGGGCTTTAACCCTGTCTGTGTGGGGCTATAACCATCTCAGTGTGGGGCTTTTAACCCTCTCTGTGTGGGGCTTTAACCCTCTCAGTGTGGGGCTTTAACCCTGTCTGCATGGGGCTTTAACCTTATCAGTGTGGGGCTATAACCTTCTCAGTGTTGGGCTTTTAACCCTGTCTGTGTGGGGCTTTAACCCTCTCAGTGTGGGGCTTTTAACCCTCTCAGTGTGGGGCTTTTAACCCTATCTGTGTGGGGCTTTAACCCTATCAGTGTGGGGCTTTTAACCCTATCTGTGTGGGGCTTTAACCCTCTCAGTGTGGGGCTTTAACCCTGTCTGTGTGGGGCTTCTAACCCTATCCATGTGGGGCTTTTAACCCTATCCTTTTGGGGCATTAACCTTAAGAAGAGCCTGGCTGAGGCACTTAGTGCCATGGTCTGGTTGACTGGTTAGGGCTGGGGGATAGGTTGGACTGGATGAGCTTGGAGGTCTCTTCCAGCCTGGTTGATTCTGTGATTCTATGATTATCCTTGTGGGGATCTAACCCTGTCCATGTGGGGCTTTTAACCCTGTCTGTGTGGGGCTTCTAACCCTATCCATGTGGGGCTTTTAACCCTATCCTTGTGGGGCATTAACCTTATCCTTGTGGGGAATTAACCCTGTCCATTGGGGGCTTTTAACCCTATCTGTATGGGGTTATTAACCCTATCTGTGTGAGGCTTTTAACTCTGTATGAGGTTTTTTTCACCTGTCTTGAAGGTTGGAAGGGAAATCAGAGATCATCTCCTCCCACCCCCCTCTCCCCTGCACAGGGACACCTCTCAACCAGACTGGGCTGCTCAAGATCATTGCATGTCTATAAAAGAAGAGCAGCTATCTAAGATCAGAGAACCTTGAAATGTATTACACACATAAGCTTCATTAACAGGTTTTAGCAGTCTTGCTAAAGCAACTGAGAGTGAAGAGAAGGGACAAGGATGTGGATTAATAATTATCAAGGTCTCATCCAACCTTGCCTTGAACACCTCCAGAGAAGAGGCAGCCACAGCCTCCCTGAGCAGCCTGTTCCAGACTCTCCCCACCCTTCTGACTGAAGAACTTCTCCCTCAGCTCCAACCTAACCCTGCTCTGCCTCAGCTTCAAACCCTTCCCCCTTGTCCTGTCTCTAGACACTATGTCACAGTGTCACAGTATCATCAGGGTTGGAAGAGACCTCACAGATCATCAAGTCCAACCCTTTAGCACAGAGCTCAAGGCCAGACCATGGCACCAAGTGCCACGTCCAGTCCTGCCTTGAACAGCTCCAGGGACGGCGACTCCACCACCTCCCCGGGCAGCCCATTCCAGTGCCCAATGACTCTCTCAGGGAAGAACTTTCTCCTCACCTCCAGCCTAAATCTCCCCTGGCACAGCCTGAGGCTGTGTCCTCTTGTTCTGGTGCTGGCCACCTGAGAGAAGAGAGCAACCTCCTCCTGGCCACAACCTCCCCTCAGGTAGTTGCAGACAGCAATGAGGTCTGCCCTGAGCCTCCTCTTCTCCAGGCTAACCAATCCCAGCTCCCTCAGCCTCTCCTCGTAGGGCTGTGCTCAAGGCCTCTCCCCAGCCTCGTTGCCCTTCTCTGGACACGCTCAAGCACCTCAATGTCCCTCCTAAACTGGGGGGCCCAGAACTGAACACAGCACTCAAGGTGTGGTCTAACCAGTGCAGAGTACAGGGGCAGAATGACCTCCCTGCTCCTGCTGGCCACACCATTCCTGATGCAGGCCAGGATGCCACTGGCTCTCTTGGCCACCTGGGCACACTGCTGGCTCATGTTCAGGTGGGTATCAATCAGCACCCCCAGATCCCTCTCTGTCTGGCTGCTCTCAGCCACTCTGACCCCAGCCTGTATCTCTGCATGGGGTTGTTGTGGCCAAAGTGCAGCACCCTGCACTTGGAGCTATTGAAGCCATCCCCTTGGACTCTGCCCATCTGTCCAGGCAATCAAGGTCCCACTGCAGAGCCCTTCTGCCCTCCAACCCAGCCACATCTGCCCCCAGTCAAGTCCCTCTGCAGCCTTCCTGTAATACTACAAAGAGTAACTTGGAATATTGGTGTGGTAAACCAGAGGAGATTACAAAAGTCAACCAGAAGAACTCCTCTGCAGAGTTCCAGAGGAAGGGAAAGGAGCTGATGTGAGCAGGCAGTACCTTCATGACTGGGATGCTCTCCTGTCCTGGTCGGAATTCTGCCCGGTTGCAGAGAGTTACAATTTTGGACAATGCTGTCCATGAGGGAGAGCTCTGATCAAAAGGTTGGGCTGGGAGGAAGCAAAATACACATGGAACCTTTTAGCATACTGCAAGGGTAAAGTAGAAGCTGAAGTTTGAAAGAGCAGAACTGAATTATCTGCAGGAGGAGGGAAAAATGAAGTGGTTCTTTGGAAAGGATCTGTTGTGGGGAACCAACCTGACTCAGAATCACAGAGCCACAGCCACATCCAGGCTGGCAAAGCCTCTCGGCATCACCAAGCCCAGCCTAGAACCCTGCTCTGCAAGATTCACCTTAAACCACATCCCTAAGCACCACATCCAAATGACCCTTAAACACATCCAGGCTGGGTGACTCCAGCACCTCCCTGGGCAGCTCATTCCAGTCCCTGACCACTCTCTCCATGACAATCTTCTTCCTAATGCCCAATCTAAACCTCCCCCACCTCAGCTTGAGGCCATTCCCCCTTCTCCTGTCTCCAATTCCCTGTGAACAGAGCCCAGCAGCAGCAGCAGCCTCTCCACAATATCCCTTTAGGTAGCTGCTGACAGCAATGAGGTCTGCCCTCACCCTCTTCTTCCTCACACTACCCATCCCCAGCTCCCTCCGTTGCTCCTCATCAGATTTATTCCCCAGGCCCTTCCCAGCTTCATTGCCCTGCTCTGGACCCACTCCAGCACCTCCACATCTCTCCTGTATTGCGGCGCCCAAACCTCCCCCACCTCCCTGGGCTGCACATTCCAGACACAAACCTTTACACCTCTCAGCAGCTCTGGCAAAGCCTCTTAAATGCTGTTTCTCTTTTTATTCCCCTGCTAAATCTACTGTCAGCAAAAGGCTCTGGGTTAGATCCTCCTCAGTTAGCTCCTGTGAGTGGGGCTCGGGTGCTAATTCTTTTCACACCTCTCTGTGGCTGAGAAGGGACTTTGCACTTGTGTGTGGGAGGAGGACACATCTGTTGCAGCTGCCAAAAGCTTTGCCACTGACTGCTGGCAGGTTTGAAGCATCTCATTCCAAGAGCTGCCCCTTCCCAGGTCCCCCCCACTGCCATAGTTACTTGTTTGATCTTCGCTGGTGTCAGCCGAGTAGATCTGATTGTCGAACCAGAGGTGAGCAACAGTCATCCTGTTCTGGGTGAGGGTCCCTGTCTTGTCAGAGCAGATGATGGAGGTAGAACCAAGTGTTTCTACAGCCTCCAAGTTCTTCACCAAACAGTTCTTCTTGGCCATCCTCTTGGCTGTCAGGGACAGACTCACCTGGCAGGAGAAGTGGAGTTGAGTGTTAGTGAGGTACAGCGGAAGAGCAATGCACTGAGGCTGCATCATTCTGCTGAGGGCTTTCTGTTGATTCTTTGGCTTTTGGGTTTTTGTGCTAAGCTGCAAATATAAACCTTCATTCCTTCATGTCCAGCACGCTGAGTCTGGTCTGGGTGATTTCACAAGGGAGGGTAACTCCCAAACCATCACATCCAGGGAGGTGGTGAAGTTGCTATCTCTGGAGGCGTTCAAGAAAAGACTGTATGGGGTTCTGCTCCCAGAACAAGGGGGCACAGCCTCAAGCTGTGCCAGGGCAGGGTCAGGCTGGGTGTTAGGAGGAAGTTGTTGTCAGAGAGAGTGATTGGCATTGGAATGGGCTGCCCAGGGAGGTGGTGGAGTCACCGTGCCTGGAGGTATTGAAGCCAAGCCTGGCTGGGACACTTAGTGTCATGGTCTGGTTGGATTGTCTGGGTGCTAGGTTGGGCTGGAGGTACTTGGAGCTCCCTTCCGACCTGGCTGATTCTATGATTCTATGATCTAGATAACCTGTTCTTCACTGGCTACTGCTGCACTGCACTGAGCCTAGGAAGGATGAGCTGTGCTAGTGCCTGCAGAGCTGCAGAGGCAAGCAGGGAAGCCAAGCAAGGACTCACCGTCACTGTGGCCAGCAGCCCCTCGGGCACGTTGGCCACGATGATGCCAATCAGAAAGATGATGGAGTCCAGGATCTTGTACCGCATGGAGACAGATATGATGAAGAAGAGCACACCAATGGAGACAGCCACTCCTGCCACCAGGTAGACAAAGTGCTCTATCTCAATAGCTATGGGGGTTTTCTCGTTGCCCACCCCCGAGGCCAGCGAGGCGATGCGCCCGATCACCGTGCGGTCCCCGGTGTTGATCACGATGCCCGTGGCAGTGCCTGCAAAGAGGTGAGATTGTCAGCTCCTCCCTGCTGTACCCAGTGCTGACTGATGAAGACACTTCTCACAGGATCACAGAAACCTTCAGGTCGGAAGAGCCCCTCGAGATCACTAACCAGGTCCCTACTCTGCAAGGTGCGCCCTAAGCCATAGCCCCAAGCACCACATCTGAATGACTTTAAAGCCCCTCCAGGGTTGGTGACTCCAGCACCTCCTGGGCAGCTCATTCCAGTCCCTGATCACTCTTGCTGGGGAAAAAAATCTTCCTAATGTCCACTCTAAGCCTGCCCAGTGGTAGCTTGAGGCCATTCCCTCTGCTTCTGTCACTATTTACCTGTGAGCAGAGCCCAGCAGCAGCCTCTACACCACCTCCTTTCAGGTAGCTGCAGACAGCAATGAGCTCTGCCCTCAGCCTCCTCTGTTCCACACCAACCATCCCCAGCTCCTTCAGTTGCTCTTCAGCAGATTTACTCTCCAGGCCCTTCACAGCTCCCTTGCCCTCCTCTGCACTGGCTCCAGCACCTCCACATCCCTCTTGTACTGAGGTGCCCAAACCTGAACACAGCACTGCAGCTGTGGCCTCCCCAAAGCAGAGTCCAAGGGCACAATCCCCTCCCTGCTCCTGCTGGACACAGCAGTTTTGATCCCAGCCAGGATGTCTTTGGCTTTCTTTGCCACCTGGGCACACTGCTGGCTCATGGTCAGTTGCCTGTGACAGAAGTGCTGATGTTGGAAGAGACCTTTGAGATCATCAGGCCATGGTGGTCTTAGGTTGATGATTGGACTTGATGACCTCAGAGAGCTTTTCCAAGCCAAACAATTCTATGATTCTCCTTCTCTGAAGACATTCAACCTCCTCCTGGATGTGTTCTGTGTGACCTACTCTAGGTGATCCTGCTCTTGCAGGGCAGTTACACTCAGTGATCTTTCCATGTCCCTTCCAATCCTCATGGCTCTGTGATGATTCTGTGTGCAGAGCCTTTACACAGAAGCATCCACAGGTACTTAGAGGCATCTGCCACTTGGCATTCCTAAATGATGGAAAGACCACAAGGAAATCAGAGCAAGGCAGATTTAGGTTGGACAGCAGGAGGAAGCTCTGCACGAGTGGTGAAATGCTGGAGCAGGTTGCCCAGAGATGTGGTGGATGCTCCATCCCTGGAGACATTCAAGGTCAAACTTGCTGGGGCCCTGAGCAACCTGATCCAGTTGGAGATGTCCCTGCTAACTGCAGGGGGGTTGGGCAAGGTGACCTTAGATGGTCCCTTGCAACCTGATGCATTTAACTGATTGTTGCACTCCTAAGCTAAGTGTTAGGTACCTCACTGGTTCACAGGATCCCAGGATGTCAGGGGTTGGAAAGGATCCAAAGTCCATCAAGTCCAACCCCTCTGCCAGAGCAGCACCATCCAATCTAGCTCAGAGGACACAGGAACACATCCAGACAGGCCTGGAAAGGCTCCACACAAGGAGACTCCACAACCTCTCTGGGCAGCCTGTGCCAGGCTCTGGAACTCTTCCAGGCAAGAAGTTGCCCTTGTGCTGAGCTGGAGCCTCCTGTGCTGCAGCTTCCATCCACTGCTGCTTGTCCTGTGCCAGGGAGCAGTGAGCAGAGCCTGTCCCCCCCTGCTGACCCCCAGCCCTCAGAGAGTTACAGACATTGATTCAATCCCCTCTCAGGCTTCTCTTCTCCAGACTGAGCAGCCCCAGGGCCCTCAGCCTCTCCTCCCCAGGCACTGCTCCAGTCCCCTCCTCATCCTCACAGCCCTCCCTTGGACCCTCTCCAGCAGTTCCTGTCCCTCTGCAGCTGGGGAGCCCCAAACTGAAGGCAGTGCTCAAGATGAGGTCTCAGCAGGGCAGAGCAGAGGGGCAGGAGAAGCTCCCTGGCTCTGCTGGACACACTCTGCTGAGTGCACTCTTCTTAGCACACTTGGTTGGCACCAAGCAGAACCAGCCCAGTGCCTAAGGCTTCATTTTGGTGTGCTTGGGCCAACAATTCCTTGTCAGCAATTAAAACCTTGCTGGGATTCCTTGGAGCAGAACTGCTCAAAGGCAGCAGCTTGGAGAGGTGCCACATGGGTGTCTCCTCTCTGTCCATCCCTACCTTCCACACAGGTGGTGGAGTAGAAGGCAATGTTCCTGGTCTCCAGGGGGTTCTCGTGGGTGAAGTCACAGGAGCGAGACTGTGGCTCTGATTCCCCTGTGAGTGAAGAATTGTCCACCTTTAATGGAAGGGAGACATGCCCACGTTAAAGTCAGCAACAGGCAGTGGTGTCCAGCCCAGAGGGCAGGGCTGCAGCACATCTCATGCTCAGTGTCAGGGCATGAACTCCATGGGACCTGTCCTCTGGGAGAGTTGCCACTGTCACTGAGAGAATCTATCCCTGTGGGAGCTCAGTTCAGCCAAAGCTGTGTGTTCCTGGAGGGATCTTCAGGAGCATCCTGAATAAAAGCCCCATGAAGATCTGGGTTCTGTGGGACCTCTCAATGCTGTATTGGCATTTCTGTCTCTGTTCTGGCCATGAGCATTGCTATGGCATGGACCTGATGGCTTCTTTGGATGGTCAGGAGTGGAGATGTTAGTGCTGGATGAGCTGAGCATCCCTGCCTAACTGCTGCCCTCCAAGATTTCATGAGATCATGCCTATCTAAAGCTCTAATAGTTCCTGCTGGCTGCAAAGACAATCCTGAGCTGTTGCACAAGCCTCTAAGTCACCTTTTCCCTCCTTCCCCACACTCTTCAAAGTGCTCTTTACCTTACAGCCCTGAGCAGCGATCAGACGGATGTCTGCTGGGATCCTGTCGCCACCTTTGATCTCCACAATGTCTCCAACCACCAGCTGCTCTGCTGGCAGCTCCTTCTTCTCTGCATCTCTGATGACAAGAGCTTGCTGAAAGACATCACACGTGGCCAGAATTAGCTTTGTGCCTTCACAGGATCACAGCATCCCAGGATGTCAGGGGTTGGAAGGGACACAAAGAGCTCAGCCAGTCCAACCCCCCTGCCAGAGCAGGACCACACAATCCAGCTCAGGGCACACAGAACACATCCAGACAGGCCTGGAAAGGCTCCACACAAGGAGACTCCACAACCTCTCTGGGCAGCCTGTGCCAGGCTCTGGGAGCCTTCCAGGCAAGAAGTTGCCCTTGTGCTGAGCTGGAGCCTCCTGTGCTGCAGCTTCCATCCACTGCTGCTTGTCCTGTGCCAGGGAGCAGTGAGCAGAGCCTGTCCCCCCCTGCTGACCCCCAGCCCTCAGAGAGTTACAGACATTGATTCAATCCCCTCTCAGTCTCCTCTTCCCCAGACTAAGCAGCCCCAGGGCCCTCAGCCTCTCCTCAGCAGGCACTGCTCCAGTCCCCTCATCATCCTCCAACCCTCCACTGGACCTTCCTCTGAACCTCCTACTGAGGTACATTCAAGGTGTGCTGGTTGTGCTGCTGTGCACCTCCAACAAAGTGCATTGGTTAATCTCACCTGTGGAACCATCTTACTGAAGCTGGCCATGATGTTTGTGCTTTTAGCTTCTTGGTAGTAAGCAAAGATACCAGTGAGGATGACAACCAGCGCCAGGACTACTCCCAGGTAGAGCTGATCAACGAAAGACATCAGGAGGTCAACTCAAGACAAGCATTCAGCAATTGCTCTGCTAGAATCAGCTCTGTGCCATCTCACCAGCCCCTCAAAAGATCCTGCTCAGGTTAAAGGGCAGTGTAAGGAAAGCACTTCTAAGTTCTGGCCTGCTGATGATCGAGTATGATCAATGTGATTGATCCAGCACCGATCAGTGGCCGTGGGGATGTTGGCTTATGCTTGGACTCGATGATCTTAGAGGGCTTTTCCAAGCCAAGCAGTTCTAAGTGATTCTAAGTGAAGCTTTTGGAGTATGGAAAGGTCTTTTCTTGGCAAGTTTCTCACAGAATCAATCAGTCAGAGTTGGAAGGGACCACAAGGATCATCTGGTTCCACCTGCCTTGCCATGGGCAGGGACACCCTAGCCTAGATCAGGGTAGAACTATAAAGGCTGCAAAAGACTTCTATGATCACCAAGCCCAACCTTCTACCCAACACCTCCCAGACCACTACACCCTGTCCCTAAGTGCCATGGCCACAGGTTTCTTGAACACCTCCAGGGATGGATGAGGCACTTAGTGCCATGGTCCAGTTGATTGGACAGGGCTGGGTGCTAGGTTGGGCTGGAGGAGCTTGGAGCTCTCTTCCACCCTCCTTGGTTCCATGATTCTATTCTATGATTCTATTCTGCTCTCTGGAGACTCCACCACCTCCCTGGGCAGCCTGTGCCAATGACTCACATCTCTCTAAGAGCCTTCTTTAGACTCCACCTGATGCTAAACTAAACAAATCCTGTTCCTAGCAGAGTGCAGCTCCCAAGGGAACTGGAGGCAGAGACTCTGGAGCCCTTTGCGGACTTTAGTATTACTCTTCACAGTAGTCAAGTGTTATGATTCTGGGCAGTGGTTGTAAAACCTTTGGCAGGGCACTCCTAGGCACAAGAGACACTAATCTGTAGTAGATGGAGAGCCCTGAAAGAAGAAAAGGCCTCCTTGTAGTTACTGAGTAACTGTGGAGTAGTATTTAAATTGCTTAGCTTGTCAAAGGGTCAAATACTCACTTGGGGCTCGTTTGACCACTTACATTGTCATAAGGTGACTCAGCTCCCTGGGCAATCTGAATGCCACAAGAGATCCAGGAGAAGACAGCTCCTATCCACAGGAGGATGGAAAAGCCTCCCACCATCTGCTTCAGGAACTTGACAATTTCAGGGGTGGCTTTGGGAGGAGTGAGGGAGTTGGGCCCATCCCGAGCCAAAATCTCTGCTGCTCTTGCACTGGAGAGACCCTGCAAAAGGAAATGAGAGGGTTCAAATGAAGGCACAGAAAAGCAGGTCCCCTCCCTGAACTCAGAACTAAATTGGGGTGCTCTTTGTGACTGAAATGTTCTTTGAGTCACCCTTCAGCTGCTGTAACCTGCACCTTTGAGTTGCAACCTTCCTGACTGCTGCAACCTGCATCTTTCAGTTGCAACCTTCCTGACTGGACTGCTGCAACCTGCACCTTTGAGTTGCAACCTTCCTGACTGCTGCAACCTGCATCTTCAAGTTGCAGCCTTCCTGACAGCTGCAACCTGCATCTTTCAGTTGCAACCTTCCTGACTGCTGCAACCTGCATCTTTCAGTTGCAACCTTCCTGACTGCTGCAATCTGCACCTTTGAGTTGCAAACTTCCTGACTGCTGCAACCTGCATCTTTCAGTTGCAACCTTCCTGACTGGACTGCTGTAACCTGCACCTTTGAGTTCCAATCCTCTTGACTGCTGTAACCTGCACCTTTGAGATGCATGTGAGAAGAGATCAATCCCAACCTCACTGCAACCTCCCTTCAGGGAGCTGTAGAGAGCAATGAGGTCTCCTCTCAGCCTCCTCTTCTCCAGCCTAAACACCCCCAGGTCCCTCAGCTGCTCCTCAGAGATGTTCTCTACCCCTTGAAGTAGCCTTCTTGCTACTCCTTCACAAGCACCCCAACCATCACAAAACACTGCTAATGCTTTGTCCCTCAGTTCCCTCAGCTGCTCCTCACCAGCCTTGTGTCCAAAGCCCTTCTCCAGCTTCTCATGCAAGCTGCTCTAGTGGGAGGTGTCCCTGCCCATGGCAGGGGGGCTGGAATAAGATGATCTTTAAGGTCCCTTCCAACCTAAACCATTCTATGACTCTCTGGCCATGCTCCAGCACCCCAATATCCTCCTGGGAGTGAGGAGTCCAAAACTGAAGCCAAGGGGAAAGGATTTCCTCCAAGACAAAATCATTTCCAGTGCACTCCTTTGCTGTTCCAGGCACTGCCAGTGAGAAATGAGTGAAATACCAGATCAAAAACTCAGAGAGGCTGAGGTCCTGGTGCAGACATGGAGGTGATGTCTTGTGCAGGGGCTTTGCTTTCAAAGCAGCAGCCCAGATTTCCTCAGGCTTCAGAGCAACTCCAGCTTAAATCCAGGTCAGTGCTGCAGGTTGGCTTTGCTGGGACTTAGGGCATCAGATTGGTGCATGGATGAGTCTGCTGATCTGAGGCCTCTCCTGCTGCTTCTAGGAAGCTGTGGGCAAGCCAGAGGCAAAGGCAGGCAGCACTCTCTTAATGATGCCCTACAGACTTACTTTGTTGATGCTTGTTCCATACTTTTCCTCCAGTTCTGAAGCGCTGAGTTTGTGATCCTCCTGGGTGCCAAAAGGAAGGGAAAAGGAGAGTGAGCAGATGCCAGGCTGTGGGAATTGTTTCAGGACCTGGATGATTTGGGAACTGCCTGAATCTGGAACCCTGGATCCAGTTGTGGGAATTGTTTCAGGATCTGAATGGTTTTGGAATTGCCTGAGTCTGGGACCCTGGATCCAGTTGCTGGGATGATATCCTGTGGCTGTGGGAATTGTTCTTTCAGGACTTGGATGATTTGGGAACTGCCTGAGTCTGGGACCCTGGATCCAGTTGTGGGAATTGTTGTTTCAGGACCTGGATGACTTTGAAAGTGCCTGAATCTGGAACCCTGGATCCAGTTGCTGGGATGCTATCCTGTGGCTGTGGGAATTGCTGTTTCAGGACTTGGATGATTTGGGAACTGCCTGGAGCTGGGACCCTGCATCCAGTTGCTGGGATGATATCCTGTGGCTGTGGGAATTGCTGTTTCAGGACCTGGATGATTTTGGAACTGCCTGAGTCTGGGACTCTGGATCCAGCTGTGGGAATTGTTGTTTCAGGACCTGGATGACTTTGGAACTGCCTGGAGCTGGGACTCTGGATCCAGTTGTGGGAATTGTTGTTTCAGGACCTGAATGGTTTTGGAAGTGCCTGAGTCTGGGACCCTGGATCCAGTTGCTGGGATGATATCCTGTGGCTGTGGGAATTGTTGTTTCAGGATCTGGATGACTTTGGAACTGCCTGAGTCTGGGACCCTGCATTCAGTTGTGGGAATTGTTGTTTCAGGATCTGGATGACTTTGGAACTGCCTGAGTCTGGGACCCTGGATCCAGTTGTGGGAATTACTGTTTTAGGACCTGAATGATTTGGGAACTGCCTGAGTCTGGAACCCTGGATCCAGTTGCTGGGATGATATCTTGCTGCCATTGACAGACAATCTGCACCCTGCACATGAACAAGCAAAATCTCTTCCCCAGGCAGGCAGTGGTTCGATTCTGAGAGTGCTTTTGCAGGCAGCTCCCCTCCTCTGGCAGGTCTGGCACAACCCCAGCGTGGTGCTGTCATGTCAGTGCTGCTCAAGCCCAGCTATCTGTGCTGCTGTCAGAGGAAGAATTGCTCTTTGCAGCACTCAAGCATTCAGTACCACAGACAAGAGGACAGAAGGCAGCCAGGGTGTGGTGTCAGAATGTGTGTGAGAATCTTTGTCCTCCCTTTACAAGGCAGGCTCTGTGAAATCATTTGCTGCAGCCTTGTAGAGAGCAGCAGCAGGTTCTAACCAGAGTCAAGAAGGGTGTGAGAGAGGGAAATCTCAAGGCTCTTCCTCCTTTCCCTGCAGTGACACCTCTGTGGTATCACTGACCTAGTTATATCTTGTGCCAAAGTGAGATCTGGAAGCCAAGGATTGGAGAGAGCTGACAGAGTGATTCACTGGGACCTGGATGAGCCAATTCACTTGGCTGGGCTCTGCCTTCCCTTTAGAGACACGAGAGGAATGCCACAGCCCCTGCTGGCAGGGAGAGAACAGCCCGAGAGGGATGTAGCTAGCAGGAGGGCACGCTTTGGAAACACGATGGGAGCACTGCTGGCCTGCTTTGGGGGGTCCTTCCCTTCCAGTGCCCCCTGGCCCACAAAGAGCCTCTCCTTGCAGCTGCTCTCAGAGCAATTCAGAAAAGAGGTCAGGGTAATTACCTCCTGTTTTTCTGATTGGGAAACTGAAACAGAGAGAGAGAGGAGAGGAAACAACCTTGCCCAGAGCAGCCAGCAGGTCTGGAGCAAGGCAGGAGGAAAACAAAGCTCAGGACACTGCCCAGGACAGTGCAGGCAGTTAGGGGGACCCTGCCCAGTGCTTACAGCTGAGAGCAGAGCAGCCTGAGAGGTGCCCTCGTGAATGGTGGTAAAGATGTGCAGGGGAGTGGCAGAGGCTGGAGCCAGGCTCTGCTCTGCTGGGGGATGCTCAATGCCAGCACAAGGCAAGGGTGGAAGCTGAGGCAGAGGAAGTTTCGTATGAACACCTGAAGGGACATCGTGGAGAGGCTGCTGCTGGGCTCTGCTCACAGGGAATTGGAGACAGAAGGAGGGGGAATGGCCTCAAGCTGAGGCTGGGGAGGGTTAGATTGGACATTAGGAAAAGGTTTTTCATGGAGAGAGTGGTCAGGGACTGGGATGAGCTGCCCAGGGAGGTGGTGGAGTCACCCAGCCTGGAGGTGTTTAAGGGTGGTTTGGATGTGGTGCTTGGGGCTATGGTTTAAGGTGAATCTTGCAGAGCAGGGCTCTAGGCTGGACTTGGTGACCTCGAGGGGCTGTGCCAGCCTGCATGTGGCTGTGAGTCTGTGACTCTGTGGATTCTGTCCCTGTGAGGGTGGCAGAGCCCTGGCACAGGCTGCCCAGGGGGGTTGTGGAGTCTCCCTCTCTGGAGATATTCAAGCTCTGGATGTGTTGCTGTGTGATCTGCTCTGGGTGGTGCTGCTCTGGCAGGGCTTGGACTGGCTGAGCTTTGGAGGTCCCTTCCAGCCCCTGGCATTCTATGAGAGGTTTGGTACCACCCACAGGGACCAGGTTGCTTTGTTTGGTGCTAACCCTGCAAGGTTTTATCCTCAGAGCAGATTCTGGAGACACTGGGACAGGCTGCCCAGAGAGACCCCAACCCTGGAGACCTTCAAGGTCAGATTTGATGGAGCCCTGAGCAACTTGACCTTGTTGGAGGCAGCCCTGCTGTGTGCAGCAGAGGTTGGACAAGCTGCCCTTTGAGGGTCCATTTCCACCCCCAGTGCAATCTGTGATTCCATGTTTAGATCTCTTGGGAATCTCTGGAGCAAAACGTTCTCATTCTGCCTTTCCCTTTGCTCCCTGCTTGACTGTGCAAGTGGCAGTGCAAGGGCACTGCTGGCCAGAGCTATTCCACCCGGGGAAGAGCTCTCAGGGAACATAAGGCTCTGTGCTACTGGTGGCATAATTAAGCCAGGATCATTCTTTTGTTGTATAATTAAGCCAGGATCATTCTTTTGTTGTATAATTAAGCCAGGATCATTCTTTTGTTGTAGGTATTCATCCTGCACACTTCAGGACCGCAGGGAAGTGAATCCTTCCCTGGGTTAGAATCTCCAGAGCAGCAAGAAATGATAATGCCTCACTCCAGGGGACTCATTCAGACCCTGGGGCATGCAACACTCACCAGGTCCAGCTCTTTCTTAAGCTCTTCTGCCTTCTTCTTCTTCTTGTTGCCTTTCAAGTCTTTGTACTTCTCGTTTTCGTCTCCAATCTCTGTTTTTTCCAGTTCTTTTGTCCCATAGATCTCAACTGAGTAAACATCAGACTTCTTCTGCAAGAGAAACAAGGTGTGGGCAGGGCTGGGAAGTGTGGAAAGCAAGGCAAGAACAGCACAAAGCAGGCGGACTGACAGATCTGCTTCTTCTCCTCTAGCACAGATCTGCTTCTTCTCTAGCACAGATCTGCTTCTTCTCCTCTAGCACAGATCTGCTGCTTCTCCTCTAGCACAGATCTGCTTCTTCTCCTCTAGCACAGATCTGCTGCTTCTCCTCTAGCACAGATCTGCTTCTCCTCTAGCACAGATCTGCTGCTTCTCCTCTAGCACAGATCTGCTTCTCCTCTAGCACAGATCTGCTGCTTCTCTTCTAGCAGAGATCTGCTTCTCCTCCAGCACAGATCTGCTCCTTCTCTAGCACAGATCTGCTTCTCCTCTAGCACAGATCTGCTCCTTCTCTTCTAGCAGAGATCTGCTTCTCCTCCAGCACAGATCTGCTCCTTCTCTAGCACAGATCTGCTCCTTCTCTTCTAGCACAGATCTGCTCCTTCTCTAGCACAGATCTGCTCCTTCTCTTCTAGCACAGATCTGCTCCTTCTCTTCTAGCACAGATCTGCTCCTTCTTCTCTAGCACAGATCTGCTTCTCCTCTAGCACAGATCTGCTCCTTC
The DNA here is from genome assembly GCF_015220805.1 of Pogoniulus pusillus. Classification (NCBI taxonomy): domain Eukaryota; kingdom Metazoa; phylum Chordata; class Aves; order Piciformes; family Lybiidae; genus Pogoniulus; species Pogoniulus pusillus. The sequence goes on from NC_087301.1 coordinate 7,687,757, forward strand.
TCTAGCACAGATCTGCTTCTCCTCTAGCACAGATCTGCTCCTTCTCCTCTAGCACAGATCTGCTTCTCCTCCAGCACAGATCTGCTCCTTCTCTTTTAGCACAGATCTGCTTCTCCTCTAGCACAGATCTGCTTCTTCTCCTCTAGCACAGATCTGCTTCTCCTCTAGCACAGATCTGCTTCTTCTCCTCTAGCACAGATCTGCTCCTTCTCCTCTAGCACAGATCTGCTTCTCCTCTAGCACAGATCTGCTCCTTCTCCTCTAGCACAGATCTGCTTCTCCTCCAGCACAGATCTGCTCCTTCTCTTTTAGCACAGATCTGCTTCTCCTCTAGCACAGATCTGCTTCTTCTCCTCTAGCACAGATCTGCTTCTCCTCTAGCACAGATCTGCTTCTTCTCCTCTAGCACAGATCTGCTCCTTCTCCTCTAGCACAGATCTGCTTCTCCTCTAGCACAGATCTGCTCCTTCTCCTCTAGCACAGATCTGCTTCTCCTCTAGCACAGATCTGCTGCTTCTCCTCTAGCACAGATCTGCTTCTCCTCTAGCACAGATCTGCTCCTTCTTCTCTAGCACAGATCTGCTTCTCCTCTAGCACAGATCTGCTCCTTCTCTAGCACAGATCTGCTTCTCCTCTAGCACAGATCTGCTCCTTCTCCTCTAGCACAGATCTGCTTCTCCTCCAGCACAGATCTGCTCCTTCTCTTTTAGCACAGATCTGCTTCTTCTCTAGCACAGGTCTGCTCCTTCTCTAGCACAGATCTGCTCCTTCTCCTCTAGCACAGATCTGCTCCTTCTCTAGCACAGATCTGCTCCTTCTCTTCTAGCACAGATCTGCTCCTTCTCTTCTAGCACAGATCTGCTCCTTCTCTAGCACAGATCTGCTTCTCCTCTAGCACAGATCTGCTTCTCCTCTAGCACAGATCTGCTTCTCCTCCAGCACAGATCTGCTCCTTCTCTTCTAGCACAGATCTGCTTCTCCTCCAGCACAGATCTGCTCCTTCTCTTCTAGCAGAGATCTGCTTCTCCTCCAGCACAGATCTGCTCCTTCTCTAGCACAGATCTGCTTCTCCTCTAGCACAGATCTGCTCCTTCTCTAGCACAGATCTGCTTCTCCTCTAGCACAGATCTGCTCCTTCTCTAGCACAGATCTGCTTCTCTTCTAGCACAGATCTGCTCCTTCTCTAGCACAGATCTGCTTCTCCTCCAGCACAGATCTGCTCCTTCTCTAGCACAGATCTGCTTCTCCTCTAGCACAGATCTGCTCCTTCTCATCTAGCACAGATCTGCTCCTTCTCTAGCACAGATCTGCTTCTCCTCCAGCACAGATCTGCTCCTTCTCTTCTAGCAGCACAGATCTGCTTCTTTTAGCACAGATCTGCTCCTTCTCTTCTAGCACAGATCTGCTCCTTCTCTTTTAGCACAGATCTACTTCTCTTTTATCACACATCTGCCTCTCTTCTAGCACAGATCTGCTCCTTCTCTTCTAGCACAGATCTGCTCCTTCTCTTCTAGCACAGATCTGCTCCCTCTCTTTTAGCACAAACCTACTCCTTCTCTTTCAGACAAGCTACAAATTGCTACCAGCTCTTTCTCCAGGCAACTTCAAGGTCTTGCCTTACCCTTGAGATCTCTGCAGTGCCTACTGCAGCAGTCACAGCCAGATGTGAATTACAGATGTGCAATACTGGGAATGGTTTTATCAGCTAGCACAAAGTGCTGCCCAGGCTCTCACAGCACTGCCACAAAGCCCAGCAGCAGCTCCAAGAAGAGATCAGTGTGAAAGCAGAAGACATTTTAAAAGGCAAAGGGAGGACACAAACATTACTCATTGAGAATCTGCCTCTTCCTGGAGCTTTTTAGATCCTTGATTTCAATATTAACTTTCTTTCTTTCCTCCTTCTTCCCCCCCCCCCCCCCCCCCCAATTCAAATTCACACACACACATTTCTGTCCACCCATTTACACTGGGAATGGAGGCAAGCACCATCCTGGTAGCCAAATGTGTTGCTTCCCAGAGCTCAGAACTTGCAGGCAACTTCTCTCTGCTCGTGTTTGCCAGCCCAGGGTAGCCAAATGTGTTGCTCTCTAGAGCTCAGACCTTGCAGGCAACCTCTCTCTGCTCATATTTGCCAGCCCAGAGTAGCCAAATGTGTTGCTTTCCAGAGCTCAGAACTTGCAGGCAACCTCTCTCTGCTCATGTTTGCCAGCCCTGGGTAGCCAAATGTGTTGCTCTCCAGAGCTCAGAACTTGCAGGCAACCTCTCTCTGCTCATGTTTACCAGCCCAGGGTAGCCAAATGTGTTGCTTCCCAGAGCTCAGGACTTGCAGACAACCTCTCTCTGCTCATGTTTGCCAGCCCTGGGTAGCCAAATGTGTTGCTTCCCAGAGCTCAGAACTTGCAGGCAACCTCTCTCTGCTCATGTTTGCCAGCCCAGGGTAGCCAAATGTGTTGCTCTCCAGAGCTCAGAACTTGCAGGCAACCTCTCTCTGCTCATATTTACCAGCCCAGGGTAGCCAAATGTGTTGCTTCCCAGAGCTCAGAACTTGCAGAGAACCTCTCTCTGCTCATGTTTGCCAGCCCAGAGTAGCCAAATGTGTTGCTTCCCAGAGCTCAGAACTTGCAGGCAACCTCTCTCTGCTCATGTTTGCCAGCCCAGGGTAGCCAAATGTGTTGCTCTCTAGAGCTCAGAACTTGCAGGCAACCTCTCTCTGCTCATGTTTGCCAGCCCAGGGTAGCCAAATGCGTTGCTTCCCAGAGCTCAGAACTTGCAGGCAACCTCTCTCTGCTCGTGTTTGCCAGCCCTGGGTAGCCAAATGTGTTGCTCTCCAGAGCTCAGAACTTGCAGGCAACCTCTCTCTGCTCATGTTTGCCAGCCCAGAGTAGCCAAATGTGTTGCTTCCCAGAGCTCAGAACTTGCAGGCAACCTCTCTCTGCTCATGTTTGCCAGCCCAGAGTAGCCAAATGTGTTGCTTCCCAGAGCTCAGAACATGCAGAGAACCTCTCTCTGCTCGTGTTTGCCAGCCCAGGGTAGCCAAATGTGTTGCTCTCCAGAGCTCAGAACTTGCAGGCAACCTCTCTCTGCTCGTGTTTGCCAGCCCAGCACTGGGCACAGGGAGCTGTTAACCTAAGGGAACTGCCAAACCTCTGACAAGGTTTTGCTTGCATTGATAACTTGGGGGGGGGGGGGGGGGGGGGGTGTTTGCTGTTTCCCAACCCCAAGTTAATCCTGTGGTCTGAAGGGCAAACTTCCTGTGTTGCTAATTTGCCACCTTCCATAATCACAACGTTCCAGCTCCTAATTACCTTGTGATCTAAATGCCAGGCCTTGGAAGGAATATTTGGTGACCCCATTTCAGGGGCTTCCTTAGGGATGAAGCATCAGAGCTGGGTGAGAGTCAGCCTGGGTCTTATCTGAAGGTGCAGCTGAGCTCGTAGGCTGCTGCTGTCTGATGAGTGCAGGGCACTTAGAACCATCAAATCAGTCAGGGTTGGATGGCACCTCAAGGATCAGCCAGTTCCATGGGCAGGGAGCTGCACACAGCCTCATCCAGCCTGGACTTACCTCCAGGGATGAGGCTTCCATCACCTCCCTGGGCAACCCATTCCAGGCTCTCACCACCCTCATGCTGAAGAACTTCTTCCTAACATCCAGGCTGACTCTCCCCATTTGCAGCTTTGTTCCATCCCCCCAAGTCCTCCACTCCCTGACAGCCTAAAAAGTCCCTCCCCAGCTTTCTTGTAGCCCACTTAAGATACTGCAAGGCCACAAGGAGGTCACTTGCCAGGGTCTAGACTCCTGCAGAGGTAATATTTCAGATGGGCTGAGAGTAGACATCTTAGTTACACACAGACCAAAGCAGAGAGCTCAGGGAATGGAAGCAATAAGGGGGAGAGGGGAGGGGGGAAAGAAAGGCTTGAGGCATCTTATTGCTTAACACTACTTTGAGGTAAAAAGTGGCATCTTACCCTCAGGTGCCCTCTGACTAGAGAAGTGTGGAAGTCTTGACACTGTATCTTGAGGAAGGGAAAAGCTAAGGGCAGGGGAGTTAAAACTCTGCAATCTTTGTCCTCAAGCACTTGAATTACCTTGGTGGTACCCCAGATAAAAGATGCCTGCTCCAGGAGGTCCTATTTCCTGCCCCCCCCACCTTGCCTTGCCAAAGATTCACAATCTGGTTTCACCTGTTGGGATTTTAATGGTTTCTATTTCACCTTCCTCCTCCTCCTCCTCTCTGTTAACTACCCCACCCCAAAATCTGGCCAGCTTTTCACATCCCCATCAAGCTGAGAGCCCAGGGGAGACAGCAAGCAGCTGGCTCTGGTGAGAGCTCAGCAGATGGAGGAGAACAGCAAAGGGAGTTAATGAAGTCAGCAGAATCTCCCCTACACAATCTCTCATTCACCTGCAACTTGCACATTTCCAGCACATCTCATTTGGTTTTGCCATTTGCCAAAGTCCAGGAGACTGCTGAGTAGGAAAGCAGGCAGTGCTGGAATGCTTCCCTACCCATCCTGGCCTCTTGTTAGGATTAGAGATGCCTGCCCACCTCCAGTGCCAGCCTCAGCCATGGCACTGCGTGCCCAACACTTCCCTTTTGGCTCAGCTCATCTTTAAAACACACATTTTAATGTTTGACCTTCACATGAATGCTGCTTCTGCAACCCAGCAGCTGCCACCTCAGTGAGAAGAGAAACCTCTTGAGTGTGAGGGTGCTGGAGCCCTGCAGCTGCCACCTCAATGAGAGGAGAAACCTCTTGGGTGTGAGGGTGCTGGAACCCAGCAGCTGCCACCTCAATGAGAGGAGAAACCTCTTGGGTGTGAGGGTGCTGGAGCCCTGCAGCTGCCACCTCAATGTGAGGAGAAACCTCTTGGGTGTGAGGGTGCTGGAGTCCAGCAACTTCCACCTCAATGAGAGGAGAAACCTCTTGGGTGTGAGGGTGCTGGAGCCCTGCAGCTGCCACCTCAATGAGAGGAGAAACCTCTTGGGTGTGAGGGTGCTGGAGCCCTGCAGCTGCCACCTCAGTGAGAGGAGAAACCTCTTGGGTGTGAGGGTGCTGGAGCCCTGCAACTGCCACCTCAGTGAGAGGAGAAACCTCTTGGGTGTGAGGGTGCTGGAGCCCTGCAGCTGCCACCTCAGTGAGAGGAGAAACCTCTTGGGTGTGAGGGTGCTGGAGCCCTGCAGCTGCCACCTCAGTGAGAGGAGAAACCTCTTGGGTGTGAGGGTGCTGGAGCCCTGCAGCAGGCTGCCCAGAGAGGTTGTGGAGCCTCCTTCTCTAGAGACCTTCAAAGCCCACTTGGATACCTTCCTGCATGACCTGCCCTGGGTGATCCTGCTTTGGCAGGGGGGGAGTTGGACTCCCTGATCTCTTCCAACCCCTACCCCTACCATTCTATGGCTCTAAAGAAGAAACAGCAACGGAGCAGAGCAGCTCTGGCAGCAGCCTACTCACCTTTACCATCTTGCTGACTTCACTCCTGATGGAGCCAAACAGCCAAGCTGAAGTCTTGTGGCTGAAAAGCAAAAGCCCAACTCAGAGAAGGAAGCAGCCCAAGGGCAGTGCTGGCTGGCAGAGTGCAAAAGCTCCCAGAGGTCGTAGCTCCCCCTCAGCTGGCAAGCAGACGTTAGCTGGAATGCTGCTTGCACCTCGGCATCCTCCAGGCAGGACAGGTTTGGTGTCCAAAGCCTGTGGAGAAAGAGCACTGTTTGCTGGTGCCTTATAAATCAGCATCCCGGGCTGGCACTCCACCCCTCCCCTGCCAGGGCCAGCCCATCTTCTGTTTCACCTCTGGGAGGTGGAAAAATACCACAGTAATGGGCATGTGGGTTTCAGGTCAGAGAGCTTCTAATTAGTCCTTTGGAGTGTTTGCTCACAGCTAGGGAGCAGGTGGATTATTCAACTTGCTGGAAGCAAGGAGTTTCCTCCTGAGGCTTTCCAGCACTGGGCTCCCCTCCTGCTTCCCAGCTCCTCTGCCTGGCCACAGTGGGGGAAAGGCAGGCAGAGAGGCACAGCCTGGGCACATTGAGGCTTTCCTCTCCTCGGGTTTGCCTGCCCCAGGCTTCGGGAAAGTCAGCTCCGTGCCTTGGTTGGGTACCAATAGGAGGAGTTTTAGGTACCAGTGGGGGGGTTAGGTATCAATAGGGAGGGTTAGGTATCAATAGGGGGGTTTAGGTACCAATAGGGGGACTTAGGTACCAATAGAGGAGGTTTAGGTACCAATAGGGGTGGTTTAGGTACCAATGGGGGAGGGTTAGGTACCAATGGGGGGGGTTTAGGTATCAATAGGTGGGGTTTAGGTACCTATAGGGGGAGTTTAGGTACCTATAGAGGAGGTTTAGGTACCTATAGAGGAGGTTTAGGTACCAATAGGGGTGGTTTAGGTACCAATGGGGGGGGGGGTTAGGTACCAATGGGGGGGTTAGGTATCAATAGGTGGGGTTTAGGTACCAATAGGTGGGGTTTAGGTACCTATAGAGGAGGCTTAGGTACCAATAGGGGTGGTTTATGTACCAATGGGGGGGAGTTAGGTACCAATGGGGGGGTTAGGTATCAATAGGGGGGGTTAGGTATCAATAGGTGGGGTTTAGGTACCTATAGAGGAGGTTTAGGTACCAATAGGGGTGGTTTACGTACCAATGGGGAGGGGGTTAGGTACCAATGTGGGGGTTAGGTATCAATAGGGAGGGTTAGGAACCAATAGGAGGAGGTTTAGGTACCAATAGCATGGGGGTGGGTACCAATAGGAGGAGGGTTAGGTACCAATAGGGGAATTAGGTACCAATAGGGGAGGTTTAGGTACCAATAGGAAGAGGTTAGGTACCAATAGGGGAGGTTTAGGTGTCAATAGGGGGAGGTTAGGTACCAACTGGGGGGGGTTGGTACCAATAAGGGGAGTTTAGGTACCAATAGGTGGGGTTTGGGTACCAATAGGGGGAGGTTAGGTACCAATAGGGGGAGTTTTAGGTACCAATAGTGGTGGTGATGGGGGTTAGGTACCAATAGGGGAGGCTTAGGTACCAATAGGAGGGGGTTAGGTACCAATAGAGGAGCTCTAGGTACCAATGGGGGGTTTAGGTACCAATAGGAGGGGGGTTTAGGTACCAATGAGGGTGGGTTAGGTACCAATAGAGGAGTTCTAGGTACCAACAGAGGGGAGTTAGGTACCAACAAGGATTTGGTGGTGTACTTTCTTCAAGCCCTTAGCTTGGACTTGACTTTGAATTCTAACCTGCCATTTAATTGTCTCTTTACCCTTCATGCTCAGCTGTGAACAGCACTTCCTGGTGCATTCCCAGTGAGAGCACTTCCCTGAGCAGCCAGTTATCAGCTCCCAGACAGGAGTGACTGTGACATTTATGGCAGGTTTGGTACCTGGTGTGTCCCATCACTTAGCAGCAAACACCCTCTGCACCTCTGAAAGTCAGCTGGAGGAAAACTAAGGCAAGCCTCACAGATTGCACTGGCTTGGAAAGGACACTCAAAGGGCATCTTGTCCAACCCCCTGCAGCCAGCAGGGACATAGAATCACAGAATCATAGAATCACAGAATCATAGAATCACAGAATCAGGCAGGTTGGCAGAGAGCTCCAAGCTCCTGCAGCCCAACCTAGCCCCCAGCCCTGCCCAACCAACCAGACCATGGCACTAAGTGCCCCAGCCAGGCTTGGCTGCAACACCTCCAGCCACAGCCACTCCACCACCTCCCTGGGCAGCCCATTCCAGTGCCAATCACTCTCTCTGCCAGCAACTTCCTCCTCACATCCAGCCTAGACCTGCCCTGGCACAGCTGGAGGCTGTGTCCCCTTGTTCTGTCCCTGGCTGCCTGGCAGCAGAGCCCAACCCCACCTGGCTACAGCCTCCCTGCAGGTAGTTGTAGACAGCAACTAGAGCAGGCTGCCCAGAGCCACAGCAAGTTTGACCTTGAATGTCTCCTTCACCACCTCTCTGGGCATCCTCTTTCACAACCCTTGCTGTAAAGAACTTCCTCAAATCTGAGGACAGATTTTTTGCCACCTTAACACTCTTTTGGGGGAGGAATGACCGCCACAGCTGGCCTGTGACTGCCACAGCTGGCCTGTGACTGCCACAGCTGGCCTGTGACTGCCACAGCTGGCCTGTGTCTGCCACAGCTGGCCTGTGTCTGCCTCTGTGAAGCAGCAGTTGGCCTTTTACCATTATATAACTCATGAATTGCATCATTGGAGCAGCTGTGAGGTACCACAGGCACCAGCAGGTGATGACTCAAGTTGTGGTGAGAGATAGAGCATGCAAGTGGAGATAACTGATGTTGACTCTTTGGAGCCCTGTGGATAAGGTCTCAGTGCAGGAAAGACAACCAAGGAACATAGGCTGATGGAATTATCACAGTTGGAAAACACCTCCAAGATCAGGGAGTCCAACCAGCAGCCCAACACCACCACAGCCTGGCCCCAGGTGCCATGGCCACACCTTTCCTGATCACCTCCACAGGGATGGGGACTCCACCACCTCCCTGGGCAGCCTGTGCCAAGCCCTGACCACTCTTGCAGCAAAGAATTTGTTCCTCATCTCCAACCTAACCCTGCCCTGGCACAGTTTCAGGACATTTCCTTTCCTTCTATCACCTGATCCTAGGGGAGGAGCCCAACCCCCACCTCCCTGCAAGCTCCTTTCAGGCAGCAGCAGAAAGCAGTGAGGTCTCCCTTCAGCCCCAGCAGAAGCATGAATAAATTCCAGTCAGAGGTAGGCTTCCAGTGATTTCATAGCTCCTTGAGTTGAAGCCAAGCTCCTGGCACCCCTCAGCCTAGGAGCATTGCTCTTTTTCCATGGCATTCCTAAACCTTGGAGTGCTACACAAGGGGCAGAAAGGTATCTGGAAGGGTTTTGCTCTCATTCAGTTTCTGCTCTGTTGTCCTGAGGACTGGATTGTGTCCTAGGGATGGAATCTGAACCTTTTCACACCTATACAAGGGTTGGAGATGTCACAGCATGTGCCAGATGCAGAAGCAGTGACAGGAGAGAACAGAGATGTTCCTTGCAGGGCCAGGCTGGGAGAGTTGGGAGCTCAGCCTGGAGAGGAGAAGGCAGTGCTTGGCTGCATCCAGCCTGAACCTGCCTGTGTCTTTGTGGTCCCTTACTGAGATTGTCCTCTCCATTGCTGCACCAGATACCAGAGCAAGTTAATCAAGACCAGTCCTGGGGTCCCTAACACAAGAAGGACATGGGATTGCCAGAGAGGGTCTTGAGGAGGCCATGAAGGTACTCAGAGGGACACCTCTGCTCTGGGGACAGGTTGGGAGAGTTGGGGTTGTTCAGCCCAGAGAAGAGAAGGCTCCAGGGAGACCTTAGAGCAGTGCCTGAAGGGGCTGCAGGAGAGCAGAGCTGGGGAGGGATTTTTGGCAAGGGCTGGGAGTGCCAGGAGGAGGGAGAATGGTTTTGGGCTGGGAGAGGGGAGTGTGGAGATGAAGAAGAAATTGTTGAGAGTGAGGGTGGGGAGGGACTGGCACAGGTTGCCCAGGGAGGTTGTGGAGCAGAGAATCCCTGAACACCTCCAGGGAGATTGTGGAGCACAGAAGCACAGAATGGGATCTTTGATCCCATTCTGTGCTTCTGTGCTCCACAACCTCCCTTTAAGTGTTCAGGGCCAGGTAGGATGAGGCCTTGAGCAACCTGGGCTAGTGGGAAGTGTCTCTGCCCATGGCAGGGAAGTTGGAACTGGATGATCTTTGAGGTCCCTTTCCAGCTGAAATCAGTCTGTGGTTGTAAGTGAAGCTTATCTGAGCTCAAACTAGACTGCTGAGGCTGGAAGAGGGGAGGGGTGAGGACATGTGAAGGGGAACATGGACTTAGAACTAGAGAAATGCCCTCTAGGAATGCAGCTGCAGCATCCACCAGCTCTGTTGGAAAAGACAGAGGGCTGCAAAATGTGCTTTGTTTTGTTCCCTGGGAGCTGACACTTCAAGAGTAATGCTGTGGAGTAGGTGTCTGGGGGAAAGCAAGACCTTGTTCCTCTAAGCTGCTGTGCACACAGTTGTAAGAACAACTCCTCTGTGCTTTTTAGCAATGGTTTCTGATGCTGGATGTTATCTTTGGGCAGGTTTGGCATTTGCCTGCTATAAATCAGGACTGCTTTTGCCTGGGGGGGAAATGTTAGAAATGCAAATTGGGCAAGTGCTTGGCAGCAAAGGGCTCCCTGCCCCCTGGTCTGGATGCAGCATTTGCACTGAGACATCCACCTGCTGAGGGCTGAGCTGTGCAGCAAAGGAATCACACTGGGAGAGCTCTGTGGAGAGCACCACAGCACAGTTCTTACAGAGTACTGAGCTGGGTCTGCTGCTGACTGACAATTTGCAGTGAGCTGCCAGGTTCTGAGTGCAGAATTGATGGGCAAAAGGTTCTGGGCTGGGAATCTCATCAGCTCTGTCTGCTGAAGGGAGTTTTCCCCTGGGAGGTACCAAGGGAAAATGAGAAGTGCTGCAAAAGATGCCCAAATCTCCTGTTCACCATGAACCAGCAGACTGTGGCTGAACAGTAAGATATCCCACTGCTGGGAGGCATCCTTCACCCATGCTTCTCCATCCATCCATCCATCCATCCATCCATCCATCCATCCATCCATCCATCCATCCATCCTCCTTTGCCCATGCTCCTCCATCCATCCTCTTTCACCCATGCTCCTTCATCCATCCATCTATCCCTCCATCCTCCCCCATCCATCCATCCATCCATCCATCCATCCTCCTCCATCCATCCTCTTTCACCCATGCTCCTTCATCCATCCATCTATCCCTCCATCCTCCCCCATCCATCCATCCATCCATCCATCCTCCTCCATCCATCCTCTTTCACCCATGCTCCTTCATCCATCCATCTATCCCTCCATCCTCCCCCATCCATCCATCCATCCATCCATCCATCCTCCTTCATCCATCCTCTTTCACCCATGCTCCTTCATCCATCCATGTATCCATCCATCCATCCATCCATCCATCCATCCATCCATCCATTTATCCATCCACCCATCCATCCATCCTCCTTCACCTATCCTTCTTTGTCCATCCTCCTTCATCCATCCATCCATTTGCAACCATCCTTTTCCATCCATCCATCCATCCATCCTCTTTCACCCATGTTCCTTCATCCATAAATCCTCCTTAATCTATCCTTTCACTCATCCTCCTTCATCCATCCATCCATCCATCCATCCATCCATCCATCCATCCATCCATCCATCCATCCATCCCTCCATCCATCCATCCCACTTCATCCATCCTCCTTCATTCATCCTCCTTCCATCCTCCCTCATCCATTCTCCTTTATCCATTCTCCTTTATCCACAGAATGGCTCAGGTTGGAAGGGACCTCAGAGATCTACTCCAACCTCCCCACCATGGGCAAGGATGCCTCTGAAAATGATTTGGCTGCTCAAGGCCTCATCCAACCTGGCCTTGGAGCTTTATCCATTCTCCTTTATGCATTCTGCTTCATCCATTCTCCATCTCTTCTCCACTATCCATTCTCCTTCATCTATTTTCCTTCATCCTTTCTCCTTTGTCTTTTCTCCTTTGTCTATTTTCCTTTCTCCTTTCTCCTTCATCTCTTCTCCTTCATCCATTTTCCTTCATCTATTTTCTTTCATCCATTCTCCTTCATCTCTTCTCCTTCAGCCTTTCTCCTTCATCTATTTTCCTTCATCCATTCTCCTTCATCTATTTTCCTTTATCCAGTCTCCTTCATCTCTTCCTTCCTCCATTCTCCTTCATCTATTTTCCTTCCTCCATTCTCCTTCATCTCTTCTCCTTCATCCTTTCTCCTTCATCTATTTTCCTTCATCCTTTCTCCTTTGTCTTTTCTCCTTTGTCTATTTTCCTTCCTCCTTTCTCCTTCATCTTTTCTCCTTCATCCATTCTCCTTCCTCTATTTTCCTTCCTCCATTCTCCTTCATCTATTTTCCTTCCTCAGTTCTCCTTCAACTCTTCTCCTTTGTCCATTCTCCTTCATCTCTTCTCCTTCATCCATTCTCCTTCCTCTATTTTCCTTCATCCATTTTCCATCATCTCTTCTCCTTTATCATTCTCCTTCATCCATGAATCCTTTCCTGCAGAGGACCTACAGGAACACTGCAGGAGGAAGCAGAGGGACTGTTTATAAGTGTAGGTGGTGATAGGACAGTGGATTAAAATCAGAACAGGGTAGATTGAGGTTGGCTATTAGGAGGAAGCTTTTTACTCTGAAGGTGGTGAGACACTGCAATAGGCTGCCCAGAGAAGTTGTGGACACTTCATCCCTGGAAGTGTTTAAGATCAGGCTGGATAAGGCTTTGAGCAACCTGCTGGCAGGTGTCCCTGCCCATGGCAAGGGGGCTGGAACTGGATGAGCTTCCAGGTCCCTGCCAGCTCAGTCCCTCTAGGATTCCATGCTCCTGCTTAGCAGCACTCATTTACCACTGACCTTGTGTTTTGTCCTTTGGCCCTGCTGAAAAGGCAGAAGAAACAGAGCCCTCCTGAGAACCTGACCTGCAGCTCTGGCCAAGTGCTTGCACACAGCTGAGTGCTGCCAGTGAAGCTCTTGTGCCCTGGTTTGGCAAGACCTGGCTGGCACTGTGAGGACTGTGCTTGGGTCTGTGCCCAGGAGCTGCAATCCTCACGTGTGTCTGCTGTGTGTCTCAACAGCCCCAGCTGAGCCCTGGCTCAGGAGGTGACATGAGTTAATGTTGTGCTGGTTTCTAAATACCAGGCTCAATGTGTGCCCTCTGAAGGGTGATGTTTCTCACACACCTTCAGGACTGGCACATTTTGATCCTGCTCTGTGCCTCTGCCTGCAAGAGAGAGGCAGGAGAAGGCTTTGCTGGGACTCAGCACACAAGGAGAGGCTGCTGACACCTGTACTCCTCTTCTCAAACACGTCCAGGCTGGGAAGCAAAGGTCTCGGTGCTTGTGAGGGCTCCAGGCGTGAGGAGGATGCGATGCCTTTGCCTGCCGTGTGCCTGTTGCACCTTGCTGGGTGACTTCTGTGCCTCCTCTCTGGCATGAAGCAGAGCCCTCAGCAGCATACCCGAGAGCCTGCAGCCAGACAAGTCCCTGCAGGTGCAGGGGTGGATGCTGGATCTCTCTTCACCTCCTCTGCTGCCAGGTTTGCTGCCTCTGCTGCAGCAGTGCTGAGGTTTGCTGCCTCTCCTGCACCAATGCTGAGGTTTGCTGCCTCTGCTGCAGCAATGCTGAGGTTTGCTGCCTTCTCTGCACCAATGCTGAGGTTTGCTGCCTCTGCTGCAGCAATGCTGAGGTTTGCTGCCTTCTCCTGCAGCAGTGCTGAGGTTTGCTGCCTTCTCCTGCAGCAGTGCTGAGGTTTGCTGCCTTCTCCTGCAGCAGTGCTGAGGTTTGCTGCCTTCTCCTGCAGCAGTGCTGAGGTTTGCTGCCTCTGCTGCAGCAATGCTGAGGTTTGCTGCCTCTGCTGCACCAATGCTGAGGTTTGCTGCCTCTCCTGCAGCAGTGCTGAGATTTGCTGCCTCCTCCTGCAGCAATGCTGAGGTTTGCTGCCTTCTCCTGCACCAATGCTGAGGTTTGCTGCCTCTGCTGCAGCAATGCTGAGGTTTGCTGCCTCCTCCTGCAGCAATGCCGGCAGAGGGAGTGCAGAAGCTCTGCGCCTGCTGCTTTCCTTGCCTGCTCTCTGCCCCCACAGCAGCAAACTCACACTGCAGGGCACGGAGCCTGTGGCTGTCCTAGCACAGGCTTCTCTCCATTGATAGACAAATCTCATGGTTGGGGTTTTTTTATCCCTTCTTTTGAGGCCAAAGAGAAAACAAAAACCTGAACTTCAGGTGATAGTTTCATGGTGCTGAAACCACCTTTCAAGGGTAGGGTAGAGCTGCAGAGGAGCTGGGCATGTGCTGGCAGGTATTTACAGCAGCTCTCTCAGCTCCTTGGCTTGAAGCATGCTTGGGAGCAAGGCTCTGCAGGCAGTTATCTCCAGTAGCAGGCAGTCTAAAATCACAGAGAGTACCAGGCTGGAATGGACCCTTCAAGGTCATCTTGCCCAACCCCCCTGCAGGCAGCAGGGACATCTCCAAGCAGAGCAGGCTGCTCAGGGCAACATCGAGTTTGACCTTGAGTGTCTGCAGGGATGGGGCCTCAGTCACTGCTCTGGGCAACCTGCTCCAGGATTTCACCACCCTCATGCTGCAGAACTTCCTCCTGATGTCCAACCTAAATCTGCACTGCTCCAGTTTCAAACCTTTGGCTCTCATCCTGTCACTACAGGCCCTTGGAAACAGTCCCTGCCCAATCTGTTAGTGAAGAGAGGCAGAAGGGGCTAAGAATCCATTCTGGATCCATTCACCAGCACAGAAGGGGCTGAGAATCCATTGTGGGTCCATTCACCAGCACAGAAGGGGCTGAGAATCCATTCTGGGTCCATTCACCAGCACAGAAGGGGCTGAGAATCCATTCTGGGTCCATTCACCAGCACAGAAGGGGCTGAGAATCCATTCTGGGTCCATTCATCAGCACAGAAGGGGCTGAGAATCCATTCTGGGTCCATTCATCAGCACAGAAGGGGCTGAGAATCCATTCTGGGTCCATTCACCAGCACAGAAGGGGCTGAGAATCCATTCTGGGTCCATTCACCAGCACAGAAGGGGCTGAGAATCCATTCTGGATGCAATCATTAACACAGGTGAGAAGTTTTGAGGATTCCTTGTTTCATTGCTAGGTAAAGAGGAGAAGATCCCCTTTGAGGCAAGGAAAAAGCTAAGTCTTTATCCTTTTCCCCCTCTTAATTTAACCCTGAGCTGCTAAGCTGCAATTCACAGGCCACAGGTGCTGAAGCAAGCCCTTGTAGGGAGCTCTCAGCAGGTAAATTAAGAGAGAAGCTCAGGCAGGATTTTGAGCCTGGTGATTTGGGCACTGGCTGCAAACCACTCCTTGTCTGAGTGCCTACAGCAGTTCTCTTCTCGTGATCAGGGAGTTGCACATTTGCTCTTGCACAGCACTGTACAGAGTTCATGGCAGGGTGCATTGCTCTGCTGTGCTGTGGACTCTCCTTTCTGGTTCATCAAAGATGAGGAGGAAGCTGAAGAGACACAGAGAGAGAGAGAGAGGCTTCATTCCCAGCTTTTCATCTGGCATTGGAAATGTGAACCAGAGTGTGCCCCACTATAAACACCATGCTGAGTTGAGATCCCTGGAGGCTTTGGCACAGCCACCACAGCTGGAGTCAGCTTCAGGGAAAGGCTGATCTTGATTTGGCCTGAGCTCAGCCTTTTGAAGCTCAGACACTGCTGAGTTGTGTAGCCACAGAAAGAGATAACACAGCTGACCCAGGCTGGGAGAGTTGGGAGCTCAGCCTGGAGAGGAGAAGGCAGTGCTTGGCTGCATCCAGCCTGAACCTGCCTGTGTCTTTGTGGTCCCTTACTGAGATTTGCTCCTCCATTGCTGCACCTCTGCTCTGGGGACAGGTTGGGAGAGTTGGGAGCTCAGCCTGGAGAGGAGAAGGCAGTGCTTGGCTGCATCCAGCCTGAACCTGCCTGTGTCTTTGCTGTCCCTTACTGAAATTTCCTCTCCATTGCTGCACCTCTGCTCTGGGGACAGGTTGGGAGAGTTGGGAGCTCAGCCTGGAGAGGAGAAGGCAGTGCTTGGCTGCATCCAGCCTGAACCTGCCTGTGTCTTTGTGGTCCCTTACTGAGATTTGCTCCTCCATTGCTGCACCAGATACTAGAGCAAGTTAATCAAGACCAGTCCTGGTGTCCCTAACACAAGAAGGACATGGGACTGCCAGAGGGTCTTGAGGAGGCCATGAAGGTGCCAAGAGGGACACCTCTGCTCTGGGGACAAGCTGGGAGAGTTGGGAGCTCAGCCTGGAGAGAAGGCAGTGCTTGGCTGCATCCAGCCTGAACCTGCCTGTGTCTTTGCTGTCCCTTACTGAGATTGTCCTCTCCATTGCTGCACCTCTGCTCTGGGGACAGGCTGGGAGAGTTGGGAGCTCAGCCTGGAGAGGAGAAGGCAGTGCTTGGCTGCATCCAGCCTGAACCTGCCTGTGTCTTTGCTGTCCCTTACTGAGATTTCCTCTCCATTGCTGCACCTCTGCTCTGGGGACAGGTTGGGAGAGTTGGGAGCTCAGCCTGGAGAGGAGAAGGCTCCAGGGAGACCTTAGAGCAGCCTTGCAGTGCCTGAAGGGGCTGCAGGAGAGCTGGAGAGGGATTTTTGGCGAGGGCTGGGAGTGCCAGGGGGAGGGAGAATGGCTTTGAGCTGGGAGAAGAGAGGTTGAGAGTGGAGATGAGGAAGAAATGGTTGAGAGTGAGGGTGAGGAGAGACTGGCACAGATTGGCCAGGGAGGTTGTGGAGCACAGAATCCCTAAGCACCTCCAGGGAGGTTGTGAAGCACAGAAGCACAGAATGTGATCAAAGATCACATTCTGTGCTTCTGTGCTTCACAACCTCCCTGGAGGTGTTCAGAGCCAGGTAGGATGAGGCCTTGAGCAACCTGTGCTGGTGGGAGGTGTTCTTGCCCATGGCAAGGGGCTGGAGCTGGATGATCTTTGAGGTCCTTTCCAACCCAACCCATTCTATTTCCTGCAGTATCTCATTTCTGTCTCCACCTCATCTCCTCAGGCATGGGGAAGGGACAGGGGTTTCAGCTCAGCTCCTTGTTTGTAGTTTCCACACAGATTTCTGCAACAGAAGAGTCATTTGTCCTTTGTCACTCTCTGATGTGGGGAGCTGCTTACTCAGGATGTTTTCACATGGCTTATCAAGCAGTCATGACTGCCCCTGAGAGATCTCTGATTTATTTCTCAGGGCTTGGCACAGACTGCCCAGGGAGGTGGTGGAGTCGTCATCCCTGGAGGTGTTCAAGGAACCTGTGGGTTTGGCACTGTGGGACATGGCTTAGTGGCCATGGTGGGGTTGGGTTGATCATAGATCATAGATCACAGAACTGTCAGGGCTTGAAGGGACCTTGAGAATCATCCAGTTCTAACCTTCCTGTATGGGCAGGGACGTAGAATGGAAACATAGAGTCATAGAATCAGGCAGGTTGGCAGAGAGCTCCAAGCTCCTGCAGCCCAACCTAGCCCCCAGCCCTGCCCAACCAACCAGACCATGGCACTAAGTGCCCCAGCCAGGCTTGGCTGCAACACCTCCAGCCACAGCCACTCCACCACCTCCCTGGGCAGCCCATTCCAGTGCCAATCACTCTCTCTGACAGGAACTTCCTAACAACATCCAGCCTAGACCTGCCCTGGCACAGCTGGAGGCTGTGTCCCCTTCTTCTGTTGCTGGCTGCCTGGCAGCAGAGCCCAACCCCACCTGGCTACAGCCTCCCTGCAGGCAGCTGCAGGCAGCAATCAGCTCTGCCCTGAGCCTCCTCTGCTGCAGGCTGCACCCCCCCAGCTCCCTCAGCCTCTCCTCACAGGGCTGTGCTCCAGGCCCCTCCCCAGCCTTGCTGCCCTTCTCTCAACACCTTCCAGCACCTCAGCAGCTCTCTGCAATGGAGGAGCCCAGAACTGGACACAGCACTGCAGGGGTGGCCTGAGCAGTGCTGAGCACAGGGGCACAAGAACCTCCCCAGCCCTGCTGGCCACTCTCTTCCTGGTGCCCCCCCAGGACGTGGGGAGATTTCCCACATTTCACTGATAGGAATCTGTGACTCCCAGCCTTGCTTTCAGCCTTGACACTTCCTCTGCTCTCAGCCAAAACAAAGCTCTTGTCCACTGAAAATGTCATCTGATCTACTGCTGAAGGAGCCAGAGGAGTGCAGGCAGGACTTGTGGAGGCAAGATTTGGCTGAGCTTTGCAGTCTGAGCCTACCCTAAAGCAACACAGCCTACCTCACTGCTGGCAGACCTCACAGCCTGCCTGGCAGGTGGCAGAGGCAAGTCAGATGTGTTCAGTTTTGGGCTGCCCAGTTGAAGAGGGATCTGCTGGAGAGGGTCCAAGGGAGGGCTGTGAGGATGAGGAGGGGACTGGAGCAGCACCTGGTAAGGAGAGGCTGAGGGCCCTGGGGCTGCTCAGTCTGGAGAAGAGAAGCCTGAGAGGGGATTGGATCAATGTCTGTAACTCTCTGAGGGCTGGGGGTCAGCAGGGGGGGACAGGCTCTGCTCACTGCTCCCTGGCACAGGACAAGCAGCAGTGGATGGAAGCTGCAGCACAGGAGGCTCCAGCTCAGCACAAGGGCAACTTCTTGCCTGGAAGGCTCCCAGAGCCTGGCACAGGCTGCCCAGAGAGGTTGTGGAGTCTCCTTGTGTGGAGCCTTTGCAGGCCTGTCTGGATGTGTTCTGTGTGCCCTGAGCTGCATTGGATGGTGCTGCTCTGGCAGGGGGATTGGACTGGCTGAGCTCCTTGGGTCCCTTCCAACCCCTGGCACCCTGTGAGTCTCAGGATGAACAGGCACTGTTAAGAGGGGTGTGAGGATGAGCCTCCATGCAGCTAGAGCTGGACAGGTGGGAAGAGAAATTGGGCAGTAATGCAGAGGTGTGCTCACCTCACAGCACCTATCAAATGCAAGCAAGGAAGCTTTGGGGTAGACTCCCTTGTGAAATATCTATCAGGTATTTTAGGTGATGCTGTCTAGAAGCAGCAGCCTGTGGCCAGCAAAGGTTTCCATGCATGGCTTCTGTAAGGGAGAAGTCACACAGAGTGGGCAAGAGTTCATAGAATCAAAGAATCACAGAATCAGACAGGGCTGGAAGGGACCTCAAGGAGCAGCCAGTTCCAACCCCCCTGCCATGGCCAGGGTCACCTCACACTAGAGCAGGCTGCACACAGCCTCAGCCAGCCTGGCCTGAAACATCTCCAGCCATGAGGCTTCCACCACCTCCCTGGGCAACCCATTCCAGCCTCTCACCACCCTCATGCTGAAGAACTTCTTCCTAACCTCCAGGCTGACTCTCCCCATTTCCAGCTTTGTTCCATCCCCCCCAGTCCCATCACTCCCTCACAGCCTAAAAAGTCCCTCCCCAGATTTCTTATAGGCTCCCTTAAGATACTGGAAGGTCACCATAAGGTCACCTCCTAACTGAACCTGGAAACAAAGTGAGTGATCATAGGATCCCAGAATGGGTTGGGTTGGGAAGGACCTTGAAGATTGCCCAGATCCAACCTCCTGCCATGGGCAGGGACACCTCCTATGAGCACAGGGACACCTCCCACCAGCACAGGTTGCTCAAGGGCTCATCCAACCTGGCCCTGAACACCTCCAGGGAGGTTGTGGAGCACAGAAGCACCCAATGTGATCAAAGATCACATTGGGTGCTTCTGTGCTCCACAACCTCCCTGAGCAACCTGTGCCAGTGTCTCAGCACCCTCAACCTGTGCCAGATATCTCCTCACCTTCCCTCCCTGTGCTCCACATCCTCCCTGGGCAACCTGTGCCAGTCTCTCCCCACCCTCCCCCTCAACACTTTCTCCCTCCTCTCCATTCTCCCTCTCCCAGCTCAAAGCCATTCTCCCTCCTCCTGGCACTCTCCAGCCCTTGCCCAAACTCCCTCCTCACTTTTCTTCTAGACCTCCTTCAGAAACTATTTGTCCCCTGGCTTTGGGGATTGTCTTGTGGGGCAAAGCAGCTGAGTGCCCCTGAGAGATCTCTGATTTATTTCTCAGGGCTTGGCACAGGCTGCCCAGGGAGGTGGTGGAGTCCCCATCCCTGTGGAGGTGATCAGGAAAGGTGTGGCCATGGCACCTGGGGCCAGGCTGTGGTGGTGTTGGGCTGCTGGTTGGACTCCCTGATCTTGGAGGTGTTTTCCAACTGTGATAATTCCATCAGCCTGTGTTCCTTGGTTGTCTTTCCTGCACTGAGACCTTATCCACAGGGCTCCAAAGAGTCAACATCAGTTATCTCCCCTGGCACAGGCTGCCCAGGGAGGTGGTGGAGTCCTCATCCCTGGAGGTGTTCAAGGAACCTGTGGGCTTGGCACTGTGGGACATGGCTTAGTGGCCATGGTGCCCCTGCGATGAGATGCTGAGCAGCAAAGCAATGCTCCTTGGAAGGTGGCTGAGGTACCACAGGCAGATGTTTACTCTCTGGCTGACCTCTCTTGGAAAAGTGATTAAAAATGAGTCAGTAGGTTGAGTGTGCTGAGCCCTCCTGTGGCCCCTGGGATGTCCTTGCCTGGCTGCCGTCTGACCCGAGAGCTCTGCTCACTGCAGATGCCACTTGGGCAGCACAGAAGTGGTGAGTGCTCAGCTGAGCATGCCAAGATGCTGCCTCACAGCTTGCAACAGCTGCTAGCAGAGCAAGTCAGGATCTTTAGTCACAGCTGGCAAAGCCAAAGGCTGAGACTGACTAAGGGATGGCTCACGCTGCACGGGAGCTGCCAGCCAGGCGCTGGCGCTGCCCTCTGCCTTTGGCAGTCCCATCCAGCAGATGTGCAGGCAGGAGGCAAGGGACAGGCATTTCCAGAGGGTATGGAAAGTTGAGGCCTTCAGTGGCTTAGTGGAAGAGAAGAGCTGAGGAACTTGTTTAAAAGTGCCTGGGTTTAAAGAGTTGCTTCCCTTGGCCCTGGCAGCGCTGCCTGCCCAGCAAAGCAGGCGACCGCACACGGCGCTGCTGGGGCAGGCAGAGAGGCAGGCAGGGGGCAGGCAGGGAGGCAGGCAGAGAGGCAGGCAGGGAGGCAGGCAGGGGGCAGGCAGGGGGCAGGCAGGGGGCAGGCAGGGAGGCAGGCAGGGGGGCAGGCAGGGAGGCAGGCAGGGGGGCAGGCAGGGGGGGCAGGCAGGGAGGCAGGCAGGGGGGCAGGCAGGGGGGCAAGCAGGGAGGCAGGCAGGGGGGCAGGCAGGGAGGCAGGCAGGGAGGCAGGGAGGCAGACAGGCAGGGAGGCAGGCAGGGAGGCAGGCAGGGGGGCAGGCAGGGAGGCAGGCAGGGAGGCAGGCAGGGAGGCAGGCAGGGGGGCAGGCAGGGAGGCAAGCAGGCACTGCTGAGGCACTGGGCAGGGCACGATGCTGTGGCACCACCTTCTCCTTTGCTCTTTCCCCTTTCTTCTTTGCTCTTGGCTTATTTGCTGCTGCTTTACTTTGCCTTTTTCTTCTTCTTTATTTTTGCTCCTTTCTTTTCTTCCTCCTCCTTCTTTTGTCCTCATTCTTTTCCTCTTTTCTTGCTTTCTTGCTCTTTCTTTCTTTCTTTCTTTCTTTCTTTCTTTCTTTCTTTCTTTCTTTCTTTCTTTCTTTCTTTCTTTCTTTCTTTCTTTCTTTCTTTCTTTCTTTCTTTCTTTCTTTCTTTCTTTCTTTCCTTTCTTTCCTTTCTTTCCTCCCTTCCTTCTTTCTTATTCTTTTTGTCTTCCTCTTTCTTTGTCTTCCTTCTCATCCTATCTTCCTTCCTCTTTCTTTCCTTCCTTCCTTCCTTCTCTTGCCTTCTTTCCTTCTTACTCTTCCTGTCTTCCTTCCTCATTCTATCTTCTTTTTCTCTTTCCTTCTTTCCTTCTTTCCTTCTTTCCTTCCTTCCTTCTTTTCTTCTTCTCTTTTCCATCTTCTTTCTTCCTTCTTCCTTATTCTGGCTTCCTCCTTTCTGTCTTCCTTCCTCATTCTATCTACCTCCTTATTCTTTCTTTCTTCCTCCTCCTTCTCTCTTTCTCCTTCTTTCTTCCTTCTTCTTTCTTCTCACCTCTTTCTTCTGTCTGCACTCTTCTTTCTTCTAACCTCTTCTTTCCCCTCACCTCTTTTTCATCTTCCTCTCCTTTTTCTTTGCCTCTCCTTTGCCTGCAGCATCACCGTGGGGGATTCTGTTGGCTGCCTGAAAAGCCAAGGAGGACAAGCATCATCCTCTGCTGCACCCCCCAGGCCTGTTGAGAGCTGTGTTTAATGTTCCATTCGTGTTTCACTTCACTTGGATTTCCTTCTGACACTCTTCTCTAGCAGTAGTCCTTGAGAGTCACTCAGAGAAGGCTTCTGGGGTGGGAGAAAATGGTCCTGAAGCCGTACAAGCTGTTACACAACCAACGGTGCTTGAGCTGGGATCTGGAGTTGCAAGCAGCCTTTTACCTGTGGAATTTGCAGGTCACAGGGCTCTGTACACAGCCCAGAGCAGTGCAAACTCTTCCCCACGCAGACCTTGCACTTGGCCTTGTGCAGAAAATATTTAGGGTCAAGAAAAACTTGTTCTGTATTTGGCAAAGCCACGTCAAGGGTCTTGGCCAAGCCTCTGTGCCCTTAGCACCACTGCCTCTGCCTTGGTCCTGCACCATCCTGGATACTTCAACCCAGCCTCTCACTCCAGGGTCACCCAAGCAGCTGGAGATGAGCAATCTGAGGGGTAAAAGCCCTGCTGCCACGGCACAGAGCTTCTGCTCCAGGGGCATGAGGAATGCAGGGTGCCAGCTGCCAAAGGCTGGTCCTGCAGCCTGATTTGTACTCCTGCCATGACACAGGGAATAAAAACCCCTCCTCTGCCACCCAGACCCACCCAGAGGAGGTTGCCATGCTGTGGGTCTGTGTGCATGGAGGGAGCAATGGCCCTAAAAGTGAGGAAGGAGCCAGCAGGGCAAGGGAGGTTCTTCTGCTCCTGTGCTCAGCACTGCTAAGGCCACCCCTGCAGTGCTGTGTCCAGTTCTGGGCTCCTCCATTGCAGAGAGCTGCTGAGGTGCTGGAAGGTGTTGAGAGAAGGGCAGCAAGGCTGGGGAGGGGCCTGGAGCACAGCCCTGTGAGGAGAGGCTGAGGGAGCTGGGGGGGTGCAGCCTGCAGCAGAGGAGGCTCAGGGCAGAGCTGATTGCTGCCTGCAGCTGCCTGCAGGGAGGCTGTAGCCAGGTGGGGTTGGGCTCTGCTGCCAGGCAGCCAGGGACAGAAGAAGGGGACACAGCCTGAAGCTGTGCCAGGGCAGGCTCAGGCTGGATGTTGTTAGGAAGTTGTTGTCAGAGAGAGTGATTGGCATTGGAATGGGCTGCCCAGGGAGGTGGTGGAGTGGCCATGGCTGGAGGTGTTGCAGCCAAGCCTGGCTGGGGCACTTAGTGCCATGGTCTGGTTGGTTGGGCAGGGCTGGGGGCTAGGTTGGGCTGCAGGAGCTTGGAGCTCTCTTCAACCTGCCTGGTTCTGTGACTCTCTGATTCTCTGTGGAGCCTTCACCAAGCCTCTACCTGCAGCACCTCCCCTGCAGTCTGTCCCTGTCCCTGGGCAGTGTCACCTTCTGCCTTCAGTCTTGGGGCAGGCAATGCTGGAGGAAAATCCTGTCCTACCTTTCACCTACTTTCCTCTTGGGAAAATGCCCTTGACTTCAGTTTGCACTGGATATTGTCTGCCTGCTGCCAAGAACCAGTCCAACTGCTCACTCCATGCAGATTACAGCCAAGCCAGGAGGAGGGAGGGGATTCTGTCCCCCTGCCCTGCTCTGCTGAGACCACACCTGCAGTGCAGTGCCCAGGTCTGCTGCCCCCAACATGGGAAAGGCATGGAGCTGCTGGAGCAGATCCAGAGGAGGCCATGAAGATGATCAGAGGGTTTGAGAGCCTCCCCTAAGGGGACAGACTGAGAGAGTTGGAGCTGTTCAGCCTGGAGAAGGCAGCTTTGAGGAGACCCTAGAGCAGCCCTCGAGTATCTGAAGGGGTTACAGGAGAGCTGGGGGGAGATTTTTGACGAGGGCTGGGAGTGACAAGCTGAAGGAGAATGGCTTTGAGCTGGGAGAGGGGAGAGGGAGAGTGGAGAGGAGGAAGAAATTGTTGAGAGTGAGAGTGGGGAGAGACTGGCACAGGTTGCCCAGGGAGGTTGTGGGGCAGAGAATCCCTGAACACCTCCAGGGAGGTTGTGGAGCACAGCAGCACAGAATGTGCCCAGGGCTGCAGCAGCTCTGCTCTGAGCACAGGCTGAGAGAGTTGGGGGTCTGCAGCCTGGAGAGGAGAAGGCTTGGAGGAGAGCTTGGAGTGGCCTTGCAGGAGCTGCAGGGGGCTGCAGGAGGGCTGGGGAGGGACTATTGAGAAGGTCTGGGAATGAGAGGAGGAGGAAGAATGGGTTTGAGGTGGCAGAGGGGAGATTGAAACTGGATGTGGGGACAAAGTTCTTTCCAGTGAGGGTGGTGAGACACTGGCACAGGTTTCCCAGGGAGGTTGTGGAGCACAGAAGCAAAGAATGGGATCAAAGAGTGATTGGCACTGGAATGGGCTGCCCAGGGAGGTGGTGGAGTGGCTGTGGCTGGAGGTGTTGCAGCCAAGCCTGGCTGGGGCACTTAGTGCCATGGTCTGGTTGGTTGGGCAGGGCTGGGGGCTAGGTTGGGCTGGATGAGCTTGGAGCTCTCTTCAACCTGCCTGATTCTATGATTCTAAGGAAATGTACTGGCCTGGAATTGCACCAGGGCAGGGTTAGGTTGGAGATCAGGAACAATTTCTTTGCTGCAGGAGTGGTCAGGGCTTGGCACAGGCTGCCCAGGGAGGTGGTGGAGTGCCCATCCCTGGAGATATTCAAGAAACCTGTGGGCATGGCTCTTTGGGACATGGTTTAGAGGCCATGGTGGGGTTGGGTTGATGATCTTAGAAGTCTTTTGCAACCAAAGCAATTCTTTAGTTCTATGAAATCACACAAAGATCTAGCACAGAGCTGCCTGGGATGGGATAGAGCTCATCTAAGCTAGCTCTGAGGCCACACAGGTCATTTGAGTTGTCCTTACAGCCCAGAGGAAACAAAGCAGCTCCAGACAGCATTCATCTCATACCTGTTAGGTGTCTAGGAGGTAATAACCACCCTGCAGAGGCATAGTGTTCTCTGCCTGGATAAAGGAGCAGCCTGCAAGAACACTGCAGATGAAATCCATAGCTTTTGGGGGTGAGGAGTCCTGTCCTTAGGAACAAATGCATGCAGCTGAGTCCAGGGACAGGCTTCAGCTATTAAACCAAACATTTCCCAAGCTGATGCTGCTGGGGGTTGGCTTTTGTGTGCAGACACAGCTGAGCTAGTCCCAGGTGTGAGCAGATGTCTGCCTCGGGCTTCCTTTTCACACATGGTGCCAGGAGCTGAGCTGCAGCTCACTGTGCTGCTTTGCCATGGAGAAATATTTGCTGCTGGTGCCCTTTTTGAGCAAAGGAGACTCTCCCAAGTCCCATCAAGCTAAATGAGGCTCTCCCAAGTCAACTGTCAAGAGCCAACTGTCACCAAGGCCATGCTCTGTATGCAAAGCTTCGTGGTGAAGGGTGGGTGGTGGGTGAGGTCCAGCATGCAGGCAGGCAGAGCAAGGAAAGGAGCCAGCCAGGCAATAACCTGTGCCTTTGCCAAGAGGGAAAACAAAGTGAGCCCTTTTGGGGGTGGATCTAACCTGAGTGGTTCCCAGGACACAGGAGGTTGCTCCACTCCATGTCTTTGGAAGAGGAATAGAGGAGCCAAACGTGGAGCTAGTTACAGGAGATGCTCAGCACATAGCAAAGCAAAGGGCAGTGAAGAGCAGCATGGCTCACATGGCTCACATGGCTGGCACTGCTGGGGCAGGCAGCAGTAGCTGGGCAGGCATCCTGCCAGATGGGCTGAGTCCCTTCTGAGCCACCTGTCTGTGCAGAGCAGGCATGCAAGGTGTTGGAGCTCAGCTCCATGCTTTGAAAGGCAATTCTGAGGTGCTGGAGCTCAGCTCCATGCTTTAGAAGCAATTCTGATGTGCTGGAGCTCAGCTCCATGCTTTAGAAGGCAATTCTGATGTGCTGAAGCTCAGCTCCAGGCTTTAGAAGCAATTCTGATGTGCTGGAGCTCAGCTTCATACTTTAGAAACAATTCTGCTGTGCTGGAGCTCAGCTCCATGCTTTAGAAGGCAATTCTGATGTGTTGGAGCTCAGCTTCATGCTTTAAAAAGCAGTTCTGATGTGTTGGAACTCAGCTTCCTGCTTTAGAAGCAATTCTGATGTGATGGAGCTCAGCTCCATGCTTTAGAAGGTAATTCTGATGTGCTGGAGCTCAGCTCCATGCTTTAGAAGGCAATTCTGATGTGTTGGAGCTCAGCTCCATGCTTTGAAAGGCAATTCTGATGTGCTGGAGCTCAGCTCCATGCTTGTGAAGGCAATTCTGATGTGCTGGAGCTCAGCTCCATGCTTTGAAAGGCAATTCTGATGTGTTGGAGCTCAGCTCCATGCTTTGAAAGGCAATTCTGATGTGTTGGAGCTCAGCTCCATGCTTTAGAAGCAATTCTGATGTGCTGGAGCTCAGCTCCATGCTTTAGAAGGCAATTCTGATGTGTTGGAGCTCAGCTCCATGCTTTAGAAGCAATTCTGATGTGCTGGAGCTCAGCTCCATGCTTTAAAAGGCAATTCTGATGTGTTGGAGCTCAGCTCCATGCTTTAGAAGCAATTCTGATGTGCTGGAGCTCAGCTCCATGCTTTGAAAGGCAATTCTGATGTGTTGGAGCTCAGCTCCATGCTTTAAAAGGCAATTCTGATGTGTTGGAGCTCAGCTCCATGCTTTGAAAGGCAATTCTGATGTGTTGGAGCTCAGCTCCATGCTTTAAAAGGTAATTCTGATGTGTTGGAGCTCAGCTCCATGCTTGTGAAGGCAATTCTGATGTGCTGGAGCTCAGCTCCATGCTTTGAAAGGCAATTCTGATGTGTTGGAGCTCAGCTCCATGCTTTAGAAGCAATTCTGATGTGCTGGAGCTCAGCTCCATGCTTTGAAAGGCAATTCTGATGTGCTGGAACTCAGCTCCATGCTTTAAAAGGTAATTCTGATGTGTTGGAGCTCAGCTCCATGCTTGTGAAGGCAATTCTGATGTGCTGGAGCTCAGCTCCATGCTTTAGAATGGAATTCTGATGTGCTGGAGCTCAGCTCCATGCTTTGAAAGGCAATTCTGATGTGCTGGAGCTCAGCTCCATGCTTTAGAAGGCAATTCTGCTGTGCTGGAGCTCAGCTCCATGCTTTGAAAGGCAATTCTGCTGTGCTGGAGCTCAGCTCCATGCTTTAGAAGCAATTCTGATGTGCTGGAGCTCAGCTCCATGCTTTAGAAGGCAATTCTGATGTGCTGGAGCTCAGCTCCATGCTTTGAAAGGCAATTCTGATGTGCTGGAGCTCAGCTTCCTGCTTTAGAAGCAATTCTGATGTGATGGAGCTCAGCTTCCTGCTTTAGAAGGCAATTCTGCTGTGCTGGAGCTCAGCTCCATGCTTTGAAAGGCAATTCTGATGTGCTGGAGCTCAGCTCCATGCTTTAGAAGCAATTCTGCTGTGCGGGAGCTCAGCTCCATGCTTTAGAAGGCAATTCTGCTGTGCTGGAGCTCAGCTCCATGCTTTAGAAGGCAATTCTGATGTGCTGGAGCTCAGCTCCATGCTTTGAAAGGCAATTCTGCTGTGCTGGAGCTCAGCTCCATGCTTTAGAAGCAATTCTGATGTGTTGGAGCTCAGCTCCATGCTTTAGAAGGCAATTCTGATGTGCTGGAGCTCAGCTCCATGCTTTGAAAGGCAATTCTGATGTGTTGGAACTCAGCTCCATGCTTTGAAAGGCAATTCTGATGTGCTGGAGCTCAGCTCCATGCTTTGAAAGGCAATTCTGATGTGCTGGAGCTCAGCTCCATGCTTTAGAAGCAATTCTGATGTGTTGGAGCTCAGCTCCATGCTTTAGAAGGCAATTCTGATGTGCTGGAGCTCAGCTCCATGCTTTGGAAGGCAATTCTGCTGTGCTGGAGCTCAGCTCCATGCTTTAGAAGGCAATTCTGATGTGCTGGAGCTCAGCTCCATGCTTTAGAAGGCAATTCTGCTGTGCTGGAGCTCAGCTCCATGCTTTAGAAGGCAATTCTGATGTGCTGGAGCTCAGCTCCATGCTTTAGAAGGCAATTCTGCTGTGCTGAAGCTCAGCTCCATGCTTTAGAAGGCAATTCTGATGTGCTGGAGCTCAGCTCCATGCTTTGGAAGGCAATTCTGCTGTGCTGAAGCTCAGCTCCATGCTTTGAAAGGCAATTCTGATGTGCTGGAGCTCAGCTCCATGCTTTGAAAGGCAATTCTGCTGTGCTGGAGCTCAGCTCCATGCTTTAGAAGCAATTCTGATGTGTTGGAGCTCAGCTCCATGCTTTAGAAGGCAATTCTGATGTGCTGGAGCTCAGCTCCATGCTTTGGAAGGCAATTCTGCTGTGCTGGAGCTCAGCTCCATGCTTTAGAAGGCAATTCTGCTGTGCTGGAGCTCAGCTCCATGCTTTAGAAGGCAATTCTGCTGTGCTGGAGCTCAGCTCCATGCTTTAGAAGGCAATTCTGCTGTGCTGAAGCTCAGCTCCATGCTTTAGAAGGCAATTCTGATGTGCTGGAGCTCAGCTCCATGCTTTGGAAGGCAATTCTGCTGTGCTGAAGCTCAGCTCCATGCTTTGAAAGGCAATTCTGATGTGCTGGAGCTCAGCTCCATGCTTTGAAAGGCAATTCTGCTGTGCTGGAGCTGAGTTTCACACTCTGAAGGTCAGTTTTCATGGGTTGCACCTGAGCTTCATGCTCTGGAGGTCAGTCCTGATCTATTTTGATGCTCTTCATCCTAGGCCCTTCCCAGGGCAGCATGAGGGCGATGTGGCTGTCTTAGCACAACTGTAGCCCCTGGCAGGAAGCAGGCAGGGCAGAGAGTGCTGGACTCAGCCAGCTCCAGAGCTGGAAGCAGCATAATCACATCAGCACAGTGCTTGTGTTAATCAGCTCTGCTAATTGGTATTTGCATAGCACTTTGCAAATATGAAGCATTGCTTAAATGCAAATGAGAAGTAGGTTGGCTCCCAGCCTGCCTCTGTAGTTTTGCCCCCTCAGCTAATTAGCTGCCTGGGCACTTGATGAGTGGAAAATAAAGGACTGAATCAAATCTCTTTTTTCACAGTGAGCTTCTGCCTGGATGGGTTGCAGCTGTGTGGCTGTGCTGTGGAGCCAGCTGAGCCTGGAGAGCTGTTAGCATAGGAATGTGCAGCACTCCGAGGGCACTGATTCCACAAGGTGCCCTAAAAGCCACTGAAGCAGCTGAGCTCTGCTGTGCTCAGTGTCAGCTGCTGTGTGATGAGATTTACAGGCACAGAATCACAGCCACATGCAGGTTAGCAAAGCCTCTCAGCATCTCCAAGTCCAACCTAGAACCCTGCTCATAAAGCTTCACCTTAAACCACAGCCCCAAGCACCACATCCAAACCATCCAGGCTGGGTGACTCCAGCACCTCCCTGGGCAGCTCATTCCAGTCCCTCCATGAAAATCTTTTTCCTAATGTCCAATCTAAACCTCACCAGCCTCAGCTTGAGGCCATTCAGTTCCACCTCACAACCATTCAGTTCCACCTCACAACCATTCAGTTCCACCTTGCTTTCCTTCTTCTGTCATAGCTTCATGGAGCTCTTTGGGCTGGAAGAGAACTTTCAGATCACAGACTCACAGCCACATGCAGGTTAGCAAAGCCTCTCAGCATCTCCAAGTCCAACCTAGAACCCTGCTCATAAAGCTTCACCTTAAACCACAGCCCCAAGCACCACATCCAAACTATCCAGGCTGGGTGACTCCAGCACCTCCCTGGGCAGCTCATTCCAGTCCCTCCATGAAAATCTTTTTCCTAATGTCCAATCTAACCCCCCCCAGCCTCAGCTTGAGGCCATTCAGTTCCACCTCACAACCATTCAGTTCCACCTCACAACCATTCAGTTCCACTTCGCAACCATTCAGTTCCACCTCACAACCATTCAGTTCCACCTCACAACCATTCAGTTCCACCTCACAACCACTCAGTTCCACCTCACAACCACTCAGTTCCACCTTGCTTTCCTTCTTCTGCCATAGCTTCATAGAATCATTGAATCAACCAAGTTGGAAGAGAGCTCCAAGCTCACCCAGTCCAACCTATCCCCCAGCCCTAGCCAGTCGTCTAGACCATGGCACTAAGTGTCTCATCCAGGCTTTTCTTGAGCACCTCCAGGGATGGTGACTCCACCACCTCCCTGGGCAGGGTTGGAAGAGAACTTTTAGATCACAGAGTCACAGCCACATGAAGGCTGGCAAAGCCTCTCAGCATCACCAAGTCCCACCCTGAAACCTTACTCTACAAGATTCACCTCAAACCATCTCCCCAAGCACCACATCCAAACCACCCAGAAACACACCCAGGCTGGGTGACTCCACCACCTCCCTGGGCAGCTCATTCCAGTCCCTGACCCCTCTCTCCATGGCAATCTTCTTCCTAATGTCCAATCTAACCCCCCCCAGCCTCAGCTTGAGGCCATTCCCTTTTCTTCTATCTCCAATTCCCTGTGAGCAGAGCCCAGCAGCAGCCTCTGTACAATGTCCCTTCAGGTAGCTGCAGACAGCAATGAGCTCTGCCCTCAGCCTCCTCCTTGTCAAACTAACCAGCCCCAGCTCCACCACTCACTGAGCACCACAATGCTGACAGCTCTGGAGAAGTGCTCATCCTTCTTCCAACAAGGGCTTGGGAAGTGTCAGCTGATGCAAAACCCAACATGAGCTGGAAATGGGCAACTGCAGCCCAGCAGGCAGCCAGGTGCTGGCTGCAGGCAGAGCAGGGAGAGCAGCAGCACAGGGAGGGGATTCTGCCCCTCTGCTCTGCTCTGCTCTGCTCTGCTCAGACCTTACCTGCAGCACTGCCTCCAGCTCTGGGGAACTCAGCACAAGAAGGACCTGAAGCTGCTGGGGATGGTCCAAAGGAGGATCAGAGGGATGGAGAACCTCTGCTGTGGGGCTAGGTTGAGAAAGTTTGAGCTGTTCAAGATGGAGAAGAGAAGGCTCCAGGGAGACCTCAGAGCAGCCTTCCACTACCTGAAGGGGCTGCAGGAGAGCTGGGGAGGGACTTTGGACAAGGGCTGGGAGTGGCAGGATGAGGGAGAATGGCTTTGAGCTGGGAGAGGCAGAGTGGAGATGAGGAAGAGATTGTTGAGAGTGAGGGTGGTGAGACACTGGCACAGGTTGCCCAGGGAGGTTGTGGAGCACAGAAGCACCCAATGTGATCAAAGATCAAAGATCACATTGGGTGCTTCTGTGCTCCACAACCTCCCTGGAGGTCTTCAAGGCCAGGTTGGATGAGCCCTTGAGCAACCTGTGCTGGTAGGAGGTGTCCCTGCCCATGGCAGAGGAGCTGGAACTGGAGGAGCTTTAAGGCTCCTTCCAACCCATCTCTTTCTGTGCTTCTTGCTGCTGCTGTGAGTGTAGCTGGGAGGGTTTGCACAGCTGGGATCTGCCTGGCCACCAGCCCTGTGCTGTTTAGCAGCAGTGACCTCTGCTATCTCCTGGGGTAATTGGCTTAATGTGTAGTGCAGAGAACCCACAGATGATGTGTTGGGGGTGAGTGGGAAAGTTCCAAACCCTGCATTTCTCCCTCTCTCCTATGGGAACTGTAATGGTGCCAAATTAAGCTACAAGGATTAGTGTTTTCTGCCCTGGGAGTGAGGTCAGGTCTGTGGGCTCCTCACAGACTTTCTCTTTAGCTGTTTCAGAACCCTGAGCATCTACACAGCTTGGCAAAGTGATGCTTTGTATCCAGAGCCTGTGGGAGTGCAGGGTCCTGCAAGGCCTTTGACACTGTCTCCCATGACATTCCAGTCAGCAGGCTCAGGAGGTGTGGGGTGGAAGAGCAGGCAGTGAGGTGGATTAGGAGCTGGCTACAAGACAGAGGTCAAAGAGTGGTGATCAATGGTGCCAGGTCCAGCTGGAGAGCTGTGACCAGTGGAGTCCCCCAGAGATCAGTGCTGGGTCCAGTCCTGTTCAACATCTTCATCAAGGCCATTGCTGAGGGCACAGACAGACAGAGGCTGCTCAACAGGTTTGCTGCTGGCACCAAGCTGGGAGGCTTGGCTGAGACAGCTGCAGGCTGTGCTGCCACCCAGAGAGCCCTGGGCACAGAGGAAATAGATGAGGTCCAACGAGGCCAAGTGCAGAGTCCTGCACCTGGGCAGGAAGAATAAACT
The DNA here is from genome assembly GCF_015220805.1 of Pogoniulus pusillus. NCBI lineage: Eukaryota > Metazoa > Chordata > Aves > Piciformes > Lybiidae > Pogoniulus > Pogoniulus pusillus. Next base: position 7,719,522 of record NC_087301.1, read on the forward strand.
GCAGCAGTCCAGGCTGGGAGGTGCCTGCTGGAGAGCAGCCCCAAGGAGAGGGAGCTGGGAGTGCTGGGGGAGAGCATCCCTGGGGCAGCAATGTGCCCTGGGGGCCAAGAGGCCAATGGGGTCCTGGGGGGCACTCAGCAGAGTGTGCCCAGCAGAGCCAGGGAGTTTCTCCTGCCCCTCTGCTCTGCCCTGCTGAGACCTCACCTTGAGCACTGCCTTCAGTCTGGGGCTCCCCAGCTGCAGAGGGACAGGAACTGCTGGAGAGGGTCCAAGGGAGGGCTGTGAGGATGAGGAGGGGACTGGAGCAGTGCCTGGTGAAACCAAACATCAGCAGGGCAGAGCTCTGTGCCCTGCTCCTAGGAAACAAAGGCTACAGCACAGGAGTCTCTCCAAGCTCCTGCAGGTGGTGTCAGGCATGACCTTTGGATTTGCACAAACCCAGCAGAGCAGGTGGTAAGGCAGCCCTTGAGATGTGTGGAGTGGATGAGTCCCTGTCCTGTGGAAGCAGGAGGCACCTCCATCCCCAGCAGGTGCAGTGCTCTGGATCAGCTCCTGATTTACATACATCTTCCTCCTGGAGATGAGTCAGAGGCTAAAGAGTTTCGGTCCAGTGAGGATCTGAGCAGCTCTTCCAAGCTGCTCTGCAGCCTTGATTTCTCCTGGGAGGGAGGGAGGCAGGCAGCAGGCACTGACCATCTCAGCTGGCATCACTCAGATGATAACCTGTGGGCTGGGCAGTGTGAGAAGAGCACAAATCACAAGCCTGGACTGCAATGAGCCAGCCAGATAGTGGCAAAACACAGAGCAGGGAATTGTCAGGGCTGGAAGGGACCTCAAGGCTCATCCAGCTCCAAACTGCTTGCCATGCCCAGGGACACCTCACACCAGAGCTGCTTTCTCAGAGCCACATCCAGCCTGGCCTTAAAGACCTCCAGGGATGAGGCTTCCACCACCTCCCTGGACAACTTGTTCCACTCTCTCATCACCCTCGTGGGGAAGAACTTCTTCCTATCAGCCAGTCTGAATCTCCCCCCTTCCAGTTTTGCTCCACTGCCCCCAGCCCTATCAATACCTCACACCCTAATTAGTCCCTCCCCAGCTTTCCTGGAGCCCCCTTCAGATACTGGAAGGCCACAAGAAGGTCTCCTCAGAGCCTTCTCCTCTCCAGCCTGAACATCCTCAACTCTCTCAGCCTGTCCCCATGGCAGAGCAGCTCCAGCCCTCTGCTCATCCTCGTGGCCCTGCTCTGGACATGTTCCAGCACTGCTGGGGGTGGAGAAACTCCACTTCCCCTGCAGCTGGTGCTGCTCCCACCCCTTTGGTGCTCCCTGCTAAGGAGCCTGCTTAGCAGGGAGTGCTTCCAGCCTGCTGAGCATCCTTTAGCTGTTGGTTTTGCTTCGTGAAGTGCCCTGCCCATGCAGTGCCACCTGCACTGCTCTGGCAGTGGTTATTTACCAGCTGAAGGCAGGTTCTGAACCTTTGCAGCTGCTCCTTGTGTGATTTGCTTGTCCAGAGCCTGGAAGTGCTGCCTGTGTGGGAAGTGCTGCTTGCAATCACATCCCTGCCTGGGGCACGTGGGTGCTGTGTGGACTATCAGGTGGACAGAGCTGCTTTTGGCAGCCCTGGGAAGCACAACATCCATTCCCCTGGTGTGTTTTCCTGTAGCAAAGCCCCTGGCTGCAGTTAGCAGCACATGGGGCATGTGCTGGCTTGAGCCTTGCTGGGCTATTTTGGTGAGAAGAATTAGATGCTAGGCTGTGAAAAGGAAAGAGTGGTGATGGCTGCTGCACTCCTAGGCTTGCTGAGATGGATAAGAACAAGAACACAAGCACAGGTACCAGAGCTGCTCTCTGGGGCTGCATGAACTTCTCTCTCTCACCTGCTGTCTGTGTGACTAATCCTTCTGCTTCCTAACCCCCCTGGCTGACCCTCCAAACTCACCTGGAATGTAAGGTAAAGTCTGGGGTAAGGTAGAGGGGTGGGAAGAAGGTGGAAAGGTGGTTGGGAGCCCCTCCTGGGGACTCAGGTTTCTGGGAGGGCTGCTGTGTTGCTGCTTTACTTTCTCAACTTGTGCATTTCTGTCTACAGCTGTAGCTATTGTAACTCTCTGCTTGTATCTTGTGCTGAGCTGTAAGCAACTGCCCCCAGCTCTGGAGCCCCTGGGACAAGAGGGCTGTGGAGATGCTGGAGAGTGTCCAGAGCAGGGCCAGGAGGATGCTCAGAGGCTGCAGCAGCTCTGCTGTGAGCACAGCCTGAAAGAGTTGGGGCTGTGCAGGCTGGAGCAGAGGAGGCTCCCAGGGACCTGCTTGTGGCCTGCCAGCATCTGAAGGGGGCTCCAAAAAAGCTGGGGAGGGACTTTTGAGGGTGTGAGGGAGTGTCAGGAGTGGGGGGGATGGAGCAAAGGTGGAGGTGGGGAGAGTGAGGCTGGAGGTGAGGAGGAAGTTGCTGAGCAGGAGAGTGGTGAGAGGCTGGAATGGGTTGCCCAGGGAGGGGGTTGAGGCCCCATGGCTGGAGGTGTTTGAGGCCAGGCTGGCTGAGGCTGTGTGCAGCCTGCTCTAGGGTAGGGTGTCCCTGGGCATGGCAGGGGGTTGGAGCTGCCTGCTCCTTGTGCTCCCTTCCAGCCCTGCCTGATTCTATGAATCTAAGTGTAAAGCTTCATTCAATTTCCAGTGGCTGAGTCTAGTCTGGGTGATTTTCTTAAGCTGGGGGGTGGGGGTAGGGGGGCACAGGGAACACCCAAACCATCACAGGGCAGGAGAGACAGACTCCACTTTTGGATGGCACCTCCTGGCTTGTGATGAATTCCTTTGGTTCTGTGGGAATGATGATCTTGGAGGTCTCTTCCAACCTGCTTGATTCTCTGATTCTATTTGAATCTTAAAGCAAAGCCTGGATGAGGCACTTAGTGCCATGGTCTGGTGGACTGGACAGGGCTGGGTGCTAGGTTGGACTGGCTGAGCTTGGAGCTCTCTTCCAACCTGGTTGATTCTCTGATTCTATTTGAATCTTAAAGCAAAGCCTGGATGAGGCACTTAGTGCCATGGTCTGGTGGACTGGACAGGGCTGGGTGCTAGGTTGGACTGGCTGAGCTTGGAGCTCTCTTCCAACCTGGTTGATTCTCTGATTCTATGAACCCAGCAATCAGGAAATCAGGAATGGGGACTGCCACTGCCTCAGACAGCAGCTTTGTGGAGATAATCCATTCTTCAGGCCAAGAACACATCCTCCCTTCACTAGGCAACAAATCAGTTCTTTCCTTACCAAGACAGATAACAAGAGACCTCCTGAAGCAGAGGAAGAGGAGAGGGCATGGCATGAAGCTGACCAAAGCAGGAACAAAAGCAGCAACAGGAGATGAAAGATAATATTGATTGAAGAATGGCTGCAAAATGCAAGCAACCTGCTGCAGCAGCTCATTCATCAGGGGAATTTGGCCTTGCCTCACTCTAATCTCGATTGAATCTAATTTAGATTCCAAGCAAGGGATGGGAATCCTTCCCTGAACCAAAACAAGCCTTGCCACCTCCTACCTTTTCATTACTCATGCCTTAATTTGTTTGGGTTTGTTATGTAGGGCACTCAGGAAGAATAGCTTAAAGCTGTGCTAAATCTGATGTTTTAATCAGTGCTTTGGGTCGATTTTTGATGCAGTTTGCAGCACCCAGAGCTGGTAATGTGCCTGAGGCCCCCAGGGACTTAAGTGTCAGCATCTCCCTCTTCTTTCTCCACGTGCTGAGTTATTGCCTTTGCCTGGAGGAGTCCACTACAGCCTTGGGCTGAAGCAGTTCCTCTGTTTCATTCTTCATGCTGAAAGTCAGCTCTGCCCATGCCTGCATCCATGGCTCACAAGAACCCTGGAAGGAACAGCTGGAAGGTAGCTTGCTGCCTTTTGCAGGCACTCCAAAAGGAAGTGTATGTGTCCAGAGAAGGGCAGCAGGGCTGGGGAGGGGCCTGGAGCACAGCCCTGTGAGGAGAGGCTGAGGGAGCTGGGGGGGTGCAGCCTGCAGCAGAGGAGGCTCAGGGCAGAGCTGATTGCTGCCTGCAGCTGCCTGCAGGGAGGCTGTAGCCAGGTGGGGTTGGGCTCTGCTGCCAGGCAGCCAGGGACAGAAGAAGGGGACACAGCCTCAAGCTGTGCCAGGGCAGGTCTAGGCTGGATGTTGTTAGGAAGTTGCTGTCAGAGAGAGTGATTGGCACTGGAATGGGCTGCCCAGGGAGGTGGTGGAGTGGCTGTGGCTGGAGGTGTTGCAGCCAAGCCTGGCTGGGGCACTTAGTGCCATGGTCTGGTTGGTTGGGCAGGGCTGGGTGCCAGGTTGGGCTGTTTGAGCTTGGAGCCCTCTGCCAGCCTGCCTGGTTCTAGGGTTCTGTGATTTCCTGCCTGCTGACCTACTTTCCATTGCTGCTGAGGAGCAAGATTGGCCTCCCAGTCTGTGCATGTCTGGGGAGGCTCAATGCCAGCATTCCCTCCCTGAGGCTGCTCAGGACTCCCAGCAGCTGGGCTGAGCTTCAGGCTGGGCTGTGGCAGCCAACAGGCTCTGTTCAGTGCTCTGCTGCTGCTTCCCTCCTACAACTTCCACTCCCTTTTTTTTCTATGACCCTTTCCTGAGGAGTGGGGATTTGGGCATCAATTCCAGCAGAGGCTTCTGGCAACGTGGGGCATGTCAGGACACTGCCCTGGAGCATCTCCCAGACCATCTTTGCTACCTCATCATTATCAAACTCCCTGCCTGGTTCTTTGACTTGCTCCTCAGCTGTCTCACCTCCCTTGCTCCTGGAAACCCAGCCCAGCTCCCAGGTTTTTGCTTCCCTGTGAATCCTCTGTGCCTTACAGACACCTCCTGTAACCCTCTGGGCATGTCCTCCACAGTCTGCTCACTGTCTCACTGCCACCAATCTTGTCCTGCCTCCAGATGTAGCTCCCATACAACTGTTTTGTCTCCCACTGGCCCTGAACAAGAACCCTGGGCCCGAAGAAAAAGGTAGGTCGAGGAGGTTGTTGTGCCCCAGGGGTAAAGAGGTTCAGCTGCAAGTTCAGGAGACTACCAAACCTGCCTGCATTTGTGTGTGAGAGAGAGAGCAGTGCTCTGGGGAACAGGAACTGGAGTGGCCAAGCAGGGCTGGGTGGGTATCAGAGCATCAGAATGGAAGGGACCTCAAAGATCATCCAGTTCCAACCCCCCTGCCATGGGCAGGGACACTTCACACCAGCACAGGTCACTCAAGGTCTCATCCAAACTGGTTCTGAACACCTCCAGGGAGGTTGTGGAGCACAGAAGCACCCAATGTGATCAAAGATCACATTGGGTGCTTCTGTGCTCCACAACCTCCCTGGGCAACCTGTGCCAGTGCCTCCTCACCCTCACTCTTCTGTGCTCCACAACCTCCCTGGGCAACCTGTGCCAGTGCCTCCTCACCCTCACTCTTCTGTGCTCCACAACCTCCCTGGAGGTGTTCAAGTCCAGGTTGTCTTTCCTGGGGAGTGGTGAGTTAGCAGGAGGCAGTTGACAGAGAGCTGGAGCTGGTTCAGTGTTTGATAACCTGCAAACCATTAACTGCAAATGACTCAAGTGTCAGAGGGAGGGCAAGAAATGATGGCAGAAGAGGAGCAAAAGGAGACACTTGTTGAAGAGTGGAGAGCAATCAATGCTCAAAGGGCTTGGGGGGCAATGGTTTGAAACTAGAGCAGGGGAGATTCAGGCTGGACTCTGAGAGGTTCTTTACTGTGAGGGTGGTGAGACACTGGAATGGGTTGCCTAGGGAAGTTGTGGACACTTCAACTCTGGAACTGTTTCAGATGAGGGTGGATGAGGCTTTGAGCAGCCTATGGAAGGTGTCCCTGCCCATGGCAGAGGGATGGGGCTGGATGAGTTTTGAGTTCATCCCAGCTCAGTCCCTCTAGGATTCCATGCTCCTGCTTAGCAGCACTCATTTGCCACTGATCTTGTGTCTTGTTCTTTGGCCCTGCTGAAAAGGGGGAAGAAACAGAGCCCTCCTGAGAGCCTGACCTGCAGCTCTGGCCAAGTGCTTGCACACAGCTGAGTGCTGCCAGTGAAGCAGCAACTTCACTTCCAACTCAAGCCACTTGTGCCAGTTTGAGCCTAGCTGGGGTATTTTGGTGAGAAGAATTAGATGCTAGGCTGTGAAAAGGAAACAGTGCTCAGAGGCTTGCTGAGATCATAGAACCAGGCAGGTTGGCAGAGAGCTCCAAGCTCCTGCAGCCCAACCTAGCCCCCAGCCCTGCCCAACCAACCAGACCATGGCACTAAGTGCCCCAGCCAGGCTTGGCTGCAACACCTCCAGCCACAGCCACTCCACCACCAACCTGGGCAGCCCATTCCAGTGCCAATCACTCTCTCTGACAACAACTTCCTAACAACATCCAGCCTAGACCTGCCCTGGCACAGCTTGAGGCTGTGTCCCCTTCTTCTGGCCCTGGCTGCCTGCCTGGCAGCAGAGCCCAACCCCACCTGGCTACAGCCTCCCTGCAGGCAGCTGCAGGCAGCAATCAGCTCTGCCCTGAGCCTCCTCTGCTGCAGGCTGCACCCCCCCAGCTCCCTCAGCCTCTCCTCACAGGGCTGTGCTCCAGGCCCCTCCCCAGCCTTGCTGCCCTTCTCTCAACACCTTCCAGCACCTCAGCAGCTCTCTGCAATGGAGGAGCCCAGAACTGGACACAGCACTGCAGGGGTGGCCTGAGCAGTGCTGAGCACAGGGGCACAAGAACCTCCCTTGTCCTGCTGCCCACACTGCTCCTGAGCCAGCCCAGGATGCCATTGGCTCTGCTGCCCACCTGGGCACTGCTGCCTCCTCTGCAGCTCCTCTCTGCCAGCACCCCCAGGGCCCTCTCTGCCTGCCTGCTCTCAGCCACTCTGGCCCCAGCCTGGAGCTGCTTGGGGTTGTTGTGGCCAAAGTGCAGAACCCTGCCCTTGGCCTTGTTCAATCTCATCCCCTTGGCCTCTGCCCACCCATGCAGCCTGATATGAGATGGAGAAGAGACTCAAAAGCTTTGCCTAGAAAGGGAAATGAGGTGAGAAGGTTTTGCTGAGCCAGATGGGGTAAGGTGAGGAGAAAGATTGCTAAACATGCCAGGTGCCATCATCATGGGGCAGCAATGAAGGTATGGGGGTCAGCAATGGGGTGGAGGCTCCCCAGCATGCTCATTAACACAGCAAACAGGAAGCTAAGGGCCCTCAACTCAGCCCCAGATTTAATCTGTGGCTTGAGCAAATCACTTCACCTTGATCTACCTCTGTGTCCACTCTTCCTCTTGGGAGGAAGGATTTGACACCTGATGGGTTCAGAGCTTAGATAACTCTGTGAGTGTGGGGATGAAGGCACACAAAATCAGAGTCAGAGAATCACAGAATGGGTTAGGTTGGAAGGGAGCTCAAGGATCAGCCAGTTCCAATCCCCTGCCATAGGCAGGGACACCTCCCACTAGAACAGGTCACTCAGGGCCTCATCCAAACTGGTCCTGAACACCTCCAGGGAGGTTGTGGAGCACAGAAGCACAGAATGGGATCAAAGATCCCATTCTGTGCTTCTGTGCTCCACAATCTCCCTGGGCAACCTGTGCCAGTCTCTCACCATCCTCACTTCTTCCTCACAGCCACTTTCAATCTCCCCTCTGCCACTCCAAACCCATTCCTCCTCCTCCTCCTCCTCCTCCTCTCATTCCCAGACCTTCTCAATAGTCCCTCCCCAGCCCTCCTGCAGCCCCCTGCAGCTCCTGCAAGGCCACTCCAAGCTCTCCTCCAAGCCTTCTCCTCTCTAGCCTGCACAGCCCCAACTCTCTCAGCCTGTGCTCAGAGCAGAGCTGCTGCAGCCCTCTCAGCATCTTGGTGGCCTCCTCTGGGCTGGCTCCAACCCTTCCATGTGCTGCTTGTGCTGGGGGCTGCAGAACTGCCCCCAGGACTGCAGGTGGGGTCTGAGGAGAGCAGAGCCCAGGGGCAGAATCCCCTCCCTTGCCCTGCTGCCCACTCTGCTCTGGCTGCAGCCCAACACAGGGTTGTGTTTGGGCTGAACTCACACTGCAGGCTTCTGTTGAGCTTTTCCTCACCCCAGACCCCCAGGTCCTGTTCCTCAGGGCTGCTCTCAGCCATTCCCCACCCAGCCTGGAGCTGTACTTGTGATTGCACCCACCCAGGTGCAGGACCTTCCACTTGGCCTTGTTGAATGCCATGAGGTTAGCCTGGCCACACCTCTCCATCTGGTCCAGGTCCCTCTGGATGGATCCCTGCACAGCCCTGACCCTGCTTCTCTGCATCATCTTTCAAATCCCACATTTTCAGACCTCACAGTAGCTGGGAAGAGAAAACTGAGCACAGAAGTCAGCCCTCTGGCAGCTTAGAGAGAGCAGCTCTCTTTCCAGCTCCAAATAAGCTTGCAGCTGTTGTTGAGGATGTGTGAAAGTTTCTGTTCTGCCTCAGGAGCAGCCTCGTGCTTGTGCCTGCAGAGCATCACACGGATGTGCTCTTCTTTCCTCCACCTCAGTTCTTGCAGGAACAGCCAAGGCTGACATTTATTTGTGTGTTTTGTGGCTCTCAGATGCTGGGAAAGGTGGCAGAGGCTATTTATAGCACAAACATCTCCTTTCCTGCCTAGAGTCATTCCTTGTATCATTTCCATCAGGGTGGGTGGAGGAGGAGGGAAGGCTGTGGCAAAACATGAGGAGCTGTCCTCTGGAGTGAGCAACCCAACCCCCAGGGAGCACTTTGCACCCCTATGGCTGCCCATGAGTGTGGAGCTGCCTGCTCAGGGAGAAGAGTTACATGGAGGAGAGCAGAAGAGCATCTTTGCAGGCACAGGCAGCAGGTGTAGGTGCAGCTGATGAGAATGGCTGTCAGGGCTCTGGCTCAGAGGTCACAGCCTGTTTTTTAGTGTAATGGAAGGGCCTGGAGGTGCTGCTTGACAGCAGCTGAAGATGAGGCAGCAGTGTGCCCAGGTGGCCAAGGAGGCCACCAGCATCCTGGTCTGGATGAGGATAGTGTGGCCAGAGGGAGTGGGGAAGGGGCAATGGCTCTGTGCTCAGCACAGGTGAGGCTGCACCTGGAATCCTGGGCTCAGGTTTGGGCCCCTCACTCCAAGAAGGACATTGAGAGGCAGGAGCAGGTCCAGAGAAGGGCAACAAAGGTGGGGAAGGGTCTGGAGAGCAGGGCTGGGGAGGAGCAGCTGAGGGAGCTGGGGGGGTGCAGCCTGCAGCAGAGGAGGCTGAGAGGAGACCTCATTGCTGTCTGCATCCCTGCCAGGAGGCTGCAGTCAGGTGGGGGTTGGGCTCTGCTCCTTCATTTCAGGTGATAGAAAGAGAGGAAACGTCCTGGAATTGTGCCAGGGCAGGGTTAGGTTGCAGATGAGGAACAATTTGTTTGATGCAAGAGTGGTCAGGGACTGGCACAGGCTGCCCAGGGAGGTGGTGGAGTTCCCATCCCTGGAGGTGTTGAAGAAACCTGTGGCCATGGCACTTGGGGACAGGGTTTGGAGGCCATGGTGGGGTTGGGTTGATGTTGGACTGGATGATCTCAGAGGCCTTTCCCAACCCAAACAAGTCTCTGATTCTACAACACTCCTGACATAAAGCTGATGTGTCTTGCAGAAACAACTGATTTCCCCTTCCCCCTCAAAGGCTTTGTCCAAACACAGCTTTGGCACAAAGTGGACAGCCCTGGCACCATCTGCTCAAAGTGTGTGAGGCTCCAGGGTGATCTCTGCTCCCCTCAGCCTCACAGCTACCACTCCATTGGCCCTGCACAGAGAAGCTCACACAGAGTCTTGACAAATCAAACATTTGGGGGTTTAGAATGAAAAGTGAACTTCCAAAGATGCTTTCAATGAAGGATAGAATCACAGAACCAGGCAGGCTGGAAGTGAGCTCCAAGCTCCTGCAGCCCAACCTAGCCCCCAGCTCTGCCCAACCAACCAGACCATGGCACTAAGTGCCCCAGCCAGGCTTGGCTGCAACACCTCCAGCCACAGCCACTCCACCACCTCCCTGGGCAGCCCATTCCAATGCCAATCACTCTCTCTGCCAACAACTTCCTAACAACATCCAGCCTAGACCTGCCCTGGCACAGCTTCAGGCTGTGTCCCCTTCTTCTGCCCCTGGCTGCCTGCCTGGCAGCAGAGCCCAACCCCACCTGGCTACAGCCTCCCTGCAGGCAGCTGCAGGCAGCAATCAGCTCTGCCCTGAGCCTCCTCTGCTGCAGGCTGCACCCCCCCAGCTCCCTCAGCCTCTCCTCACAGGGCTGTGCTCCAGGCCCCTCCCCAGCCTTGCTGCCCTTCTCCAAACACCTTCCAGCACCTCAGCAGCTCTCTGCAATGGAGGAGCCCAGAGCTGGACACAGCACTGCAGGGGTGGCCTGAGCAGTGCTGAGCACAGGGGCACAAGAACCTCCCTTGCTGCCATTGCATGACAAAAGCATTGCCTGGGTGCTGTGGATGTGCTGTGAGCATCCTGAAGGGTCAGAATTTACCAACCCCTGCACTGTTAGGGGTTTGGTGGCCATGGGAAGTGGAAGGCAAAGGACCATGACACTTAATGGGTCACATAAGTAACCTTTCACCCCATTCTTACTGGGCATTCAGGATGGCTTCCAGCATAACACCAGGAAGAATTTCCTCACTGGAAGAGTGGTCAGAGATTGGCTGCCCAGGGAGGTGGTGGAGTCCCCATCCCTGGAGGTGTCCAAGACATGCATGGCCATGGCCCTTTGGGATGTGGTTTAATGCTCATGGTGGGGTTGGGTTGCTGTTGGACTGGATGACCTTGGAGACAATTTCCAGCCAAAACACATCAGTGGTTCAGTGATAACCTCACTGACACAGAGGCCTATAAATGTGTCTCTTCAAGTGGCATATGTGGGCACAGCAATGCCATCAGCACAACTCCTTATCAAACCTCAGCCCTCACTGGGTAATTGGAGCTGGATGAGGATCCCACAGTGCTCAATCTGCACAAACAGGAGAGAAGAAAGAGATTATAGCCCCAGTGGCTTGATGGCTGAAGTGTTTGCCTAACACTCAGGAAAAGGGTCCAGAAGCTGCAGATGCAAAAATGAATCCTCTCCAGAGCAGCAAATGTCCCTCTCAGGTAGCAGCAACAAACCAACAGCCTTTTGCTTTTGCTTTTGCTTTTGAGAGGAGGTGATGCTCCCAGCAACAGCCTTCTGCTGTGCCCAGCTGCTGGCTGGCTGCATGTCTGAGTGCACAGCAGCTCTGGCCCTTGGCCTGGAGTGGAACAGTCTCATCTCCAGCCCCCCATGGGCACTGATTCTGCCTGTAAGGTAAGCACCAGCTGAGTGGTCATGTTTGGGGGTGGGCACCAGGCCATTAGAACCAAGACTACTCCTGCATGCACTGCTGGCACTTGGCACTGGTTTTCAGTCTCCATCAAAACACAGGCTTGAGCTGGTGACCTGGTTTCAGCTGACCTTGAAATAAAGCAACCTCTGTGACCTTGCAGCAATTACTTGACTAAGGCAGGTGCCTGTCCTGGCTGCTGCCTGCAGAGCTCAGGGTGCTTTGCTTCTGCCCCATTCAGGGGCTGCTGGAATTGCAGCATCCCCTGTGCTTCCCAGCTCCTCTGCCCTCACAGACATCCTTGTTCTTTTCTTTCTCTTCAAGAGCTGGCTGATGTCTGGTAGGAACTCACTGAGATCTGTCCCTGATACCAACAGTTGTGGATTCATTCTTCCTGGAGCAGGAAGATCTTTAATTACAGCCCAAGCCAGTGTTTATATAGCCTCTAGTGACTCACTGTGGTTGGTCACTGAGGCTATTTTTGTGTAGCACAGAACCACACAGGAACATCCAGGCTGGAAAAGCCCCTCAGGATCACTGAGTCCAACCTCTAACCCTTCTCTACGAGATTCATCTTAAACCATATCCCCAAGCACCACGTCCAAACCAGCCTTAAACATATCCAGGGTTGGTAACCTCCCTGCCCACTGCAAAGCACCTTTCCACCATGGAGCAAAGAAGCATAGAGCCATAGAATCAGTCAGGGTTGGAAGGGAGCACAAGGAGCAGGCAGTGCCAACCCCCTGCCATGCCCAGGGACACCCTACCCTAGAGCAGGCTGCACACAGCCTCAGCCAGCCTGGCCTCAAACACCTCCAGCCATGGGGCCTCAACCCCCTCCCTGGGCAACCCATTCCAGCCTCTCACCACTCTCCTGCTCAACAACTTCCTCCTCACCTCCAGCCTGAACCTACTCATCTCCAGCTTTGCTCCACCCCCCCCAGTCCTCTCACTCCCTCACAGCCTCAAAAGTCCTTCCCCAGATTTTTTGGAGCCCCCTTCAGATCCTGGCAGGCCACAAGAAGGTGCCCTGGGAGCCTCCTCTGCTGCAGCCTGCACAGCCCCAACTCTTTCAGGCTGTGCTCACAGCAGAGCTGCTGCAGCCTCTCAGCATCCTCCTGGCCCTGCTCTGGACACTCTCCAGCATCTCCACAGCCCTCTTGTCCCAGGGGCTCCAGAGCTGGATGCAGCACTCCAGGTGGGCTCTCAGCAGAGCAGAGCAGAGCAGAGCAGAGCAGAGCAGAGCAGAGGGGGAGAATCCCCTCCCTGGCCCTGCTGGCCACACTGCTGCTGCTGCAGCCCAGGCTCTGCTTGGCTCTCTGGGCTGCAAGTGCACACTGCTGGCTCCTGCTGAGCTTCTCCTCCAGCAGCACCCCCAAGTCCCTCTCCTCAGGGCTGCTCTCCAGCCTGGCACTGCCCAGCCTGGATTTGTGCTTGGCATTGCCCCACCTGGTTGCAGGTCTTGTTGAATCTCCTGAGCTTGGCTTGTGCCCACCTCTGCAGCCTGTCCAGGTCCCTCTGGATGGGTCCCTGCCCTCCAGCCTGGCTGCTGCACCACAGAGCTTGGTGTGGGCAGCAAACTTGTTGGGCTTGCACTCAGTGCCTCTGCCCATGTCCAGTCCTGACGCCTGCACTGAGCCTGTGCACCACATCCATCCTCCGTGGCAAACACCTGCAGAATGGGGCCAGCACCCATAGAAGAGCATCTGTGGCAGGCACTTCGTGGGCTTGCTACAGGGAGGAGCTCAGATTTTGGGGGGTGAAAGGGGAGTCGTTGGCACAGCAGGGGCCAAGCACTGCAGCTCGGACGCAGCTTTGCAGCCTGGGGAGCTGTTTTTGTCCTAGGCACTGCTGTAAGTCCGTGGAGTTCGACAGCAGCTGGGCAGAGGTGCGAGTGCTACAGGCACATCAGTAGGCAAACCAGAGAGGCACCTCGCAGGGCAAGGGCTGCGGCGAGCCACGGGCAGGCAGGCTGCAGAGCTGGCAGCCGCCGAGCCCTGGGACGAAGGCTATGGCGAGCTCTGAGCCTGGCGCTTGGAAAGCAGCGAGCAGGAGCAGGGTGGATGAGGAGGGCACACAGGCACCGCCACAGCTCCGCGGCTCTGGGGTCCGCTGCTGCTGAGTGTCTGCAGGAGCAGGGTGGATGAGGAGGACACACAGACACTTACACAGCTGCGCGGCTCTGGGGTCCGCTGCTGCTGAGTGCCCGCAGGAGCAGGGTGGATGAGGAGGACACACAGACACTGACACAGCTGCGCGGCTCCAGGATCCGCTGCTGCTGAGTGCCCGCAGGAGCAGGGTGAATGAGGAGGGCACACAGACACTGACACAGCTCCGCGGCTCCGGGGTCCGCTGCTGCTGAGTGCCCGCAGGAGCAGGGTGAATGAGGAGGGCACACAGACACTGACACAGCTGCGCGGCTCCGGGGTCCGCTGCTGCTGAGTGCCCGCAGGAGCAGGGTGAATGAGGAGGGCACACAGACACTGACACAGCTCCGCGGCTCCGGGGTCCGCTGCTGCTGAGTGCCCGCAGGAGCAGGGTGAATGAGGAGGGCACACAGACACTGACACAGCTCCGTGGCTCTGGGGTCCGCTGCTGCTGAGTGCCCGCAGGAGCAGGGTGAATGAGGAGGGCACACAGACACCGCCACAGCTCCGTGGCTCCGGGGTCCGCCGCTGCCCAGGCCGGAGCAGGGCGCAGCTGGCGCTGCCTGCGGGCACGCAGAGGGCACAGCGCTACCTGCTGGCGGCGCCGCGGAACGCACCGAGGGCTGCGCGGCCAGCGAGGGGACATCCTGCAGCGGCTTGCCCAGAGATGGCTGCGGTCCCACCCCTGGAGACGTGCGAGGTCAGACCTGATGGAGCTCTGAGCAGCCTGACGGAGCTGGAGGCGCAGCCGACTGAAGAGGAGGTGTTGATGACAGTGCTGTGTCTTTTCTTTTCTTTTCTTTTCTTTCTTTTCTTTTCTTTTCTTTTCTTTTCTTTTCTTTTCTTTTCTTTTCTTTTCTTTTCTTTTCTTTTCTTTTCTTTTCTTTTCTTTTCTTTTCTTTTCTTTTCTCTCCTCTTCTCTCCTCTCCTCTCCTCTCCTCTCCTCTCCTCTCCTCTCCTCTCCTCTCCTCTCCTCTCCTCTCCTCTCCTCTCCTCTCCTCTCCTCTCCTCTCCTCTCCTCTCCTCTCCTCTCCTCTCCTCTCCTCTCCTCTCCTCTCCTCTCCTCTCCTCTCCTCTCCTCTCCTCTCCTCTCCTCTCCTCTCCTCTCCTCTCCTCTCCTCTCCTCTCCTCTCCTCTCCTCTCCTCTCCTCTCCTCTCCTCTCCTCTCCTCTCCTCTCCTCTCCTCTCCTCTCCTCTCCTCTCCTCTCCTCTCCTCTCCTCTCCTCTCCTCTCCTCTCCTCTCCTCTCCTCTCCTCTCCTCTCCTCTCCTCTCCTCTCCTCTCCTCTCCTCTCCTCTCCTCTCCTCTCCTCTCCTCTCCTCTCCTCTCCTCTCCTCTCCTCTCCTCTCCTTTTCTTTTTTCTTTTTTCTTCCACCACCTCCCTGGGCAACCCCTGCCAGGCTCTCACCACCCTCATGCTGAACAACTTCTTCCTAACCTCCAGTCTGACTCTCCCCATTTCCAGCTTTGTTCCATCCCCCCAGTCCTATCACTCCCTGACAGCCTAAAAAGTCCCTTCCCAGCTTTCCTGTAGCCCACTTCAGATACTGAAAGGCCACAAGAAGGTCTCCTCAGAGCCTTCTCCTCTCCAGACTGAACAGCCCAAACTCCTTCAGCAGAGCAGCTGCAGCCCTCTGCCCATCCTCGTGGTCCTGCTCTGGACACCTCCCAGCACCTCCAGATCCTGCCTGTCACAGGGGCCCAGAGCTGGGCACAGTGCCCCAGGTGTGGTCTCAGCAGAGGGTGCAGAGGGGCAGAATCCCCTCCCTCTCCCTGCTGCCCACACTGCTCTCACTGCAGCCCAGCCTCTGCTTGCTCCCTGCGCTGCAGGTGCCCACTGCTGGCTCAGGTTGAGCTTCTCACCCACCAGCACCCCCAGGTCCTTTTCTCCAGGGCTGCTATCACTGCCCAGCCTAAAATGGGTGCTTGGGATTGCCCTGACCCAGGCTTGCTGAAGCTCCTTCTCTTTACAGCCCTTGCATGGCGCTGAAATAATCGCTGCACTCCTTTGTGCTTCACCATCAGCAAGGACTGAGGCATTAAGTGAGCAAACCTGAATGAAAACCTGGGACCCTAATGGGTTTTCATCCAGTGCTGAAGTGAAGGAGCTGGGGAAGAGGCCTAAAAGCACAGCTGTGGAAGTGCCACCTCGTTAGAGCCCAGGCTGGGAAAAAGAAAACACCACTCTAAAGCACTTGAGTCACAGCAGACAAAAGCTTTGCCTCTGGGCACAGCTCCTGCTGGGTGTTATTGGCAGAGAACAGTACCCCAAAAGCTACACCAGGGCTTAGAATGTCCAGGAGCAGTTAAGTGTTAAAGGGCTGCAAAAGAAGTGTTTGTTTAGCTGCTGAGCACAAAGGGCTGCGAGGATGAGCAGAGGGCTGGAGCTGCTCTGCCCTGGGGACAGGCTGAGAGGCTTGGGGGTGTTCAGTCTGGAGAGGAGAAGGCTCCAAGGAGACCTTCTTGTGGACTTTCAGGATCTGAAGGAGGCTACAAGAAAGCTGGGGAGGGATCTGTTGAGGGTGTGGGGTAGTGATAGGACTTGGGGGGGAGTGGATCCAAGGGAGAGGAGGGGAGGTTTAGATTAGGTGTTAGGAAGAAGTTCTTCCCCATGAGGGTGGTGAGAGACTGGCACAGGTTGAGGGTGCTGAGACACTGGCACAGGTTTCCCAGGGAGGTTGTGGAGCACAGGCACAGGTTGAGGGTGCTGAGACCCTGGCACAGGTTTCCCAGGGAGGTTGTGGAGCACAGAAGCACCCAACGTGATCTTTGATCACGTTGGGTGCTTCTGTGCTCCACAACCTCCCTGGAGATGTTCAAGGCCAGGCTGAATGAACCTGTGCTGGTGGGAAGTGTCCCTGCCCATGGCAGGGAGGGCTGGAAATTAGGTCCTTTCCCACTCAGGTCAGCCTGGGATGCAATGAAATCAGTTTGGCCTCTTCTCCAAGCACGAAGGCTCAGGCAGCAGTGGCAAAGCAAGAATGTGCACAGCCTGGACAGAGCAGAGAGAGAGGTCCTGCAGCAAACACGTGCCAGAAAACAGAGCTGGTGTGGAGCAAAGCTTTCAGGAACCCCTAGGGCTGTGCACTTGGGGAACCCCACTCGTGGCACTGCAGGGGGAAATAGATCTGCTCCCCCCCACCCCTCCAAACAACAGCAAGCTGCAATGGGAGGGCAGTGCTGACAGTGAGTGTGAGAGTCCCTGCACCTTGAGAGCACTAACAGGGACTCTCCTCCTTGCATGCTGCTGGGGGTCAGGCTGTGTGAGAAGGGCATGCAGCTGAGCACTGCAGGGAACCGTGGTGGGAATGCTGGGGTGCAGATAGAAAGAGGTGTGGAGAGTGCAGCTGGAGCTGTCCCTAGCATGGGGGAGGTGTGGAGAGTGCAGCTGGAGCTGCCCCTAGCATGGGGGAGGTGTGGAGAGTGCAGCTGGAGCTGTCCCTAGCCTGAGGGAGGTGTGGAGAGTGCAGCTGGAGCTGCCTCTAGGCTAGAGGAGGTGTGGAGAGTGCAGCTGGAGCTGCCCCTAGCATGGGGGAGGTGTGGAGAGTGCAGCTGGAGCTGTCCCTAGCCTGAGGGAGGTGTGGAGAGTGCAGCTGGAGCTGCCTCTAGGCTAGAGGAGGTGTGGAGAGTGCAGCTGGAGCTGCCTCTAGCCTAGAGGAGGTGTGGAGAGTGCAGCTGGAGCTGCCCCTAGCCTGGGGGAGGTGTGGAGAGTGCAGCTGGAGCTGCCCCTAGGCTAGGGGAGGTGTGGAGAGTGCAGCTGGAGCTGCCCCTAGCCTGAGGGAGGTGTGCAGAGTGCAGCTGGAGCTGCCCCTAGCATGGAGGGGAGGTGTGGAGAGTGCAGCTGGAGCTGCCCCTAGCCTGGGGGAGGTGTGGAGAGTGCAGCTGGAGCTGCCCCTAGGCTAGGGGAGGTGTGGAGAGTGCAGCTGGAGCTGCCCCTAGCCTGAGGGAGGTGTGCAGAGTGCAGCTGGAGCTGCCCCTAGCATGGAGGGGAGGTGTGGAGAGTGCAGCTGGAGCTGCCCCTAGGCTAGGGGAGGTGTGGAGAGTGCAGCTGGAGCTGCCCCTAGCATGGGGGAGGTGTGGAGAGTGCAGCTGGAGCTGCCCCTAGCATGGGGGAGGTGTGGAGAGTGCAGCTGGAGCTGCCCCTAGCATGGGGGAGGTGTGGAGAGTGCAGCTGGAGCTGTCCCTAGGCTAGGGGAGGTGTGGAGAGTGCAGCTGGAGCTGCCCCTAGCCTGGGGGAGGTGTGGAGAGTGCAGCTGGAGCTGCCCCTAGGCTAGGGGAGGTGTGGAGAGTGCAGCTGGAGCTGCCCCTAGGCTAGGGGAGGTGTGGAGAGTGCTGCTGGAGCTGCCCCTAGGCTAGGGGAGGTGTGGAGAGTGCAGCTGGAGCTGCCCCTAGGCTAGGGGAGGTGTGGAGAGTGCTGCTGGAGCTGCCCCTAGGCTAGGGGAGGTGTGGAGAGTGCAGCTGGAGCTGCCCCTAGGCTAGGGGAGGTGTGGAGAGTGCAGCTGGAGCTGCCCCTAGGCTAGGGGAGGTGTGGAGAGTGCAGCTGGAGCTGCCCCTAGGCTAGGGGAGGTGTGGAGAGTGCAGCTGGAGCTGCCCCTAGCATGGGGGAGGTGTGGAGAGTGCAGCTGGAGCTGCCCCTAGCATGGGGGAGGTGTGGAGAGTGCAGCTGGAGCTGCCCCTAGGCTAGGGGAGGTGTGGAGAGTGCAGCTGGAGCTGCCCCTAGGCTAGGGGAGGTGTGGAGAGTGCAGCTGGAGCTGCCCCTAGCCTAGGGGAGGTGTGGAGAGTGCAGCTGGAGCTGCCCCTAGCATGGGGGAGGTGTGGAGAGTGCAGCTGGAGCTGCCCCTAGCCTGGGTGAGGTGTGCAGAGTGCAGCTGGAGCTGCCCCTAGGCTAGGGGAGGTGTGCAGAGTGCAGCGGGAGCTGCCCCTAGCCTGAGGGAGGTGTGCAGAGTGCTGCTGGAGCTGCCCCTAGCCTAGGGGAGGTGTGGAGAGTGCAGCTGGAGCTGCCCCTAGGCTAGGGGAGGTGTGGAGAGTGCAGCTGGAGCTGCCCCTAGCCTAGGGGAGGTGTGGAGAGTGCAGCTGGAGCTGCCCCTAGGCTAGGGGAGGTGTGGAGAGTGCAGCTGGAGCTGCCCCTAGCCTGGGGGAGGTGTGGAGAGTGCAGCTGGAGCTGCCCCTAGCCTGGGGGAGGTGTGGAGAGTGCAGCTGGAGCTGCCCCTAGCCTAGGGGAGGTGTGCAGAGTGCAGCTGGAGCTGCCCCTAGCCTAGGGCATGCAGTGGGAATCCAGCTGCTGGCAGGTACATGGAGAGCACATTTCAAAGCCCGAGTGTGAAGAGGAGAAAAGTGAATGAGCTGCTTAGGAGCCTGCAGGCAGGCTGCAGAAGCACGAGAGAAGCCTCCCCTTGGCACAGACTGCTGTAGGATGGCTGTCAGAGTGCGTGGGCAGGATGCCTGCATCTATTAAATTCAACACTTTTGAATCTGGTCCTACCATCCTCCCGCAGGATGTTCTGCAAAGCCTGAGAAGCACAGTCAGAGAAGCACAGAAGCACAGGATCAGAGTCACAGAAGCACAGGATCACAGGATCATAGAATTGTAGAAGCACAGAAGCACAGGACCACAGGATCATAGAATCATAGAATCACATCACAGAATCACAGAATCAGAGAAGCACAGAAGCACAGGATCAGAGTCACAGAAGCACAGGATCACAGGATCATAGAATCACATCACAGAATCACAGAATCAGAGTCACAGAAGCACAGAATCAGAGTCACAGAAGCACAGGACCACAGGATTGTAGGATCATAGAAGCACAGAAGCACAGGATCAGAGTCACAGAGTCACAGAACCACAGGATCACAGGATCATAGAATCATAGAAGCACAGAATCAAAGAAGCACAGAATCAGAGAATCACAGAATCAGAGAATCACAGCATCAGGCAGGGCTGGAAGGGAGCACAAGGAGCAGCCAGTGCCAACCCCGCTGCCATGCCCAGGGACACCCTACCCTAGAGCAGGCTGCACACAGCCTCAGCCAGCCTGGCCTCAAACACCTCCAGCCATGGGGCCTCAACCCCCTCCCTGGGCAACCCATTCCAGCCTCTCACCACTCTCCTGCTCAACAACTTCCTCCTCACCTCCAGCCTCACTCTCCCCACCTCCACCTTTGCTCTACTCCCCCTAGTCCTTCCTCCTTGGTGGGTGGGAGGCAGCAGGCAGCAAGTGTGAAGGCTGCTCCCTGCCCTTTCATGCTCTCTCTTGCAGCAGCTGTGCAAGCAGAGGGTTCTGCTGCTGCTGGGGGGTGGTGATGGTGGTGGCTTCGAGGCTGGGCTGGATGTTGGTGCCAGCCATGGGTGCGTGGTGGCTCCTGCCCGTCAGGAGGGGCTGTGCAAGGAAGCAGCTTGGCTGATGTTCAGCTCCACGCTCAGGAAGGCATTGGCCCTGGAGTGAGCTGATGTGATTGCAGCTGGCAGGGGAAGCTGCCGAGATGCCTGTCACAGGCAGGCCAGGCATGAAGGTTTTGTGTTCCCACTCCCCTGGCCTGGCTCAGGGACCATAGGAGGGAGGGATTAGTGGGGGGCAGGGTGCTGGAATTATTTTTATCTCCTCATCTCGTTGTGCCTGTGCAGAAGTGCAGCCTTTTTTCTTCCTCTTCTTCTTCTTTTTTTTCCCTCCCCCTTTCTTCTTTTTATTTCATCCTCTCCCTATGAAGCATTAACTGGGTGGGTTGCCATAGCAACCCCCACATGATAAGTTGGGCTGCTTCTCACAGCATTCAAGATTCCTCTCCTTCCACATTCACCATTCCTCCCCTGGAGTGCTAAAATGGCTGAGGGCTCTTGTGCTGCTGAGCAACCTGCACCCTCAGGGGTGTCCTGTCCCCACTCCTGTCCACATCAGGGCTGTGTCAGGGCAGGAAAGGAGCAGCTGTGTATGTTGGATGGGAAAAGCAGGAACTCTTCATCTGTTCTGCAGCACAGCAGGGCTGAAAGTGGAAGCAAACTGGCATCAGGGATGTCCTGTCCACATCAGGGCTGTGTCAGGGCAGGAAAGGAGCAGCTGTGTATGTTGGATGGGAAGAGAAGGAACTCTTCATCTGTTCTGCAGCACAGCAGGGCTGAAAATTGAAGCAAACTGGCATCAGGGATGTCCTGTTCACATCAGGGCTGTGTCAGGGTAGGAAAGGAGCAGCTGTGTGTGTTGGATGGGAAGAGCAGGAACTCTTCATCTGTTCTGCAGCACAGCAGGGCTGAAAGTGGAAGCAAACTGGCATCAGGGGTGTCCTGTCCCCACTCCTGTCCACATCAGGGCTGTGTCAGGGCAGGAAAGGAGCAGCTGTGTATGTTGGATGGGAAGAGAAGGAACTCTTCATCTGTTCTGCAGCACAGCAGGGCTGAAAATTGAAGCAAACTGGCATCAGAGATGTCCTGTCCCCACTCCTGTCCATATCAGGGCTGTGTCAGGGCAGGAAAGGAGCAGATGTGTGTGGTATGGGATGGGAAAAGCAGGAGCTCCTCATCAGTTCTGCAGCACAGCAGGGCTGAAAATTGAAGCAGGTTGCAAACCTGGCAGCCAGGGTTCTTTGCAAGTTCTCTGGAAGAGAGCTGGGCAGTGTTTGCTGCCACCAAGATGCTCAGAGGGCTGCAGCAGCTCTGCTCTGAGCACAGGCTGAGGGAGTTGGAGCTCTTCAGCCTGGAGAGGAGAAGGCTTCCAGGAGACCTTGGAGTGGCCTTGCAGGATCTGCAGGGGGCTGCAGGAGGGCTGGGGAGGGACTATTGAGAAGGTCTGGGAATGGCAGTAGAAGGAGGAAGAATGGGTTTGAAGTGGCAGAGGGGAGATTGAAACTGGATGTGAGGAAGAAGTTCTTTGCAGTGAGGGTGGTGAGATGATAGCACAGCTTGAGGGTGGGGAGACACTGGCACAGGTCTCCCAGGGAGGTTGTGGAGCACAGAAGCACAGAATGGGATCAAAGATCCCATTCTGTGCTTCTGTGCTCCACAACCTCCCTGAAGGTGTTCAGGACCAGGCTGGATGAGGCCTTAAGCAGCCTGTGCTAGTGGGAGTTGTCCCTGCCCATGGAACTGGCTGTGCTTTGAGCTCCCTTCCAACCTAAACCATTCTGGGATTCTCTATGACACCCACCCTTGGAGTATTGATCAGCATTGATCAGATCCCCCTCAGTCTGCTCTTTCCCACACTAAACAGCCTCAACTCTTTCATCTTTCCCTCTAAACAGATGTTCCAGCCCCCTAATCTGCCCCTAAATGGACCTGGGGGAGCACCAAGGCACCTGCCAGCAGGGCTGTGCTAAGGCAGGAGGAGAAAAGGTTGAAGGTTTGGTCAGTGGTTGCCAAGCAAAACAGCTGTAGAGCTGCTGCTGAATCCTGCCAGGGCCTCTCTTGCCTCCCTGGCAGGGCTCTCTGTAACAGGTGTAATGAGAGCAGCACAGAGCTCTGCTGAGCCACACTCTCTGCTCTCTGGCAGAGCTGCCTGGCTCCCTGAGAACAGCAGTGATTTCCACTCTGCCTGGTGAAACAGGTGGTTGTCAGAAGAGAGAGCCAGGGACATTGTCCTCCAGCTCCTGTGGCTATAAAAAACAGCAGCAAGGGCTGGATTGTTCCAGAAGAGCTCAGAGCAAGTCCTGTGGCTTGGCCTGCCCTTCCCTTTGCTGAGTTGCTGTGAGTCTAGCAAGGGGCAACAGGAGGAAAGCAAATGGCTTGGGGAAGGAGGCCACATCCTTCCATCACCTCTGGGCACCACAGCTGCCAGCTCCTCTTCCTGTGCAGAGAAGGCAGATGTAAAGGTTTGGGTGTCCATGATACCCTGTGCCCAGCACTGCTCAGGCCACCCCTGCAGTGCTGTGTCCAGCTCTGGGCTCCTCCATTGCAGAGAGCTGCTGAGGTGCTGGAAGGTGTTGAGAGAAGGGCAGCAAGGCTGGGGAGGGGCCTGGAGCACAGCCCTGTGAGGAGAGGCTGAGGGAGCTGGGGGAGTGCAGCCTGCAGCAGAGGAGGCTCAGGGCAGAGCTGATTGCTGCCTGCAGCTGCCTGCAGGGAGGCTGTAGCCAGGTGGGGTTGGGCTCTGCTGCCAGGCAGCCAGGGCCAGAAGAAGGGGACACAGCCTGAAGCTGTGCCAGGGCAGGTCTAGGCTGGATGTTGTTAGGAAGTTGCTGTCAGAGAGAGTGATTGGCACTGGAATGGGCTGCCCAGGGAGGTGGTGGAGTAATCATCCCTGGAAGTGTTAAAGAGGAGGCTGCATGAGGCACTTAGTGCCAGGGGTTAGTTAATCAGAAGGGTTAGTTGCTAGGTTGGACTTGATGATTCTAGAGGCCTCTTCCAACCTGCTTGATTCTGTGATAGCCAGAACCTGAAAGGGGGCTACAAGAAAGCTGGGAAGGGACTTTGGACAAGGGCTTGTAATGATGGGATGAGAGACAGTGGCTTTGAGCTGGAAGAGAGGAGATTGAGACTGGAGAGGAGGAAGAAACTCTTTAGAGTGAGGGTGGGGAGAGACTGGCACAGGTTGCCCAGGGAGGTTATGGCTGTGGGACTGCAAGACAGACTGTCCTGTGGCTGGGGGGGAGAGCAGAAAAGCACCACCTCAGCTGCTACACTGCAGAAACCAGCCTGAGTCTGCTCACCCTCCCAGCCATGCTGAGTGCCTGTGAGACACTGGCACAGGTTGCCCAGGGAGGCTGTGGGTGTCCCCTCCCTGGAGGTGTTCAGGCCAGGCTGGGTGGGGGAAGCCTTGAGCAGCCTTTGCTGGTGGGAGGTGTCTCTGCCCATGGCAGGCAGGCTGGAATTGGATGGTCTTGAAGGTCCCTTCCAACCCATCCTGTTCCATGGCTCTGTGATGAATGGCTTCTGAGAGGGGACCTGGAGGTGTGTTCGTGGTGTCTGTAGGCCACTGACTTGCAAGCTGTCCGTCTGCATAGCCCCACCTGGCTCCTGGAGGCAGATGAAATGGGTGATTGCTTTGGCTGCTGTGCTGGTGGGAGGCACCCAGAGAAGCCTGGCAGTGAGCACAGCCTGATGGCCTGCGTGCAGTGGCTGCTGGGGCTTTGCTCCATCCCTGCTTCTGGGCTGCAAAGGGTTCAGGGGCCACAGCCAGGCAGGAACAGGGCAGAGGAACCTGTCTGGTGAGAAGAATGAAGCAGGGCAAGGAGGATGTCCTCAGCTAGGAATTGCTTGGAGCAGCAGAGGCTGAGGCGGAGGCAGTTGTGCTGCGAGTGGCTGCTGGCAGCTGCTGCCTGCAGCTTGCTGATGCAGACAGGATTAGATGTCTAGGAAAAGTGCTGCCTTTGTTCTCTGCTGCTTCACTCAGGCACCCTAGGGACCAGACTGCCCGTGGGTGCCTCCATGCCAGGCAGTGCTGGGAGGCTACATGGCAGTGCCCAGCAGCAGCGGTGCTGTGCCCAGCTCAGAGTCGGGTACTGGAGGGCTGGAAGCTCTCTGGTGGCCGCGGATCCCCCTGTCTGGGGGGGAGGTGTCTCACTCTTGCTCAGGGGCTGCTCCCCGGTGGGGCTGGGCAGGTTCAGCTCGGCAGATTTGCGCTGCTCGCCGAGCAGCTGCTCTCGGAAGCGGCAGCACGGACCAAGCCCTGCTGTTTTTTCCCCTCTCTATCCACAGTGACCTTCAAAGTTGGAGGAGCCCTTGCGGGCACGGTGGCCCCGGTCCAAGAGGAGAAAGCCCAGCCTGCTGCTGGCATTAAACTCCTGGGAATCAGGCTGGAACATGAGGACAGAGGATTTCCCAGTACTGCCAACTGTGACCTTCAGAGCGGTGCAAGCGCCAGCATTAAACTCATTACAGGAGAGGCCTTTCGGTGACCCCGCAGGCACAGCTCCCCCTGCTCTCCCTCCGGCTCTCTTTCGGAGGAGCGATGCCCGCATCCCCTCCCCGCCTCCCCCAGCCCGGCTGCCAGCTCCGTGCGGCCAGGGCGGGGCGGATGCCCGCTGCCTGCCCAAGGCACCGAGCCGAGCGGCGGGCAGGGGCCGGGGACCCCGAGCCCAGGGCTCCTTCTGGGCGGCCGCCGGGGCCAGGGGAGGGAAGGAGGGAGGCAGGGAGGCAGGGAGGGAGGCGGCCGCGCATGCCTGCCGCCGGCCGTGCCCCCCGCCCGGGCTAGGCTGGGCTCCGCGCAGACGTCGGCGGCCGCGCACGGCAGGGAGCTGCGCCCCCGCGCAGGATGCGCGCTGCCCCCGGCCGGGCCGCGGAACAAAGAGGAGCTGCCGCCCGCCGCCGCCTCCCGGCCCCGGGCTGAGCCGCGGCGCTGCCCGCAGCCACCTGCTGCTGCCGCCGGCACCTCCCTGCGCAGAGCGGGGCGCGGAGCTGTCCGCGGCCCTGTCCCTGGTGCTGCCGCCCAGCCCTGCCCTGCCCTGCCCGCGCCTCGGAGCCCTGCCCGCCGCCCACCCGCCGCTCCCGGAGCCCTGCCGGCGGCGCGGCCCCGGGCACCCTGTTGCGCTGGGTGCGGAGCCGGCAGCGGGAGGAGAACGGCGCCTGCCGAGGGAGCCCCTGCCCAGCCTGAGATCCGCGCCCGGAACAATGGCTGCGCTGCCGAGGCTGCTCGCTGCCTCTTCGGCCGCCTTGGTGCTCTGGGGTAGGTGCTTCCCTTCCCTCCTGCCTTCAGCCAGGGTCTCTGCCGAGGCAGCCGCTTGCACCTTGCAGGAGGCTCCTTTGGGGACCCGCTTCGGGATGCTTCTTCGAAGCACCGCTGTCCCCGGCCGGGCTGCCTTCGGGCTGCCCCGGGGAGCAGCCAGCCTGCCAAGGGGCTTTTATGTGTGCAAGAGGGGCAGGGAATGGGTTTCTCGGAGTTGCTAGGAGCGTGATGGAGTTAATAAGAGCAGGGCAGGTCCGTTAGCACCGAGCAGGCACCGGGCACCAGGCGTGTGCTGTCATACGCATGCAAGTTCCCCTCTGTTTCCTGTTTGCTCTTGGGCTGAAATGTGCAATGTAATTTAGCGTGGGGGCTTGCCTGGGGGAGGATGTGCAAAGCCTGAGCTGCTTTTTCCGTGCAGCCTGGATCACCTGGAGCAAATCGTGCTAGCAGCAGTACAGCTTCTCCTCCGTGCCCAAGAAGAGGTTGGGTTGGTGGTGCTGCTGCAGCTGCCTGGGCTGTGCACGTACCACGGCTCTGTGTGTGGGTGCACATCTGCCTCTAGCTACCTCATTGAGCTGGAGTAAAGCTCCATCCAGGAGCTGCTCTCTTCCTTCTCCTGGCGAGCTGGTGCTGCACATGGAGCCTGGGAGGGTTGGCATCTGACTGGGCTGCGTGGTGCTAGCCTTGTAGTGCGGCAGGATTGGCACCTGGCTCTTTCCAGGATTGGCCTTGGAGGAGTGGCTGAGGGAGCTGGAGGTGTTCAGCCTGGAGAAGAGGAGGCTGAGAGGAGACTCATTGCTCTCTGCAACTCTCTGAAAGGAGGTTGGGGTGAGGTGGGGCATGGACTCTTCTCACTCGTGTCAGGTGATAGGATGAAAGGAAATGACCTGAAATTGTGTCCAGGAACGTTTTGGTTGGAGATGAGGAACAATTTCTTTGCTGCAAGAGTGGTCAGGGCTTGGCACAGGCTGCCCAGGGAGGTGGTGGAGTCTCCATGCCTGGAGGTGTTGAAGAAACCTGTAGCCATGGCACTTGGGGACAGGCTTTGGTGGCCACAGGGTTGGTTTCACTGAAGGTTAGGCTCAAAGATCTTTGGAGTCTCTTCCAGCTGAAAGAGTTCTGCGATTCCACGATGCTCCAGTGCTCAACAGAGGGGGTTAATGGCATCTGAGAGGCTGGGGAGGAGGGAGCAGCCAGCAGAGTCAGCATCTCCAGTGAGCTCAACTCTGGGCTTTGGAGTCTGATTTGGACAGGCAGAACCCAGTATTGTTTAGCCCAGGGGACAACTGTCAGCAGGGATTTAGTCTGAGCTGTGGTGCTGAAGCATCCCTGTCCTCATCAAGTGTGTAGCTCCACAGACAATGATTTTTGTCACTGGCTTGGGGGGGGGGGGGGGGGGGGGGGAAGCAGCCTTTCAGAGTTGCCAGTGGTGGCACAGAGCTGATTGGAAGCGTTTTGAACAGCAGTGCTTGCACAATCAATAACTCCTCCTGCTGCCAAATTTACTCTGCTCCAAGCCCCCAAGTTCCCACTGCTGCTAGAGACAGGAAGGGTGAACAAACCAGAAAGAACCTTTCTGGAACAGAAAGGTTCCAAACCAGCTGGTTTGGAGCACACAGCTGGAGTAAACCTCTAGTAAAGCACCAGTAAAGCACCCAGCCCTTTTAGCTTGGCAGAAAGAGTGAGCTGTTCCTCCACACTTACTCTGGGCTTCCTCTCACACCAAGTTGTAACTGCTCTTACAAGAGAGGCATGCACAGCACGCATGGGAGAGGCTGAGCAATGCCTCTAAAGAGCATTAATTAGTGTGTGGGGGGAAAGAACTCCAAGCTGTGGCAAAGCAGAGGTGAATCTGCGTGGAGTGATCACCCTCTGTTAATTACTGTGAATTATTTATAGCTCAGAGAGAGGAGCTTGGTAAAATCTGACATTGGAGAGGGATTTGTTGTCAGAGGGTGCTAGGAATGAACCAAATGGTTTGGTGGGGGGGGGGGGGGGGGATGTGGATGTGATGGTAAATGCTTGGGGGGGTGGGTAGCTGCTGGCTCTCTAACTCTGCCTTATGCTTCTTCCCTGCTGCTCCTTCTCCCCAGCTGGGTTTTGTTCTGCGGTGTGCGTGGAGGTCCCGTCAGAGACAGAGGCTGTCCAAGGAAAGGACATGAAGCTACTCTGCATCTCCTGCATGAAGAGGGAAGAGGTCACAGCCACCACGATGGTGGAGTGGTACTACAGGCCAGAGGGTGGACAAAATGAGCTTGTATGTATGTTTGGTAGCTGAGCTCTTGTTGCCATAGGCCTTGCTGTGAAGCACAGTCTGGTGAACTCCTGTGGGAGAAGCCAAAAGGTATCTATGAGAGTGTGAGTAGGTCCTGCAGCAGGACCCCCGAGGAAGAGTGTAGAAGGGAAAGAGAGGGACCCAAATGTGCACCAAAGCTTTCTGCCACCTTCTTGTTCAAAGCCTATAGAAATGCCCAGCAAGGAGATGAGGTGAGCTTGGAGTTCAGCTCTGAGCTGCACATCACCATCGACACCTGCAGGGGCCACAGCAGCAGTTTGGGGCAGGAACTGAAGTGTCCTTTCCTTGCATGCTGGTGTCCACGTTTGGGCTCAGCACAGACTCACAGCAGGAAAACTCAGAATCTGTTGTGGGCTTCCTGGTGCTCAGGACATGAGTGTCCCTTTCCAGCTCTGTCCCTTGAAGGCATAAAGTCTAATAAGCAAGGAAATCAAGAAGGGAGACAAGTGTGGAGTGATAACAGGGACCTGTGGCCAAGCCTCCCTTCTTAGGACACTTCTGAATCCCAGAGCTGTTCTTTGGAGGTTCACTTGGGCTCCAGTGAATCTGCAGGACAGGTCTGAGTTCTTTTTTGCCTCAGTGGTACCCTGACTGGGGGAGGATCTCTGTGAATTGTTTTGGATCCCTGTCAGGAAAAGGGGAAAACTGTTTCCAGAGTGAATCAAACCATCATGCAGGTGGGGGGCAGCTGGAATGGTGCCATGGAGAGGCTGAGTGCACATATTCCTTCCTGGCTACCTGAGAACGAAGCTCCAGGTCAGTGGCTGCATTTCACCACAGTCAAGCAGGCCCCAGCAAGGTGACAAATATTCTCCTTCTGTCTGTGAACTAAAGGCACCACGCAAAGGAATGAGGTGGGAATTGCCTTTTGGTGCCCTGGGGGAGCCATTTGCCAGTGGCAGCCCAAGGAATGCTGAGGGAAGTGAGCTGAGGGGAAGCAGCTCTGTGATGGGGACTGTGGTCAGCCAGCAGAGCGCTGTGAGAGCCACCCCAGCAGCTCTCTTCTTCTGGGCTACCATTCTCATGCTGTCCTACAACACTTCCACTTGACTTGATCATCCCTGGGCTTCCCAAAACTGACTGCATCTATTCTGTGGCTCCTTCTCAAGATGATCTTAGGTGCAGTGACCAAGAGGCAAGACACAAAGCCCTCAGGATCCCAACCTTTAGTTCCTGCGTCGTTGTGCAGATGTGGTTCTGCTTTCCTGTGCCTGATTTTTCTCTCTCTCTCTGATGGAGATAGTTCATTTTCCTGTCTCTTAAAGAGCAGCCCGAGGTTTTGAGGCAAAGGGTGACAGGATATGAACAGCTGCTGCTCTGAGGCAGCTGTAGCCCAGGACACACCTGTGTGTGGCTAGAGGATGATGCTGTTCCTTGCGTGTGCTCTGGTCCAGGAGGCAGACATTAACCAGAAGACCTCTTCCCATTTGTGGCAGTTTGGGAACTTCCTGCCCCTCTTTCCCTTCCCTAAATTCACCAAACTAACTCACCCAGCTGGAAGTTAAGGGATGAAGCTGTATTCACAGCCTGGCAGGATTTTCAAGCATATATATATACACAATATATACAGGTAAGTGCAGCTGTATGCAGTGAGGGAGCTGGGGCTGGGAGCTTGGAGCAGAGGAGCCTGAGAGGTGACCTCAGCAATGGTGATAAAGATGTGCAGGTGAGTGGCAGGAGGCTGGAGCCAGGCTCTGCTCTGCTGGGGGATGCCCAATGCCAGCACAAGGGGAAGCTGAGGCAGAGGAAGTGCCATGGAATCAGGAGGAGGAATTTTCTCCCTGTGAGGGTGACAGAGCCCTGGCACAGGCTGCCTAGGGGGGCTGTGGAGTCTGCCAGCTCTGGAGATATTGAACACCCCCACCTGGATGTGCTCCTGTGTGATCTGGTATAGGTGACCCTGCTCTGGCAGGGGTTGCACTGGCTGAGCTTTGGAGGTCCCTTCCAGCCCCTGACACTCTGTGACTCTACACAAGTTAAAAGTAATACAGAAATACAACCTCCACCCCCCAAACAGCAGAACCAACCCCTCAAGCCAACTCCCCTCTTTCTTCCACCCCTCTCAGAATCTCTTACATGCAAGGAGTGAGAATGTGAGAAACCAGATAAGGAATTAGAAGCAGATTAGTTTGGGTTGCACAGGTCCAGGTAGAAGAATCAGAGAAGCAGGCAGCAGCCAGACAGAGACTGAGTGACTCCAGATTCTGTTTCTTGTTTCTTATATCTCTCAGCAGAGCAAATGAGTGATGCAGACATGGCTGTGACCTGTGGCTCTTGTTTCCTTGTCACAGACAAGTAGTCTAATCTCTCTCATTAAAGCTGTTCTTAGTGCCATAGTCTTGTTGACTGCACAGGGCTGGGTGACAGGGACCTGGACAGGCTGCAGAGGTGGGCACAAGCCAAGCTCAGGAGGTTCAACAAGACCAAGGGCAAGGTCCTGCAGCTGGGTTGGGGCAATGCCAAGCACAAATCCAGGCTGGGCAGTGCCAGGCTGGAGAGCAGCCCTGAGGACAGGGACTTGAGGATGCTGCTGGAGGAGAAGCTCAGCAGGAGCCAGCAGTGTGCACTTGCAGCCCAGAGAGCCAAGCAGAGCCTGGGCTGCAGCAGCAGCAGTGTGGCCAGCAGGGCCAGGGAGGGGATTCTCCCCCTCTGCTCTGCTCTGCTGAGAGCCTACCTGGAGTGCTGCATCCAGCTCTGGAGCCCCTGGGACAAGAGGGCTGTGGAGATGCTGGAGAGTGTCCAGAGCAGGGCCAGGAGGATGCTGAGAGGCTGCAGCAGCTCTGCTGTGAGCACAGCCTGAAAGAGTTGGGGCTGTGCAGGCTGGAGCAGAGGAGGCTCCCAGGGGACCTTCTTGTGGCCTGCCAGGATCTGAAGGGGGCTCCAAAAAAGCTGGGGAGGGACTTTTGAGGGTGTGAGGGAGTGGCAGGAGTGGGGGGGATGGAGCAAGGCTGGAGGTGGGGAGAGTGAGGCTGGAGGTGAGGAGGAAGTTGTTGAGCAGGAGAGTGGTGAGAGGCTGGAATGGGTTGCCCAGGGAGGTGGTTGAGGCCCCATGGCTGGAGGTGTTTGAGGCCAGGCTGGCTGAGGCTGTGTGCAGCCTGCTCTAGGGTAGGGTGTCCCTGGGCATGGCAGGGAGGTTGGCACTGCCTGCTCCTTGTGCTCCCTTCCAGCCCTGCCCGATTCTGCGCTAGGTTGAACAGGACGATCTCAGAGATCACTTCCCACCTGGTTGTCTCTAGGATTCTCTGACTCCAGCTAACCTCACACCAGCTCCCCCTTTCCCCTCGCAGATCTACCAGCACAAGAACACAAACCAGGAGCTGCCAAGCCGCTTCAGTGGTCGGCTGCAGTGGAATGGGAGCAAGGACATGCAGGATGTGTCCATCACGGTGGTGAACGTCACCCTGAACGACTCCGGCGTCTACACCTGCAACATCACCCGCGAGTTCGAGTTCGAGATCCACAGACCCCTCTTCAAGAGCTCCAGGACCATCCACCTCACCGTGGTGGAGGAGGGTATGGAGGCCTTGGCTGTGCCCTGCTGTTGCCAGCCACAGGGGGAGGGTAGTTTCTTGTTGTGACGTAGGAGAATGGGAGCCTGAGCTGCCAGATGCTTGTGGCTGTGTTTGGCGGCGGGGAGAGGAGGAAAGACCTGCTGAGAGAGGTGGGGTTGTGAGGCTTGGGGAGGAGGAATGGGCTGCCCAGGGAGGTGGTGGAGGCACCATCCCTGGGGGTGTTCAAGAAAAGACTGGATGAGGCACTTAGTGCCATGGTCTGGTTGACTGGATAGGGCTGGGTGCTAGGTTGGACTGGATGATCTTGGAGGTCTCTTCCAACTTGGTTGATTCTATGATCAGCATGGAGCAGGACTTAGAGGGATGTGGGGTTAGGTCTGGAGAAGAGGAGGCTGAAGGGAGACCTTATCAGCATGGAGCAGGGCATAAAGGGATGTGGGGTTGTTAGGTTTGGAGAAGAGGAGGATGAAGTGAGACCTTATCGGCATGGAGCAGGACTTAGAGGGATGTGAGGTTAGGTCTGGAGAAGAGGAGGCTGAAGGGAGACCTTATCAGCATGGAGCAGGACTTAGAGGGATGTGAGATTAGGTCTGGAGAAGAGGAGGCTGAAGGGAGACCTTATCAGCATGGAGCAGGGCATAAAGGGATGTGGGGTTGTTAGGTTTGGAGAAGAGGAGGCTGAAGGGAGACCTTATCAGCATGGAGCAGGACTTAGAGGGATGTGAGATTAGGTCTGGAGAAGAGGAGGCTGAAGGGAGACCTTATCAGCATGGAGCAGGGCATAAAGGGATGTGGGGTTGTTAGGTTTGGAGAAGAGGAGGCTGAAGGGAGACCTTATCAGCATGGAGCAGGACTTAGAGGGATGTGGGATTGTTAGGCTTGGAGAAGAGGAGGCTGAAGGGAGACCTTATCAGCATGGAGCAGGGCATAAAGGGATGTGGGGTTGTTAGGTCTGGAGAAGAGGAGGCTGAAGGGAGACCTTATCAGCATGGAGCAGGACTTAGAGGGATGTGGGATTGTTAGGCTTGGAGAAGAGGAGGCTGAAGGGAGACCTTATCAGCATGGAGCAGGACAGAAAGGGATGTGGGGTTGCTAGGCTTTGTGAAGAGGAGGCTGAAGGGAGACCTTATCAGCATGGAGCAGGACATTAAGGGTGGCTCACAGGAGGATGGAGACTGCCTTTGTACAAGGAGACCCATGGGAAAGATAAAGGGTGATGGGGACAAGTTACTGCTGGGGCCATTCCCATTGGCCTCCAGAGGCAAGAAGGCTGAAGACCTTATCAGCATGGAGCAGGGCATAAAGAGTGGCTAGCAGGAGGATGGAGACTGCCTTTGTAGAAGGAGTCCCATGGGAAAGACAAGGGGTGATGGGGACAAGTTCCCAGGCTCACAGGATGTTAGGGGTCGGAAGGGACCCAAGGAGATCATCCAGTCCAACCCCCTGCCAGAGCAGGACAATCCTAACACAGATCAGGGTGGCTAGCAGGAGGATGGAGATTGCCTTTGTAGAAGGAGTCCCATGGGAAAGACAAGGGGTGATGGGGACAAGTTACTGCTGGGGACACCCCCATTGCACTGCAGAGGACAATTTTCCCCCACGAAGCAGTCAGACACTGGAATCACCTCCCAGGGGCAGCAGTGGGTTCCCCTACAGTGGGCAGTGTGAAGCCTCAGCTTGCCAGGGAGCTGAGCCAGCTCACTGCAACCCTACTGCCACCTAGAAAAGCTGGACCAGAAGGTCCTCGAGTGGGGTCGAGTTCCAACCTGGCGTGCTGGGATCCTGTGACTTTGTTTGCTGCCTGCAGCCTCTTTTGTAGGCTCAGATTGGTTTCTGCGTGGCTGTGGGAAGGTGTAGTGAGCTTTGCAGGCTGGGACAGCAGCTGGCAGCAGCTGGGCAGGCACAGGAAGCAGACAGAGGGTTCTGTTTCCTCCATTCAGAGCCCTGCCTGTGCTACAGCACAGCCTTTGCCATGGTACCCACAGCTCTTCTCCCTCCCTTCCACCCCCTCCCTCTTGGAACAGCTTATTCTCCATTCTGATAGCAGCTTCTTGCTCCCCCCTCTCCCAGTCCCTCCTCCTCTTAGCACTGCCTCTTGGGTTTGCTCAGTTCAGTGCTGAAGCCCTGGCTCGTTAGGGAGCAGGGGACAGTGGGCTGCTCTCCTCCGAGGAGAGCAAGAGCTTTCAGCCCTCCTCCTGCTCTGCTCTGCCTTCCCTTCCCCACAAGCAGCTCTGTGCTCTTAATCTCTTTCAACCCCCTGGCAGCACAGCACAGTTAAGTTACACCAGCGAGTAAGATGCACAAAGAACACAGTGTGAGGATGAGATGGGCTAGTGGTGAGCAATCTGTACCAACGTGTGGGTGGCAGGGGGTGCCAGGCACATGCCAGCCTGTGCCTGTGTGATTCTGCTGGGAACAGGCAGTGGGGTTGCTGCTGGTCTGCCTTGGAACGATTTGGGTTGGAAGGGACCCTTAAAGATCATCCAGTTCCAACCCTCCTGCCGTGGGCAAGGACACCTCCTGCTAGATCAGGTTGCTCAAGACCTCATCCAACCTGGTCCTGAACACCTCCAGGGAGGTTGTGGAGCATCCACAGCCTCCCTGGGCGACCTGTTGCAGCTTGGCATCCTGTTAGCAGCTTCACTCCTCTGCCCCCTGGCAGGGTGGGTCAGGGAGGGTGATGCGGGGGTGGGAAGTGGCAGTGGAGCTGCCGTGGTCCTGGCCAGAGATCATTTTGCTTTCTCAACAGCTGGAGAAGACTTCACCTCAGTCATCTCTGAAATTATGATGTATATCCTGCTGGTCTTCCTCACCCTCTGGCTGCTGATTGAAATGGTTTACTGCTACAGGAAAGTCTCCAAGGCAGAGGAGGCTGCCCAGGAGAATGCGTAAGTGTGAGACCTCTCAGGCAGGAGCTGCTCTCTGGGGGCTCTTCAGGTGTCCAGATCCAACTGCAGGAAGCCTGAACGTTGCTGTTGCACATTTCCAGCTCTGTCTGAATCCACTGCACTGTGCAGGAGCACCAAAGGAGACCCTGGCACCACGCAGGGCCAGGGTGGCTGAGGTGCTCCAGAGTAGCCTGGTTTGAGCTGCTCTCCAGGAAGGTTTCTCTTCAGAGCTCTGACTCACAGATGCAGCTGACACAGTTCTGGTTTTTATGCTGAGCCCTTCCCACCTTCCTGCTCCTGTGGCCTGGGCAAGGATGTTCTTTGTTCACAGTGGAAGGCTGCTTGTGTAAGGAAGGCTCAGAGTCTGCCCCTGGCTGTGCCAGCACCTTCTAGAGGTGACATTTGGCACCATAGAGATTCAGAGTCAGGGGATGGGTGGGATTGGAAGGGACCTTAAAGCTCATCCAGTTCCAATGCCCTGCCATGGGCAGGGACACCTCCCACCAGCCCAGGTGGCTCAAACTCTCATCCAACCTGGATTCATCCAACACCTCCAGGGAGGGGACATCCACAGCCTCCCTGGGTGTCTCCCCGTCCTCACGCTCAACGGTTTCCTCCTCCTCTTCACTCTCAATCTCTCATGTCCCAGCTCAAAGACATTCTCCCTTCTGCTGTCACTCCCAGCCCTTGTCCAAAGTCCCTCCCCAGCATTCCTGGAGCCCCTTCAGGAAATTGAAGGCTGCCCTAAGGTCTCCCTGGAGCCTTCTCTTCTCCATGCTCCAACTTTTCCAGCCTGCCCCCAGCCCTCTGATTATCAACATGGCCTCCTCTGGCCTTAGACACCTCCAGGGAGGGGACATCCACAGCCTCTCTGGGCTATTTGTGCCAAGTGGCTCACAGGCATTGAAGATGAAGAGACTCAAACTGGGGTTTGCAGTGCAGCAGCTGAGGTGATGCTCTCCTCCTTCCCCCCTCCACTACAGGACAGACTACCTGGCAATCCCATCAGAAAACAAGGAAAACTGTGCTGTGCCTGTGGAGGAATAGCAGAGAGGAGCCAGTGGCACCAAGGTAGGCACTGAGGGAACAGCCAAGCTGCTTGCAGCCTTGCTGTGGAGTGTTGGGGGTTTGTGGGGGGCTGGAGAAAAGGCAGATGGGAGCCTGCTGGAGTGGGGCTGTGCCCTTCCTTCTCCAGGGGCCTCAGAAGCAGTGTCTTTGGGTGCTGAGTGTGCTCCTAGCACTTTGGAGCCCCAAAGTGGCTTGGAGACTTTTCAGCTGTGCTGTCATTGCTCCTCCTTTGCCTGTGCTTGTAGAGGTGGCAATAGTGACTGTCCCCTGCAGAGAGGGAGCTGTGCTCTGGAGGAATAGGAGGGCACTGTCAGAGAGTCTCAGGATGGTTTGGGTTGGAAGGGACCTTCAATACCATCCAGTTCCAACCTTCCTGCCATGGGCAGGGACACCTCTCACCAGTATAGGTTGCTCAAGGCTTCATCCAACCTGGGCTTGAACACCTCCAGGGAGGTTGTGGAGCACAGAAGCACCCAATGTGATCAAAGATCACATTGGGTGCTTCTGTGCTCCACAACCTCCCTGGAGGTGTTCAGGGATTCTGTGCCCCACAACCTCCCCTGGGCAACCTATGCCAGTCTCTCCCCACCCTCACTCTAAACAATTTCTTCCTCATCTCCACTCTCTCTGTGGAATGAGGTCTCCAAAACCTTTTCCAGTGTCTCACCACCTTCACAGTAAAGAGCTTCCTCCTTATGTCCAATCTAAACCTCCCCCTGCTTTAGTTTCAAGCCACTGTCCCTTATCCTGTCACCTTATGGAGCAGTCACTGTGCCCTGCAGGTGGGGAGCTGTGCTCAGGAGGAGTGGAAGGGCTCTGCCTCCAAAGGAAGCATCTGCTGGGAAGGACTTTGTGTGCAAAAGATCAAAGCCTACCTAGTTTAAAGGCTTCCTCTCATCCTGCCAACCTCATGACATTCAAAAGGCCAAGTGGAAGGTCCTGCACCTGGGTGGGTGCAATCCCAAGCACAGCTCCAGGCTGGGTGGGGAATGGCTGAGAGCAGCCCTGAGGAACAGGACCTGGGGGTCTGGGGTGAGGAAAAGCTCAACAGGAGCCTGCAGTGTGAGTGCAGCCCAGACACAAGCCTGTGCTGGGCTACAGCCAGAGCAGTGTGGGCACAGGGCAAGGGAGGGGATTCTGCCCCTGGGCTCTGCTCTCCTCACACCCCACCTGCAGTCCTGGGGGCAGTTCTGCAGCCCCCAGCACAAGCAGCACATGGAAGTGTTGGAGCCAGTGCAGAGGAGGCCACTAAGATGCTGAGAGGGCTGCAGCAGCTCTGCTCTGAGCACAGGCTGAGAGAGTTGGGGCTGTGCAGCCTGCAGAGGAGAAGGCTTGGAGGAGAGCTTGGAGTGGCCTTGCAGGAGCTGCAGGGGGCTGCAGGAGGGCTGGGGAGGGACTGTTGAGAAGGTCTGGGAATGAGAGGAGGAGGAGGAATGGGTTTGAAGTGGCAGAGGGGAGATGGAAACTGGATGTGAGGAAGGAGTGAGGGTGGTGAGAGACTGGCACAGGTTGAGGATGGTGAGAGACTGGCACAGGTTGAGGGTGGTGAGAGACTGGTAGAGGTTGCCCAGGGAGGTTGTGGAGCACAGAAGCACAGAATGGGATCAAAGATCCCATTCTGTGCTTCTGTGCTCCACAACCTCCCTGAAGGTGTTGAGGACCAGGTTGGATGAGTCCTTGAGCAACCTCTTCCAGTGGGAGCTGTCCCTGCCTATGGCATGATGTTGGCACTGGCTGAGCTTTGAGCTCCTTTCCAACCTAACCCATTCTGTGGTCCTGTGCTAATGGCAGCACAATCCTCACCTCAGCAAGCTCAGCTGCCTCATGCTCCAAGAGGAATTCTCTCCCTTGCAGGGGCTCTGAAGACAGAAGGAGCTCATCACTGCCAGCCAGGTTCGAGGGGGAGCTCTGCAGCGCCGGGAGGAGCCGCGGGGAAGTGTAAATCCTCTCCCGTTTGCCTTGGACTCTGTACAGCCTTGACCTTGGCCTCACGACTCCATCCTGAGCTGCCAGCCCAATTTGCTGAAGGACTCCTCTTTTGAAGCATGTTGAGCAAAGGGCAAAGGGGGTGTGGGCAGCTCAGCTCCTTCCCAAGGGCTCAGGCCCATCCTCACCTTTAATCCCTCTGTAAATGTTAAGTGTCACTTCTTAGCTGCTGTCACCCCCCCCTGTGTTTGCTGACCACACCAGCTCTGCAGTGCAGAGGGGCAGGGCATGGGTGGCATCTCACTCTGACCTGCAGGGCTGGCAAGGAGGTCATCTGCAGGTGATGTTCCCCCCCACAAGTTGCAACCCAAGCAGCCTTATCTGCTATGGGACAGGAGGACTTTGGTTTGTTAGTGGTTGCTTGGGTTAGGTCACTCTGGACTTTGGGCTGCCCTTGCACACAGGCAGGGCAGGGTGAGGACTGCCAGGTTGGTCCCAGTGGGTAGTAGGATGAGTCCCTGGGCCAAGCTCAGACTTGCTCCTGAAGGAGGGAACTGAGAATGCAGATCATGGAATCACAGAAGCATGGAAGCATGGAATGGTCTGGGTTGGAAGAGACCTCCACAGCTCACCCAGCCCAACCCCCTCTGCACTCAGCAGGGACAACCTCAACTAGACCAGGTTGAAACAGGAGGACTTTGTTAGTGGTTGCTTGGGTTAAGTCACTCTGGATTTTGGTCTGCCCTTGCACACAGGCAGGGTAGGATGAGGACTGCCAGGTTGGTCACAGTGTGTAGTAGGATGATGTAGATGGTCTGGGTTGGAAGAGACCTCCACAGCTCACCCAGTCCAACCCCCTCTGCATGGACTCCTCAGTTAGGGCAGATTGAAACAGGAAGACTTTGGTTTGTTAGTGGATGCTTGGGTTAGGTCACTCTGGACTTTGGTCTGCCCTTGCACACAGGCAGGGTAGGGTGAGGACTGCCAGGTGTTAGAGCTGGTCCCAGTGGGTAGTAGGATGAGTCCCTGTGCCATGCTCAGACTTGCTCCTGAATGAGGGAACTCAGAATGCAGATCATGGAATCATAGAAGCATGGAATGGTCTGGGTTGGAAGAGACCTCCACAGCTCACCCAGCCCAAACCCCTCAGCACTCAGCATGGACATCCTCATTTAGGTCAGGTTGAAACAGGAAGACTTTGATTTGTTAGTGGTTGCTTGGCTTAAGTCACTCTGGACTTTGGTCTGCCCTTGCACGCAGGCAGGGTAGGGTGAGGGCTGCCAGGTGTTAGAGCTGGTCCCAGTGGGTAGTAGGATGAGTCCCTGTGCCAAGCTCAGACTTGCTCCTGAAGGAGGGAATTGAGAATGCAGATCATGGAATCATAGAAGCATGGAAGCATGGAATGGTCTGGGTTGGAAGAGACCTCCACAGCTCACCCAGCCCAACCCACTCTGCACTCAGCATGGACATCCTCAACTTGATCAGGTTCTGTGCTCCACAACCTCCCTGGGCACTGTGCCAGAATTGGTCCCAGTGGGTAGTAGGATGAGTCCCTGTGCCATGCTCAGACTTGCTCCTGAAGGAGGGAACTGAGAATCACAGAATGGCTTAGGATGGAAGGGACCTCAAAGCTCAGCCAGTTCCAATCCCCCTGCCATAGGCAGGGGCACCTCCCACTGGAACAAGTTGCTCATCCAACCTGGCCTTAAACATCTCCAGGGAGGTTGTGGAGCACAGAAGCACCCAATGTGATCAAAGATCACATTGGGTGCTTCTGTGCTCCACAACCTCCCTGGGCAACCTGTGCCAGTGTCTCACCACCCTCAACCCGTGCCAGTGTCTCACCACCCTCACTCTAAAGAACCTTTTCCTAACATCCAGTTTGAATCTCCCAATGCAGACCATAGAATGAGCTGGGTTGGAAGGGACCTCCACAGCTCACCCAGTCCAACCCCCTCTGCACTCAGCATGGACATCCTCAGTTAGGTCAGGTTGAAACAGGAGGACTTTGATTTGTTAGTGGTTGCTTGGCTTAAGTCATTTTAGTCTTTGGGCTGTCCTTGCACACAGGCAGGGTAGGGTGAGGGCTGCCAGGTGTTAGAGCTGGTCCCAGTGGGTAGTAGGATGAGTCCCTGTGCCAAGCTCAGGCTTGCTCCTGAAGGAGGGTACTGAGAATTCAGATCATGGAATCATAGAAGCATGGAATGGTCTGGGATGAAAGAGACTTCCACAGCTCATCCAGTCCAACCCCCTCTGCAGGCTTCCACCTAGATCAGGTTGAAACAGGAGGACTTTGGTTTGTTAGTGGTTGCTTGGGTTAAGTCACTCTGCCCAGGCACACAGGTAGAGTAGGGTGAGGGCTGCCAGGTTGGTCCCAGTGGGTAGTAGGATGAGTCCCTGTGCCAAGCTGAGACTTGCTCCTGAAGGAGGGAACTGAGAGTGCAGATCATGGAATCACAGAATGAGCTGGTTTGGAAGGGACCTCCACAGCTCATCCAATCCAACCCCCTCTGCACTCAGCAGGGACATCCTCCACCAGATCAGGTTGCTCAGAGCCCTGCTGAGCCTCACCTTGGATACCTCCAGGGCTGGGGCCTCAGCCACCTCCTTGGGCAGCCTGTTGCAGTGTTCCAGCACTGAACCTGAAGTACTCCTGCTTGGAGAGGCACTAGGGCTGAGCCTAAGAGTCCCCTGTGCCCACCACCCTGCTTTCACTGAACAAGTGTCCAAGTTCAGTTCCTTCCACTTACCCTGCACAGCAGCTCTGCTCCTCAGCTCTGCACAGAGCCACAAGCTGTGGGGCCACATTGTGCAGCAGGGCAAGGAATGCAGCTCACCAGTTCTGGGGATAGACCCCGTGGGAAGGTAGGCAAGAGTAGTAACTAGGAGGCACAGCAGCACCCATGGGTGATGTCAGTGACCATCAAGTCTTGATCCTGCCTAGCCAGGGGGCCACCAGGCCCCCCAGCCTTTGAGCCCCTCCACCATTCACCCAGTGCACACCATGGGCACTCACCAGGGATGAGAGGAGGAGGATCCCTCTGCCCAGGTGGGCATAGCTGGGAGCTTCTGTGCTTCCTGGGGCCCATTAATAAGGGGAGCAGGCAGGGAGGGCAAAGTGGTCACACCTGAGGTGAGAGGAGACTCCAACAGCACTCAGGTGCTCTGGGTTTGGGGGGTGGGGTGAGGGGAAAAACATGGGGTGGAAAAGGGGCAGATAGGATGGAAAAGGGGAGGTGGTGCTGAAAGGAGGGAGGTATAGAGGAAGGGGATGGAGATACAAAGAGGAAGATGGAAAAGGAAGGAGATAAAGAGGAAATGAGGAAGATGGGGGAAAGAAAAGATGGAGAGGAAAGGAGGGAGAGAGGGAAAGAGGAGATGGGAGAAAGAGGAGATGGGAAAGAGGAGATGGAGAGGAAAGGAGGGAAATGGGGGAGAGAGGAGATGGAGAGGAAAGGAGAGATGAGAAAGAGGAGATGGAGAGGAAAGGAGGGAGAGGGGGAAAGAGGAGATGGGGAAAGAGGAGACGGAGTGAAAAGGAGATGGGAAAGAGGAGATGGAGAGGAAAGGAGGCAGATGGGGGAGACAGGAGAAGGAGAGGAGGCAGATGGGGGAGAAGAGAGGAGGCAGACAGGGGAGAAGGAGAAGAGGCAGATGGGGGAGAAGGAGATGGAGAGGAGAGGAGAGGAGAGGAGAGGAGAGGAGAGGAGAGGAGAGGAGAGGAGAGGAGAGGAGAGGAGAGGAGAGGAGAGGAGAGGAGAGGAGAGGAGAGGAGAGGAGAGGAGAGGAGAGGAGAGGAGAGGAGAGGAGAGGAGAGGAGGCAGATGGGGGAGAAGAGGCAGATGGGGGAGAAGAAGAGGAGAGGAGGCAGACAGGGGAGAAGGAGAAGAGACAGATGGAGAAGGAGAGGACAGGAGGCAGATGGGAGAAAAATGGGATGAAAAGAGAAATGAGAACTGGGCTGTAAGAAGGAGGTGCTCCTGCCCGGGCAGGGGTTGGGCTGGATGATCTTCCGAGGTCCCTTCCAGCCCCTAACATTCTGTGGTACTGTGTGAAGAGGAGGGAGCCCTCTGCGGAGGGGCAGGAGGTGTTGGCAGCCTGCTGCCAGCTGTCGCGCTGTGGGCTGGCACCACCTAGAGGAGCATGGAGGCTTGGTTTGGTCCTAGTTAATTGTGACTCTGGTGCTGGTTAGTCACCGGTTTGAACACTCAGCATCCATCCTAACCGACCTGCTGCTGCTGCTGCTGCTGCCCAGGACTCACTCTGCCAACCCAACCCTCCCCACGCCAACCATCTGCTCTGCACAGCAGGCAGCACTCACCTCTGGCTTGCTGGCCTCAAGCATCGCTCAACAGCCAGGATTAAGGAGAGAGCAGAGGCAGAAGCATTGGCTGGGGTGGAAGATAAAACTGGGGAGAGTTTGGGTTGTGTCCTTTGGCTTTCCCCCCCCCCCTCCTCCCACACTCAGCAGCTGCTGCCACCTCCCTCCTGCCATGCAGCCAACTCTGCTTGCAGCTTGACCAAGTTCGCTACGCGACCACCGAGCGCTTGTGCCCCCTGGCATGCTGCCACCTGTGCTTCGTGCTGCTGCTTTGGATGTCTTGCTGAAACCCCCCCCCCCCCCCAGAAATGACTCCCTTGGTAAGCCAGGCCCAGGCCAGGTTTCCAGCTGGAAGTTGTTCCAAAGTTCCTTCTTTCTTCTCTGTTTTTCTTTTCTAGAGTGGGTGTCAGCTCCAGTAAACTGCTACAACCCAGAGCCCAGTCTGGCAGCTTGAGCACATTTTCCTGCTGGAGCATCTTGTAGTCTGGGCACTGGTTCCTTACCAACCTAATACCTCCTCTCTACTCCCCCCTCCCCAAAAAGAAAACACCCCAGGGGAAAAGCAGCCTCTTTTCTAGAAGTCATTTGCCCCCCCCCAGGCCACCTTGCCTGGCCTTGGGACAAGGCTTGGGCATCATCCTAGCTCTAAACCCACAGCAATGGAGGAGGGACCAGGTTGGAACTAATGCCAGAGGTTCCACCACTGACCACGGTGATCACAGAACCTCTGCCCCACTTCAGCTCTGCCTGTGGAGCGTTGGTAACCCTCTGGAGCCACAGTGTTGAGTCAGGAAGGGAGTAAACCAAAGCCTTCAGGGTAGGGATTGCAAAGGAGCTCCAGAGATTGAGCCCAAACCTCCCTGCCAGAGCAGGATCACCCAGGGCAGGGCACAGAGGAACACATCCAGGTGGGGGCTGGAAAGTCTGCAGAGAAGGAGACTCCACAACCTCTCTGGGCAGCCTGCTCCAGGCCTCCTGCAGCCTCACACCTCCTTCTGGTGAGGTGGAACCTCCTGTCCTCCAGTTTGTGTCCACTGCTCCTTGTCAGGACACCAACTGACAAGATCCTGTCCCCTTCTTGTTGCCCCCCACCCTTCAGATATCTGTAAGCATTGGTCAGGTACCCTCTCAGCCTTCTCTTCTCCAGCCCCCAGGGCTCTGAGTCTCTCCTCACACAGATGTTCCAACCCCTTCAGCATCCTCATGGCCTCCCTTGGACACTCTCTAGCAGATCCCTGTCCCTCCTGGGGGACTGACAGCTAAGACCT
Source organism: Pogoniulus pusillus (assembly GCF_015220805.1). Lineage (NCBI taxonomy): Eukaryota > Metazoa > Chordata > Aves > Piciformes > Lybiidae > Pogoniulus > Pogoniulus pusillus. The sequence goes on from NC_087301.1 coordinate 7,761,824, forward strand.
CTTTGAGAGCTACCTCAGGTGGTCAAGAAGGAGCATGCCCATGCCCTGCACCCCCCAGATGCCTCCAGGCAGCTCTTCAGCTGCTCTCATTCTGGACCCACCTTTTCCAGTCACCCTCTGGTCTGGTAGGCAGCAGAAAGAGTCTCATAGCTAAACCCAACCCAAACTCCCCAGAGTGGGACTGGCCAAGAGGGAGTATTAAAGGCAGGAGAAAGTGGTGTGGAAATCTTGCTCAGGACTCTCACAGGCAACCCCAAGCTTGGGATTGCCCAAGGGTGGTGTTCCAAGCAGGAGGAAAGGGGATGTAAATGTTACTCAAGAGTCTCCCAGCCACAAAAAAAACCCCACAACACAAACCTGGGATTGTTCAAGGCTGGTGATAAAGGCAGGAGGAAGGAGTGTGTAAATCTCACTCAAGATCCTCCTAGCCAAAATAAACCCCAACCCAAACCTGGGATTGTTCAAGGGTGATGTTAAGGGCAGGAGGACAGAGTGTGTAAATCTTACTCAAGGTTCTCCCAGCCAAATAAAACCAACCCAAAGCTGGGATTGCCCAAGGGTGGTGTTAAAGGCAGGAGGAAAGGGTGTGTAAATCTTACTCAGGATTCTCCCAGCCAAATAAAACCAACCCAAACCTGGGAATTCTAAAAGTGGTGTTCAAAGCAGGAGGAAAGGGTGTGTAAATGTTACTCAACACTCTCCCAGCCAAATAAAAGCCCCAACCCAAACCTGGGATTGTTCAAGGGTGATGTTAAGGGCAAGAGGAAAGAGTGTGTAAATCTTACACAACACTCTCACAGCCAGAAAAAACCAATCCCCAAACTGGGATTGCTCAAAGCTGGTGATAAAGGCAGGAGGAAATGATGTGTAAATCTTACTCAAGATTTTCACAGGCAAAAAACCCCTCAACCCAAACCTGGGATTGTTCAAGGATGATGTTAAGGGCAGGAGGACAGAGTGTGTAAATCTTACTCAAGGTTCTCCCAGTCAAATAAAACCAACCCAAAGCTGGGATTGCCCAAGGGTGATGTTAAAGGCAGGAGGAAAGGGTGTGTAAATCTTACTCAAGATTCTCCCAGTCAAATAAAACCAATCCAAAGCTGGGATTGCCCAAGGGTGGTGTTAAAGGCAGGAGGAAAGAGTGTGTAAATCTTACTCAAGAGTCTCCCAGTCAAAAGGCCCAACCAGAAGAGCCTTTAGGTTAGCCAAGGGGAACCAAAGAGAAGCAAAGAGAGGCCACGGTCTGATAGGTTCTGTTTTAATTTATACTCCCATGGGACTAGCTACTTTACATTAAGTTTTGGCTGCGTAGCCTTTACAGTTCCTAGGTTCTAGCAGGTGAGTTTCATCATCATCATCAATCATCATCATCATCATCATCATCATCATCATCATCATCATCATCTCACTGAATCTCTCTCTTCTTTTTGCGCACAGCGCAAAGTTTGGTGCCAGTTGGACAACTCCTAAAACAAAAGCACAGCCCCTCCCTACCCCAAAGTTCAGCTCAGCACTGCAGGTCCAGCAGCCCTGGGCCAACAGCCCCTCCCCCCCCCCAGCTGCCCAGGCTCTGGTGGTGGAATCCAGAAGGGAAGCCCAAGCCTGGGGGTGGTTGGAGGATCTGTGTCTTGCTGCCATGATCCTCCTTGGGCAGCAGCAGCAGCAGGTGGGGTTGTAAAATCCAGAGGTTGTAGGATCCAGGGGTTGTGAGGTCCAGGGCTCGTGGGATCCAGGGCTTTGAGGAGGACACACTCCAGGTTTTTAGCAGCTTGACCCAGTCCTGGAGCATGTGATGGGAGGTGAAGCTGCTGTCAGGACAGAACCGTCCCAGAGGTGCCAGGGCCGCGCCGATGCCAGTCCCGCGCGGCTGGAAGGCTGCAAGGGCTCTGCTGCTCCTCCCTCCCGCCCTGGCCTCGCTGGGCCAAGAGCCAGGTTAGTGCTCGTGGAGCTGTTGAGGGCTGTTCCAAGGCTGGGCCAGGCTGGGGAGCAGCAGGAGTGTGGCACAGGCTCTGCCTCTTGGCTGGAGCAAGTCACGTTTCGTACCAGCCACCTGCCCAGCCCCTCTGTGCCACTGGGGCTGAGACAACGACCACATGGCTCTAGGACCTGAGCTGCAGGTTGGGCTTGTTCCCTACCTGTTCCCAGGGGGTCAGGCTGGGGGGGAGGAGGCCATTTAACATCAGCAATGGAATTGGCCTACAATGAGTGAGGTAACAGAAACGGCCTGAGGAGGAACCTCCCTGAGCCATGTGCAAATATAAATCCTTCAGCAGAAGGAAGTCCTTTTCCCTACTGAAAAGAAAACCAACACCAAAGCAAAGCAAAGCAAAGAGCCTGCAGCCAGGGGAAGGCAGGCGAGGGACAGCACCAGGGCAGGCAAGGGACAGCGCCAGGGCAGGCAGGGACAGTGCCAGGGCAGGCAGGGACAGTGCCAGGGCAGGCAGGGACAGTGCCAGGGCAGGCAGGGACAGCGCCAGGGCAGGCAAGGGACAGCGCCAGGGCAGGCAGGGACAGCGCCAGGGCAGGCAGGGACAGCGCCAGGGCAGGCAGGGACAGCGCCAGGGCAGGCAAGGGACAGCGCCAGGGCAGGCAGGGACAGCGCCAGGGCAGGCAAGGGACAGCACCAGGGCAGGCAGGGACAGCGCCAGGGCAGGCAGGGACAGCGCCAGGGCAGGCAGGGACAGCGCCAGGGCAGGCAGGGGACAGTGCCAGGGCAGGCAGGGACAGCGCCAGGGCAGGCAGGGACAGCGCCAGCGCCAGGGCAGGCAGGGACAGCGCCAGGGCAGGCAGGGACAGCGCCAGGGCAGGCAGGGACAGCGCCAGGGCAGGCAGGGACAGCGCCAGGGCAGGCAGGGACAGCGCCAGGGCAGGCAGGGACAGTGCCAGGGCAGGCAGGGACAGTGCCAGGGCAGGCCAGCTACGACGCAGGGAATGATTGTCCAGCAGCAAAGGTGTGAGGGGAAGAGGGAGAAGCCGAAGCCAAGCACTGCAAACCCGGGAGGGAGAGGAGGGGCATGGCACAGGGGGGTGCCTGTGCTGCCAGGGGAGCCCATGCTAGGCTAGGAGGGGAGGGAAGGATCTCAACTGGCAGCCACTCGAGACGTGGGGAGAGCATTTGGCCAGCTGCACGTCTAGAGAAAGGGTTTATGGCACAGGCTGGTGCTGTGGAGAGGGCAGAGCACAGAGGGCAGAGCATGCCAGGCAGGAGGGATGGTCCAGAATGCCCATGGGCACCGCTGGGGAACGATGGACACTGATGTTCTGTCAGCTGCTGTGCTTTGAGTCTCTGCTGCCAGCAGTGTCCTAAGCAAGCCCCTGCCAGGGATCTTAACTGGGGCTGAGACTGCAAAGACTAAGCCAGAGCCCAGCTGGCTGCACTGTGAACCATCTCGTGGCAGCAAGCCTGGCAGAGATCTTGCTGGAAAGACCTCTTGGAGCTCAGCAGGTAGCACAGGCAGCCCTCATCTGCCCAGAGCTGGGGGGTGACAGAAGTGCCCCCCTGAGCCAGGCTCTGCAGTGTCTGTTACTGACACTCCTGTCCTCAGCCACCAGAGTGCTCCCTGGCCAGCATGGCTGGTGCAGGGCACACCATGGACACACAGGAAGGAGAAGTCCTCTCAGCAGCACAGCATCTCCACACCCATGGCAGAGGAAGACTCAACCTGTGTGCTGCAAGCTATGACTGAGGAAAGGTCCACACCCAGGCTGCAGGGGTTGGTGCCGAGGACACAGGCAGGCTCAGAGGGCTGTGCCCAGCTGAGCTGACACCAAGGGGGGGTCTCTTTTGCTAACACAACTCCAGTCAGACAGGGCAGGGGGGCAAGAGGCAATGGTGCAGTGCCTGCACTGCTGTTTCACAGGTGGCTTTGTGCCAGGGCTGTAAGTCCAGCAGAGCACTGTGCTTGGAACCTTGCCTCTTCCAGCACAGCCTCCTACCTCTAACAAAGGCAAGCTGCAGACTTCTGAGGTTGCCCTTTACTAGCTCCAAAGCACACAAGTGGGGCCAGGTGACTGAGGGGCAGTCCCATCAGGTCTGGGACCACCAGCCCTGGGTCCATCAGCCCTGGGCCCCTTAGCCCTGGGTCTCTAAGCCCTGGGTCCCTCAGCCCTGGGTCCCTTAGCCCTGGGTCCCTCAGCCCTGAGTCCCTCAGCCCTGATTCCCTCAGCCCTGAGTCTATCAGCCCTGGGTCTCTCAGCCCTGGGTCCCTCAGCCCTGGTTCCCTCAGCCCTGGGTCTCTCAGCCCTGGGTCTCTCAGCCCTGGGTCCACCAGCCCTGGGTCCCTCAGCCCTGGGTCCACCAGCCCTGGGACCCTCAGCCCTGAGTCTATCAGCCCTGGGTCCCTCAGCCCTGGGTCCACCAGCCCTGGTTCCCTCAGCCCTGAGTCTATCAGCCCTGGGTCAATGTTTGCTCTATGGCAGCAGCACAACTGAGGTCCATCAGGGGACTTGTGTGACCTTTTTCTCTTCTCCCTAAGCACTTAAGGGAGCCAAAAAGGATCGATGCAGAAGTCAGCAGCAGTTAATTAACTGACAGCTCACACTGGAGTGTGCTGCCTGCAGCATGCCTTGGCTTGCTGGCTAATGCTGAGCACCCACAAGGCATGGGCAGGCAGTGGCTTCACTGCTGTCTCCTCACCACTGCAGCTGCCCTCCTCTCTTCCAGTGGGGTGTGCAGAGCCAGCAATGCCCTTGCCTTGGGCACACGTTGCTGATCTCACCACCTCTGAACACCTGGACTGACCTGGGCCTTTCTGGTCCTTCCTAGGCTTGGCACACAGGTGCTGCACTAGATACCTTTGGTATCTGCCCCATGGATGCACACTGGCAGAGCACTCATCCAGGGCTCAATCCAGGCTGAGCTGCCACAAGCCAAACACCTCCTTCAAGGCAAGCATCAGCAGGCAGGGGTTTATCAGAAGTGAGACTGCAGCAGGCTAGGAGGAACAAAACTCTTCTTCTCCCTGGCAGGCAGGACAGGTACACTAACTGGCAACAGAGACCCTCCTGTCCCTTCTCCTCCCTCCTCCCAGCAGGTCACATCTTCCTTGGCAAGAATGAGGCTGCTGGCAGTTGGCATCAGCTTGCATGCTTGGCTGGGAGCTGCTCCTGACAACAACTCTCTGCTCTGTAGTAGCTCAGGTTCTGCACTCAGCTGGCAGTGAGCAGCAGCAGAAGGGTCAGAGGGAGGACTTGGCAGGGTGGGAGCAGAGGGAGCACCTGCCAGGTGCTACAAAGAAAAGCAGCACTGAAGTGGCATTGCTGGCACAGGGGTGCAGTGGAGAGGTGAAACCCTGCCAGTGGAAGCCAAGCCAGGACTTGGCCACGAGTGCTAAGTGACCTCCTGAAACATCAGTCAGGTTGCTCAGCCTTGCTCCTAGACAGCAATTCCTAACTGCTCCAGGAACTGCAGACACAAACTGGTGGGTCCCAAATCATCTACAGCTGCAAAAAGGAACTAAGCTGTGGACTGGGAGGTGAAAATACACCCAGGTTGTAAGCCCTCACCTTTAATGCCCTGATGGGGTTTGCCTTTAGGCCAAGGCTTTGCTTTTCCCTCTCTTGTTACCTCTGGGATAAACTAAGAGGCCATAAAACCTCCTGAACCCTACCCAGCTCCTAGCCAGACCTGCTGCCAAGTGGCAAAAAGCAGGTCAGTGACTGAGAACCAAAGTGGAACCTTCCTGGTCTGAAGGGCTAAAGTTACTGACTGAGAACCAAAGTGGAACCTTCCTGGTTTGAAGGGCAAAGTCAGTGACTGAGAACCAAAGTGAAACCTTCCTGGACTGAAGGGCTAAAGTCAGTGACTGAGAACCAAAGTGAAACCTTCCTGGTCTGAAGGGCTAAAGTCAGTGACTGAGAACCAAAGTGGAACCTTCCTGGTCTGAAGGGCTAAGTCAGTGACTGAGAACCAAAGTGAAACCTTCCTGGTCTGAAGGGCTAAAGTCAGTGACTGAGAACCAAAGTGAAACCTTCCTGGTTTGAAGGGCTAAAGTCAGTGACTGAGAACCAAAGTGAAACCTTCCTGGTCTGAAGGGCTAAAGTCAGTGACTGAGAACCAAAGTGAAACCTTCCTGGTTTGAAGGGGCAAAGTCAGTGACTGAGAACCAAAGTGAAACCTTCCTGGTCTGAAGGGCTAAAGTCAGTGACTGAGAACCAGAAACCTTCCTGGACTGAAGGGGCAAAGTCAGTGACTGAGAACCAAAGTGAAACCTTCCTGGTCTGAAGGGGCAAAGTCAGTGACTGAGAACCAAAGTGAAACCTTCCTGGACTGAAGGGGCAAAGTCAGTGACTGAGAACCAAAGTGAAACCTTCCTGGTTTGAAGGGCTAAAGTCAGTGACTGAGAACCAAAGTGGAACCTTCCTGGTCTGAAGGGCTAAAGTCAGTGACTGAGAACCAAAGTGAAACCTTCCTGGACTGAAGGGCCAAAGGCTCTGTCTGCTGACCACCACCCCTGTGGCCCTTGCAGGACTGTGGGCAGCTGTGTGCCAGGGTACATGCCAGCCACCTTACACCCAGTTCAAACCAGAGTGGGCAGAAGGAACCCTGGGGCTTCAGGCTGGCAGAGCTGCCTGGACATGGCCTTGCACTGACTCAGCAGAGCTCCTGCCAAGCCCAAGGATGCTTCCTCAGCAAGAACCTACTGCAAGAGTGCTTCACCCATGAGCCAGTGGAGTTCTTGCCTCCACTACTAGCAAGAGAAGGTGAAACTGGTAAGGAGGCCAAGCCTGAGCACCAGCAGTTACTCCTGACCCTTCTGGACAGCACAGCACAGCACAGGTGGGCTTCTCTGCCTCTCAGTGGCTCATGTCCTCCTAGGTACAAAGCCCTCCCAGGCAGGTAGCAGAGACCACCCCAACATGGCAGGTTTCTCTCTCAAGACATTGCCTTTTTCTCTCCTGGCATGGGCAAGGTGGCAAGCACAGGGCTCCCTCTCTGCCTTCTCTCCTTGGTGCTTGGAATGAACATTCTAGAACAGGGGAAGGTGGGCAGCAGGGGATTGTTCTGTGCTTACCAACTGCAGGGGTGAGTAAAAGGGCAGAGGACTCTCAGCCAGTGTGGCAAGTTCACAGCTGGGGCCCTTCTGTCCCCAGGTGAGCTGCAGAATGCCCTACCCAGGCACTAGCACCTCAGCTCCACTGTGCAGCAGCCATTCCAGCAGGCTCCCTGGCCAGCAGCCAGGGAGCAGTACAGTAGTCAGCAGCACTACATTCAAGAAACAGTCAGAAATAGACACCAGGGAGGTGTGGGTGGCTCTGCTCTGCCTGCCTTGCACACTCCTCAAGGTCTTTTTGAGACCTCCTCTTCATCCCCACTCCTCCAAAGCTTGGATGTCTTGGGGCGAGCCCTTAGCCATCGCACTCATGGGCTGGGGGAGTCAGCAGGCTGCTCCCACACACACCTCCCTGCCCTGACTGGGATGCTTGCACCAGGGGGCAGCTGGGGAGGGCTCTCCTGACTCCACTTCTTGTCAGCCAGCTGTGCAGGTGAGAGTTTCTGGAGCAGGACTCAGCCTTCTGCGCCCTGCTCTTTCAGCACCCGCTGGAGCTAGGGACAAGAGGAGCTGGAGGGGGACAAGAGCAGCCAGAAGGGCACCATCTGCACATGAGGGAGGTGCAGCTAACTCCCTCCTGCCCTTCACCAGGTGGGGAAAACCCTGGTGCTGACCAAGGTGGAGATGAGGGCCTGCTGTACCACAGGGCTGGGCAAAGAGAGCACTTATCGACCACTCTGCCCCCCAGCCAGTCCCAGGGGCGCTTGGTGCACTGCACAGTGCAGCCTCCTTGCCCCTTTCCCTCAAGTGGCTGCTGAGAGGAGCCTGGAATTAGCCTCCAGAAGAAACAAAACTGCAAACTGGCTGCTTCATGCAGCTCCACCACCTGATGACCTGCTACCAGAGCAAACCCTTTGCTACCCAGACCAGCCAGAGGCCTCAGCCTGGGGACACCCCTCAAGATCTATCCTGCCAGCCCCTGATGGTCCTTTCCTTTTGTCTTTTTCTTCTTCTTTTTCTTTCTCTTTTTTTTCCCTTTCCTTTTCCTGTCCCCATGACCCTTCCTACCCTCTCCTACAACTTCCAGAGGCCTTGTTGCTACAGAGATGGCAGTCTGTAGCCTTCACTGGGGTCTCCACATCTCTCTCCCTGTCTTTCTATGTACATAACAACCTGTTTCTACAGACACATGTGATGTACATAGCCCAGTGAAGGGAAGGAGCTTGGTCTTGTTTCTCCCTAATGTTTCCCCACCAAGTTTATAAGCTAAGGTGAGCTTTAGGTAGTCTCTCAGACCAGGGCTCAGAGGCAAATCTGCTGAGCAGCTGCAGATGAACAGGGAGTTTTGGTTCCCTGTTGCAGCTGGGCTACTCAGCTCTTCAGCCTGGGAAGTCACACAGGTAGGCAGCTGCCCCTTTTCAGCACAGGGATGGCTTAATGGCAGGGGCCCAAGCAGAGGGAAAGCAGAGGAGTGCAGGCAAAGGAAAGGGGACACTGTCAAAGGGAATGGCAGTGAGCTCTCTGCAGGGGCCTCCTCCAGCCCCCCACCTCCTAGGCAAACGCTCCCCTGCTCGGCTCTTGATGCAGGATCCCGAGCAGGAGGCAGCATTCCAGCTGGCTGCCAGCCTGTGCTCTGCTCTGAGCCAGCCCCCAGCAAAGTGCACTGCAGGCAGCACAGGGAGCTCTGCTCCCTGCAGCCCTCCAGCAGCCTCCTCTCCAAACCTGAGGTTGCTTTGTGAGGGATGCACAGCAGTTGCCAAGACCTCTCTACCCTGAAGCCAGCAAGGTGAGGCAGTTGACAGTGTCCCCTTTGTGTGCACAGGCAGAGCCAGGCAGGGCCCTTCATGCACAGGCAGGGCTGGGGTTGGGGGGGGGAGGGAGGTGGGGTGGGGAGAGGCACTCACTCTGATGCTTCCCTTTGAACACAACAAACCCAAACCAGACAAGACAGACAGACAGACAGACAAGACAGACAGGAATAGTACAGAAGGAGTGGTGCAGAGACCCCAGGGGAGTGCACACAACCCCCTCCCCACCACCCCCAAACCCTGGGGTGCACCACCTGAGTGCTGGGAAGAGCACAGCCCTCCCCTTGCACACACACACACACACACACACACACACCCCCAAGCTCCAGTGCTGGAGCTCCAAAGCCTTCCTCTTTCTGCAGGTGGAGGCTTTGGAAGGTTTTTGTTTTGTAGTTTCCTTTTTTTTTGTGTCTTTTTTTTTTGATTGATTTTTTTTTTCCCCTCTTTTTTGTTGGTTTTTTTTTTTCTCTTAAAATCTGTATATAATATAGATATTTATATTCTCTGTCTCTCTCTCTGTCTCTATTTATATATTATATATATATATTTATATAGCCTATGTACACATATTGCACACCGTCCTCTGGCCTCCTTCCAGTTCCTGCCTGTCAGTGGAAACGTTTCCGTTTCTCCTCGGGGTCTGAGCTGAACTCCTGGGACCTGATGCCATTCTGGAGGTGGATCAGGGAATCCTTCATCTGCAAGGCAAGGGAAAGGTCCTTAGCATGAGGAGCAGTGGGTGTTAAGAACCACAGAACCATAGAATCGACGAGGTTGAAAGAGAGCTCTGAGATCATCCAGCCCAGCCTAGCCCCCAGCCCTGCCCAACCAACCAGACCATGGCACTCAGTGCCCCAGCCAGGCTCTGCAGATGACACCAAGCTGGGGGCAGATGTGGCTGGGTTGGAGGGCAGAAGGGCTCTGCAGCAGGACCTTGACTGCCTGCACAGATGGGCAGAGTCCAAGGGGATGGAGTTCAATAGCTCCAAGTGCAGGGTGCTGCACTTTGGCCACAGCAACCCCATGCAGAGATACAGGGGGTCAGAGTGGCTGAGAGCAGCCAGACAGAGAGGGATCTGGGGGTGCTGATTGATACCCACCTGAACATGAGCCAGCAGTGTGCCCAGGTGGCCAAGAGAGCCAGTGGCATCCTGGCCTGCATCAGCAATGGTGTGGCCAGCAGGAGCAGGGAGGTCATTCTGCCCCTGCACTCTGCACTGGTTAGACCTCACCTTGAGTGCTGTGTTCAGTTCTGGGCCCCCCAGTTTAGGAGGGACATTGAGATGCTTGAGCGTGTCCAGAGAAGGGCGACGAGGCTGGGGAGAGGCCTTGAGCACAGCCCTACGAGGAGAGGCTGAGGGAGCTGGGATTGGTTAGCCTGGAGAAGAGGAGGCTCAGGGCAGACCTCATTGCTGTCTGCAACTACCTGAGGGGAGGTTGTGGCCAGGAGGAGGTTGCTCTCTTCTCTCAGGTGGCCAGCACCAAACGAGAGGACACAGCCTCAGGCTGTGCCAGGGGAGATTTAGGCTGGAGGTGAGGAGAAAGTTCTTCCTGAGAGAGTCATTGGCCACTGGAATGGGCTGCCCGGGGAGGTGGTGGAGTCGCCGTCCCTGGAGCTGTTTCAAGGCAGGACTGGACGTGGCACTTGGTGCCATGGTCTGGCCTTGAGCTCTGTGCTAAAGGGTTGGACTTGATGATCTGTGAGGTCTCTTCCAACCCTGATGATACTGTGTGTGTGTGTGTGTGATACTTCCAGCCACAGCCACTCACCACCTCCCTGGGCAGCCCATTCCAGTGCCAATCACTCTCTCTGCCAGGAACTTCCTAACAACATCCAGCCTAGACTTGCCCTGGCACAGCTTGAGGCTGTGTCCCCTTCTTCTGGCCCTGGCTGCCTGGCAGCAGAGCCCAACCCCACCTGGCTACAGCCTCCCTGCAGGTAGCTGTAGACAGCAATGAGCTCTGCCCTGAGCCTCCTCTGCTGCAGGCTGCACCCCCCCAGCTCCCTCAGCCTCTCCTCACAGGGCTCTGCTCCAGGCCCCTCCCCAGCCTTGCTGCCCTTCTCTCAACACCTTCCAGCACCTCAGCAGCTCTGGACAGGCTCTGCTCACTTGTGCCTGGGATAGAACAAGGGGCAAGGGATGGAAACTGCAGCACAGGAGGGTCCATCTCAACATGAGGGAGAACTTCTGGACTGTGAGGGTCCCAGAGCCCTGGCACAGCCTGCCCAGAGGGGTTGTGGAGTCTCCTTCTCTGGACCCTTTCCAGCCCTGTCTGCATGTGTTCCTGTGTGCCCTGAGCTAGATTGTGTGGTCCTGCTCTGGCAGGGGTGTTGGACTTGATGAGCTTTTTGAATCTCTTCCAACTCCTAACATCCTGGGATCCTGTGATGTCCTGCCCCATTGGTGCCTCCTCTTTCCATGGTATGGAGACCACAGTGAGCTGGTGTGGGGAGCTGGGAGCTCCTGAGAGCGCCTTCTCCAAGGTACCAGAGAAAGGGGAGAGCAGAGAGAGGCAGGGGAAGAGCAGTTCTTTCCACAGACAAGAGCAGACTGAGGCATGGGCTGAGCAGCTCCCATAGGGGTGAGCAGAATGAGGCATGGGGTGAGCAGCTCCCATAGGGGTGAGCAGAATGTGGCATGGGGTGAGCAGAATGAGGCATGGGTGAGCAGAATGAGGCATGGGGTGAGCAGAATGAGGCATGGGGTGAGCAGCTCCCATAGGGATGAGCAGAATGAGGCATGAGGTGAGCAGCTCCCATAGCAGTGAGCAGAATGAGGCATGGGGTGAGCAGCTCCATAGCAGTGAGCAGAATGAGGCATGAGGTGAGCAGCTTCCATAGAGGTGAGCAGCTCCCATGGGGGTGAGCAGAATGAGGCATGAGGTGAGCAGCTCCATAGAGGTGAGCAGCTCCCATGGGGGTGAGCAGAATGAGGCATGGTGTGAGCAGCTCCCATAAGGGTGAGCAGAATGAGGCATGGGGTGAGCAGCTCCCATAGAGGTGAGCAGCTCCCATAGAGGTGAGCAGCTCCCATAGGGGTGAGCAGAATGAGGCATGGGGTGAGCAGCTCCCATAGAGGTGAGCAGCTCCCATAGGGGTGAGCAGAATGTGGCATGGGGTGAGCAGAATGAGGCATGGGGTGAGCAGAATGAGGCATGGGGTGAGCAGAATGAGGCATGGGGTGAGCAGCTCCCATAGGGGTGAGCAGAATGAGGCATGGGGTGAGCAGCTCCCATAGCAGTGAGCAGAATGAGGCATGGGGTGAGCAGCTCCCATAGCAGTGAGCAGAATGAGGCATGAGGTGAGCAGCTTCCATAGAGGTGAGCAGCTCCCATAGGGGTGAGCAGCTCCCATAGAGGTGAGCAGCTCCCATAGGGGTGAGCAGAATGAGGCATGGGGTGAGCAGCTCCCATAGGGGTGAGCAGAATGAGGCATGGGGTGAGCAGCTCCCATAGAGGTGAGCAGCTCCCATAGAGGTGAGCAGCTCCCATAGAGGTGAGCAGCTCCCATAGGGGTGAGCAGCTCCCATAGGGGTGAGCAGAATGAGGCATGGGGTGAGCAGCTCCCATAGAGGTAAGCAGCTCCCATAGGGGTGAGCAGCTCCCATAGGGGTGAGCAGCTCCCATAGGGGTGAGCAGCTCCCATAGGGGTGAGCAGCTCCCATAGGGGTGAGCAGCTCCCATGGGGGTGAGCAGAATGAGGCACGGGCTGAGCAGCTCTCTCCACAGGCAAGAGCAGCTTCCCTTCTCCCAAGGAGGCTGCTGTACAACCAGCTCTTTAGGCAGCCCACACTGCTACTCCTGGCTTTGTGCTATTCAGAACCCCCATGGAATGTGTCTCCTTCACCCGTGCAAGCTATGGACTTGTGTGGGTCCCAGTTAATGCTCCTGACCAGGGCTGGAGGCTGCTGAGTGGAGCAAGGTCAGGAGAGATGCAAGCCCTTGAGGTGCTGATGGGAGCAACCCTGAGGTAAAAGAAGTTTGCTCTCCAAATGGGGTTGCCAGAGCCCAGATATGGTAATGGAAGAGCTGTGCCCCTGTAGACTTCTCCCCTTCCTGTGTGGACCCCTGCAAGGTGACAGAGAAGCTGCAGTGTCCTGCAAACAGCTCTTAGGGCCAATTGCCCAGCGCTATGCCAGAAGCCTGATGGAAGGGCAGAGTGCAGTGGAGGTGACACACCTGATGGCCTGCAGTGGCAGCAGGGAAGGCTGAAGGGTTGGGAGGCCAAGGAGAGCCTCCAGCCACAGCAGTGCCTGGCCCTGGGGTCTCACCTGGTCTAGAAGCATGACGGAGGATTTGATGATCTCGCGCCACTTCTGCAGCTCTGAGTCGTGGTACTTCTGCTGAGACTCCAGCAGCTGGGCCCACTCTGTCTGGGACTGGGGCAACCTGTCAGGCACAGCAGGAGCAAAAGTGAATCCAGGGGAAGTCAAAGCAAGGGGGGGCAAAGTGGGTTTGGAGAGGGTGTAGCTGGTATGGGTTTCTGTCTTAAGCCTTTCAGCCCCCAGGGGCAGGTGTCGCAGCCGAAGTGCACTGTGGAGTGCTCCTAACTCCAGCAGTGGCATCAGTGCTGCTCTGCACTGACTCTGGTGGCCAACTGCTAGCAGGGATGTGCCTTGTGCAGGAGCTGCTGGGGTGGGGTGGAAGTGGAGGGGAACGTGAGGACAGAAGGCAGTGTGCAGGAGACATCCAGAGTGGATGGGCCACTGATGGGGAGTCCTGCAGTGCAGCAGCAGCATGGAACCATGGAATGGTCTGGGCTGGAGAAGACCTCCAAGGCCATCCAGTCCAACCTGCAACCCAACCCCACCATGGCCAACAAACCATGGCCCCAAGTGCCATGGCCACACTTGAACACCTTCAGGGATGGGGACTCCACCACCTCCCTGGGCAGCCTCTGCCAGTCCCTGACCACTCTGGCAGCAAAGAAATTGTTCCTCACCCCCAACCTAACCCTGCCCTGGCACAACTTCAGGCCAGGTCCTCTCCTTCTAGGGAGACACCAGGGACCAGAGCCCAACCCCCACCTGACTGCAGCCTCCTTGCAGGGAGCTGCAGAGAGCAATGAGGTCTCCTCTCAGCCTCCTCTTCATCACCTCCCTGGGCAGCCTCTGCCAGTCCCTGACCACTCTGGCAGCAAACAAATTGTTCCTCACCTCCCACCCAACCCTGCCCTGGCACAACTTCAGGCCATTTCCTTTCCCTCTATCACCTGGTCCTAGGGAGAAGAGATCAACCCACACCTGGCTCCAATCTCCTCTCAGGGAGCTGCAGAGAGCAATGAGGTCTGCTCTCAGCCTCTTCTTCTCCACACTGAACACCCTCAGCTGCTCCTCCCCAGCCCTGTTCTCCAGACTCTTCCCCAGCTTCCTTGCCCTTCTCTGGACCTGCTCAATGTCCTCCTTAGAGTAAGGGGCCCAAAGCTGAACCCAGGATTTGAGGTGTGACCTCCCCAGTGCCCAGCCCAGGACACATCTCTAGCAGTGGCTGGTGTGGCACAGGCCTCTCTGAGTACAGAGGGTTCCTCCTCAGACTGCTTCCCACACAGAGCCATCAGAGGAGGGGAGGTGACAACCTTGGCCCAAGACTGCAAAACAGTTACGTGCAGAGCATCCTAACACAGGATGCTGGGAAGAAGCAGAGTTTGCCTTAGCTCAGTGCCCACACTGCAGAGGAGGGCAAGGGAGCTGTGAAGGGCCTGGGGAATTAATCTGCTGAGGAGCAACTGAAGGAGCTGGAGATGGTTGGTGTGGAACAGAGGAGGCTGAGGGCAGAGCTCATTGCTGTCTGCAGCTACCTGAGAGGAGGTTGTGGGGAGGCTGCTGCTGGGCTCTGCTCACAGGCAAACGGTGACAGAAGCAGAGGGAATGGCCTCAAGCTGCCACTGGGCAGGCTGAGGATGGACAGGAGGAAAAAAAAACTTCATGGGAAGAGTGGTCAGGGACTGGAATGAGCTGCCCAGGGAGGTGCTGGAGTCACCAACCCTGGAGGGGTTTAGAAGTCGTTTAGATGTGGTGCCTGGGGACATGGTTTGGGGTGCACCTTGCGCAGGAGTGGTCTGGGTTGGACTTGGTGATGCTGAGAGGCTCTTCCAACTTGGACGTTTCTGTGATGCTGCAGCAGCTCTGGAAATGCTGATGGCTGCCCAGCTCCAGCTACCTGCCGGCTTCAGCTTCAGCTACCTGCCTGCTCCAGGTACCTGCCTGCTTCAGCTCCAGCTACCTGCCTGCTCCAGCTACCTGCCTGCTTCAGCTTCAGCTACCTGCCTGCTCCAGCTACCTGCCTGCTTCAGCTTCAGCTACCTGCCTGCTTCAGCTACCTGCCTGCTTCAGCTTCAGCTACCTGCCTGCTTCAGCTACCTGCCTGCTCCAGATACCTGTCTGCTCCAGCTACCTGCCTGCTCCAGCTCCAGCTACCTGCCTGCTTCAGCTCCAGCTACCTGCCTGCTCCAGCTACCTGCCTGCTTCAGCTTCAGCTACCTGCCTGCTCCAGGTACCTGCCTGCTCCAGCTCCAGCTACCTGCCTGCTCCAGGTACCTGCCTGCTTCAGCTCCAGCTACCTGCCTGTGGGAAGCTTTCTCCTGCAGCATGAAAGGTAAACATCAGACCCTGTGATGAGAAGTGTCCTTGGAGCCTTGAGGCTCCCAGGGCCTAAGCTGGCAACCATGAGCAACCCACGCACAGCTGTCAGGGGGTGGAATCTGCCGGCCCCTGGGGCGGACGCAGCCCCAAGGGGGGCTGACCCTGGCCAGCCCCCCTGGGTGGTACTCACAGGTTGTTTACCACAGGTAACCTGTCTCTGCCTTACACATAACTTGGGGCCAATCTGTACTGTCCACTTCTGCCAGCCCCAGGCTGGCTGGAAACACCTCCTCTGAGCACTATATAAGCCACTGCACTACCCTAATAAAGTGGTACTGATGTACTGATGCACAGATGCCTGCAAGCTGCTGTCTCGAGTCGTCAGTACCCCGATCTCGCCTCTCGCCAGCCTCCGTACCCTGACACCTGCCTGCTCCAGCTACCTGCCTGCTTCAGCTACAGCTACCTGCCTGCTCCAGCTACCTGCCTGCTTCAGCTACCTGCCTGCTCCAGATACCTGCCTGCTCCAGCTACCTGCCTGCTTCAGCTCCAGCTACCTGCCTGCTCCAGCTACCTGCCTGCTCCAGCTACCTGCCTGCTTCAGCTCCAGCTAGCTGCCTGCTTCAGCTGCCTGCTTCAGCTCCAGCTAGCTGCCTGCTCCAGCTACCTGCCTGCTTCAGCTTCAGCTACCTGCTCCAGCTACCTGCCTGCTTCAGCTACCTGCCTGCTCCAGCTACCTGCCTGCTTCAGCTCCAGCTACCTGCCTGCTCCAGCTACCTGCCTGCTTCAGCTCCAGCTACCTGCCTGCTTCAGCTACCTGCCTGCTTCAGCTCCAGCTACCTGCCTGCTTCAGCTACCTGCCTGCTTCACCTACCTGCCTGCTTCACCTACCTGCCTGCTTCAGCTCCAGCTACCTGCTGCTTCACCTACCTGCCTGCTTCAGCTCCAGCTACCTGCCTGCTCCAGCTACCTGCTCCAGCTACCTGCCTGCTCGTTAGCTGCCTGCATCATCTAGCTGCCTGCTTCAGCTACCTGCCTGCTCCAGTTAGCTGCCTGCTTCAGCTTCAGTTAGCTGCCTGCTTCAGCTCCAGCTACCTGCCTGCTCCAGCTACCTGCCTGCTTCAGCTTCAGCTACCTGCCTGCTTCAGCTTCAGCTACCTGCCTGCTCCAGCTACCTGCCTGCTTCAGCTCCAGCTACCTGCCTGCTCAGCTACCTGCCTGCTTCAGCTTCAGCTACCTGCTTGCTTCAGCTCCAGCTACCTGCCTGCTCCAGCTACCTGCCTGCTCCAGCTCCAGCTACCTGCCTGCTCCAGCTACAGCTATGTGCCTGCTTCAGCTACCTGCCTGCTCCAGTTAGCTGCCTGCTTCAGCTAACTGCCTACTTCAGTTAGCTGCCTGCTTCAGCTGCCTGCTTCAGCTACCTGCCTGCTTCAGCTACAGTTAACTGCTTCAGCTGTCCCAGAGAAGGAGCCACCTGCCATGGAGCCCCCAGCTCTGGCGTTCTGGGAAAGCCTCTTACCACCTCCAGGAGAGGTGAGAAGAGGCAAAGAGCAAGCAGCTGTGACTGTACCTTTCCTGCAGCCTCAAGCCCTGCCACGCTGTCAGCGTCTGCGTTGTGTACTCCAGCATCCAGAGCTTGTAGAACAGCATCATGTTGAGGATGACCAGCAGCACCAGACTGCAAAGACAGACACCAGTCAGCATCCCAGCAGCATTCCACAGCTTGCCAGTGACACCTGGGAAAAGCCTCAAGGCTTCCAGGTGGTGCCTGCAGCCCAGCTTCATGCTGCATAGAATCACAGAATGGGTTAGGTTGGAAGGCAGCTCAAAGCTCAGCCAGTGCCAACATCATGCCATAGGCAGGGACAGCTCCCACTGGAACAGGTTGCTCAAGGCCTCATCCAACGTGGATCTGAACACCTCCAGGGAGGTTGTGGAGCACAGAAGCACAGAATGGGATCTTTGATCTTTGACCACATTCTGTGCTTCTGTGCTCCACAACCTCCCTGGGCAACCTGTGCCAGTGTCTCCCCACCCTCAACCTGTGCCAGTCTCTCACCACCCTCACTTCTTCCTCACATCCAGTTTCCATCTCCCCTCTGCCACTTCAAACCCATTCCTTCTCCTCCTGCCATTCCCAGACCTTCTCAGTAGTCCCTCCCCAGCCCTCCTGCAGCCCCCTGCAGCTCCTGCAAGGCCACTCCAAGCTCTCCTCCAAGCCTTCTCCTCTCCAGCCTGCACAGCCCCAACTCTCTCAGCCTGTGCTCAGAGCAGAGCTGCTGCAGCCCTCTCAGCATCTTAGTGGCCTCCTCTGCACTGGCTCCAGCAGTTCCATGTCCTGCTTGTGCTGGGGGCTGCAGAACTGCCCCCAGGACTGCAGGTGGGGTGTGAGGAGAGCAGAGCCCAGGGGCAGAATCCCCTCCCTTGCCCTGTGCCCACACTGCTCTGGCTGCAGCCCAGCACAGGCTTGTGTCTGGGCTGCACTCACACTGCAGGCTCCTGCTGAGCTTTTCCTCACCCCAGACCCCCAGGTCCTGTTCCTCAGGGCTGCTCTCAGCCATTCCCCACCCAGCCTGGAGCTGTGCCTGGGATTGCACCCACCCAGGTGCAGGACCTTCCACTTGGCCTTGCTGAATGCCATGAGGTTGGCCTGGGCACAGCTCTGCAGCCTGTCCAGGTCCCTCTGGATGAATCCCTGCCCTCTAGCAAGTCGACTGTGCCACACAGCTTGGTGCCATGTGAGTGGGGATTTGGAATGTGAGTAAGGGGCAGGTGGTTAGAACCCAGAACTTCACCTGCTGGGAGAAACGTGTGAGCAAGGAGAGAGAGACAGAAAGACAGGGGTGGTGAGAGAGAAGAGGCTGGATGAGGGGGTGTGCTGAATGCAGAGAAAGGGAGGGAAATGGGAGAGCAAAGAGGTAAAAAACAAGAGAGAGACAGTACCTGAAACAGATCCTAATGGGAGCAGGGAAGAGAAGAGACGGAGCAGCTGCAGGTTAGCAACGGACCGAGCTGGGCAGAGAAGGCTCAGAGACAGTGCAGAGGGGACAGGGGGCAGGAGGGAAGGAAGGAACACAGGGAAGAGAGGCAAGGAGGACAGACAAGCAACTGTGTGCCTGCAGCTACTGGTGAAGTTGCCTCAGCTAAAATCACAGAACCGTGGAAGAGTTGGGGTTGGAAGAGACCTCAGAGCTCATCCAGCCCAAGCACTCCCCCACAGCTCCCAACCCCAGCACTGCTGCTGAGCCTCTGCCACTCAGCCACAGCCCTCAGCACCACATCCACACAGCTCTGAAACAGCCCCAAGGATGGGCACTCCACCACCTCCCTGGGCAGCCTGTGCCAGTGCCTGAGACCCCTTGCTGGGAAGAAACTGTTCCTCATATCCAACCTGAACCTCCCCTGGCACAGCTTGAGGCTGTTCCCTTTTGTCCTGTCGCTGGTTGCATGTGAGAAGAGCCCAACCCCCACCTGGCTCCAACCTCCTTTTAGGGAGCTGTAGAGAGCAATGAGGTCTGCCCTCAGCCTCCCCTTCTCCAGCCCCCTCAGCCTTTCCTCCCCTCCCCTGTGTTCAAGGCTCTTCAGCTGCTTGGTTGCCCTTCTCTGACACACTCCAGCAGCAGCAGAGCTGTGTGTGGCTGCTGCAGGCCCATGCAGGGCAGGGTCTGACACAGCACTGCAAGCTGCAGCCTCCCCCCACGGTGGGGATGTCACTGTGGGCCCCTGCTGTGGCCAGACACTGCCCTGCTCCTGCTGCCAGCCACACTCAGGGAGGAGACTCCCAGATCAGATGCTTGTGCCTGGCTCTGGCTAGTGCAGCTCTCTGGCTGGAAAGAATGGCTCAGTATCAGCCAGTGCAGGCAGCAGGCTGGCAGCTGGCCAGAAGAGGAGGCTGAAAACACAGGATCACAGATTGCATGGGTTGGAAGGAACCCTCCAAGGTCATCTTCTCCAACCCCCCTGCAGGCAGCAGGGACACATCCAACTGGAGCAGGTTGCCCAGGGCCAGATCAAGTCTGACCTTGAATGGGATCTCTGCCACCTCTCTGGGCAACCTGCTGCAGTGTTTCACTACCTTCCTTCATTCATTCCTCTTGATGTCCAATCTAAGTCTCCCCTGCTCAAGTCTGAAACCATTCTCCCTCCTCCTGTCACTCCCAAGCCCTTGTCAAAAGTCCCTCCCCAGCTCTCCTGGAGCCCCTTCAGGAACTGTCTCCCTGGAGCCTTCTCTTCTCCATGCTGAACAGCCCCAACTCTCTCAGCCTGTCTTTGTGGGAGAGCTGCTCCAGCCTCTGACCTTGGAGGGCTTTTCCAACTCAAACAATGCTCTGTGAAAGAAGGAACAGCCTCAACCCATAGCCTGAGCCCTGCTGTGGTGACACAGCAGCTGCCAGAGAGTCACTGCCACGGCCACCTCTCATGGGCACAGCTGGTTGGGCAGCAGACTGCACAACAGCTGAAGCTAAAAGAACAACTCAGAGTTTGTAGATCCCTTTGAAGAGCTCTCACCTGTGCCCCTTGCAATAAAAAGGACTCTTTTTACTTGGCAGGCTTCTAAGTGTGGACTCCTCTCTCCCTGCCAGCTGCCCCTTGCCCTGCCTGCTGCCACCAAGCCTGCCTGTGTCCCAGACAGAGCTGAGCTGACCCAGACCATGCAGCTCTGCAGAGCCTCTGTGTGGTTAGAACAAGGTCAAACCTGCGAGCTCCAAACCCTGCCTGTGGCTGAGCAGCGTCTGGGACCAGAGAGCAAAACCTGGCAGCTGGGAAGCAGAGAGCAGCAGCAACACCACAGGGCCAAAGCTGCTGAAGGCTGAGTGTGGAGGAAAGCAACCCCCAACAAATCACTTACACAAAACTGATGACAAGGAGCAGCTTGGAGACACTCTGCAGGTGGAAGCCGCTGGGGCTCTCCTCAGGGATGTGCCTCGTCTGAGTGGAACCTGAGCAGAGAGATGGCTTCAGGAGGTGTCCTCCCTCTGCCCAGCCCTCCCTTCCCAGCACAGGCTCACAGACTCGTTCAGGTTGGGAAAGCCCTCTGAGATCATCAACTCCATCCAGCAACCCAACCCCACCACAGCCATTCAACCATATCCCACACTGCCATGGCCACAGGTTTCGTGACTGCCTCCAGGGATGGGGACTCCACCACCTCCCTGGCAGCCTGTGCCACTCCCTGACCAAAAATCTCTCCTAACACCCAACCTAAGCCTCCCCTGGCACAGCTTGAGGCCATTGCCTCTTGCCTTCTCATCAGTTAGTTGGGAGAAGAGGCCAGCACTAGTCTCACTGCAATCTCTCTTCAGGGAGCTGTAGAGATCAATGAGGTCTCCTCTCAGCCTCTTCTTCTTCAGTCTATATCCACCCACCCTGGAAAGCCCTGGAAAGCCCTGGAAAGCCCTGGGCCCTCTTCCCATTAATCACAGAATGGTTTAGGTTGGAAGGGAGCTCAAAGCTCAGCCAGTGCCAACCTCTGCCTGGTCCTGAACACCTCCAGGGAGATTGTGGAGCACAGAAGCACAGAATGGGATCTTTGATCTTTGACCACATTCTGTGCTTCTGTGCTCCACAGCCTCCCTGGGCAACCTGTGCCAGTGTCTCACCACCCTCAACCTCTGCCAGTGTCTCACCACCATCACTGTCTGTGCTCCACAACCTCTCTGGGAAACCTGTGCCAGTCTCTCACCACCCTCACTTCTTCCTCACATCCACTTTCAATCTCCCCTCTGCCACTTCAAACCCATTCCTCCTCCTCCTCTCATTCCCAGACCTTCTCAATAGTCCCTCCCCAGCCTCTCTGCAGCCCCCTGCAAGATCCTGCAAGGTCACTCCAAGGCCCCTTTGAGGCCTTCTCTTCCCCAGGCTGCACAGCCCCAACTCTCTCAGCCTGTGCTCAGAGCAGAGCTGCTGCAGCCCTCTCAGCATCTTGGTGGCCTCCTCTGGGCTGGCTCAAACACTTCCATGTCCTGCTTGTGCTGGGGGCTGCAGAGCTGCCCTCAGGACTGCAGGTGGGGTCTGGTGAGAGCATCCCCACCCACCCAAACATCCTTTGCTATCCAAACATTCCCACCCATCCACACATCCCCACCACTCATCCACACATTCCTATCACATCCCCACTCCCTCATCCACACATCCTCATCACCCATCCACACATTCCCACTCATCCACACATCCTCATCCTCCAATCCATCCATCCCCACCCATCCACACATCCCCATTCCCTCATCCACACATCCTCATCACCCATCCACACATCCCCATTCCCTCATCCACACATCCTCATCACCCATCCACACATTCCCACTCATCCACACATCCTCACCCACCCGAATATCCTCTCCCATCCATCCACACATCCCCATTCCCTCATCCACACATCCTCATCACACATCCTCATCACCCATCCACACATTCCCACCCATCCACACATCCTCACCCACACGAATATCCTCATCCATCCATCCCCACCCATCCACACATCCTCACCCACCCGAATATCCTCTCCCATCCATCCACACATCCCCACTCCCTCATCCACACATCCTCATCACCCATCCATCCATCCCCACCCATCCACACATCCTCACCCACCCGAATATCCTCTCCCATCCATCCTCACATCCCCATTCCCTCATCCACACATCCTCATCACATCCATCCATCCCCCACCCATCACACATCCTCACCCACCCGAAATCCTCTCCCATCCATCCACACATCCCCATTCCCTCATCCACACATCCTCATCACCCATCCATCCATCCCCACCCATCCACACATCCTCACCCACCCGAATATCCTCTCCCATCCATCCACACATCCCCATTCCCTCATCCACACATCCTCATCACCCATCCATCCATCCCCACCCATCCACACATCCTCACCCACCCGAATATCCTCTCCCATCCATCCACACATCCCCACTCCCTCATCCACACATCCTCATCACCCATCCACACATTCCCACCACCCATCCACACATCCCCACCACCCATCCACACATCCTCATCCATCTGAACATCCCATCCCATCCCCCCATCTCCTCCCCCATCCCCCCATCCCCACCACCACCTCCCCTCCCACCTTTGCATCTTCATAGCCCTCTCCTAGGAGCTCCCCTTTTATTCCAGGGGTCCCCAACTCTGCCCCCCAGCACCAGGGTTGGAGGAAGGGGGGGGTCTGCAGGTGCTGACCTGCCACGTGCTTGATACGATGAGCAACCTCCTCGTCGGTGGGGGTGGTGACAGGGCTGAGCACCTCCTCCAGGTGGGGCACCCGCAGGTGGGTGTGGGTGCGCTTCCTGCGCCGCACCGGCGCCTGCTTGCTCACCTTCTCCTTGGGGGATTGTCTGTGCACCTCAGCCAGGTAGCTGCTCTCCGTTTTGGTCAGCTCACTCTCTGCACACAGCAAAGGAAAGCAGTGAGGGAGGGAGGAGTTTGGAGGGGTTGATTTCAGGAAGGGTAGGGACTTGCTGGAGAGGGGAGAGAGAAGAGCTGCAGTGGTGCTGAGGGGACTGGAAGGGCTCTGTGAGGAGCAAAGGCTGAGGGAGTTGAGGTTGTTTAGGCTGGAGGAGAGGCAGTCTGAGGGGGACCTGAGCAGTGCTGAGTAATACTCCAGGGGTGGGGGTCAGAGAATGGTTTAGGTTGGAAGGGGCCTCAAAGCTCAGGCAGTACCAACTCCCCTGTGCCATAGGCAGGACACTCCCAACTGGAACAGGACTGCTGCTGGATCTCTCTAGTCCTAATCTCCATAGGTTCATGGACTCAGAGAATGGGTTAGGTTGGAAGGAACCTCAAAGATCATCCAATTCCAACCCCCTGCCATGGGCAGGGACATCTCTCACCAGCACAGGTTGCTCCAGGCTTCATCCAGCCTGGCCTTGAACACCTCCAGGGAGGTGTTTACATTCTGTGCTTCTGTGCTCCACAACCTCCCTGGAGGTGTTCAGCACCAGGCTGGATGAGGCCTGGAGCAACCTCTTCCAGTGGGAGGTGTCCCTGCCTATGGCAGGGGGGTTGGAACTGGCTGAGCTTTGAGCTCCCTTCCAACCTAAACCATTCTGTGCTTCTATGATTCTCTAAGTGACTCTACTGTGGCATGGAGGGGGTGGACTGGATGAGCTCCAAAGGGTCCTTCCTACCCTCCCCATTCTGTGTTTCTGTGACTTAAGGTCCCTAATCACACAGCCACTGGGCCAAAGGAGCTGGCAGGGTCTAAGAGGCTCATGGCAGGGCACAGCCCACATGCCTTACACCTTCTGCCAAGCTCTGCCCCCAGGCTGCTGTGCTCCTGCCAGAGAGCAGGGCTGATGATGGCCTGACCTGCTCCAGCAAAGTGCTGCCCACACTGTGGAGTCCTTCCATAGAACCAGGCAGGTTGGCAGAGAGCTCCAAGCTCCTGCAGCCCAACCTAGCCCCCAGCCCTGCCCAACCAACCAGACCATGGCACTAAGTGCCCCAGCCAGGCTTGGCTGCAACACCTCCAGCCACGGCCACTCCACCACCTCCCTGGGCAGCCCATTCCAGTGCCAATCACTCTCTCTGACAACAACTTCCTCCTCACATCCAGCCTAGACCTGCCCTGGCACAGCTTCAGCTGTGTCCCCTTCTTCTGGCCCTGCCTGCCTGGCAGCAGAGCCCAACCCCACCTGGCTACAGCCTCCCTGCAGGCAGCTGCAGGCAGCAATGAGCTCTGCCCTGAGCCTCCTCTGCTGCAGGCTGCACCCCCCAGCTCCCTCAGCCTCTCCTCATAGGGTTTGTGCTCCAGGCCCCTCCCCAGCTTTGTCACCCTTCTCTGGACACCTTCCAGCACTCAACATCTCTCTTGAATTGAGGGCCCAGCACTGGACACAGCACTGCAGGGGTGGCCTGAGCAGTGCTGAGCACAGGGGCACAAGAACCTCCCTGCTCCTGCTGCCCACACTGCTCCTGAGCCAGCCCAGGATGCCATTGGCTCTCTTGGCAACCTGGGCACACTGCTGCCTCCTCTTCAGCCTACTGCAGGACTTGCTCCTAACACCCAGCACATCCCCTGGCACAGCTTGAGGCTGGGTCCCCTCGCTCTGTTGTTGGCTGCCTTCAGCTGTGCCTCTTCCTCAGCCGCGCCAAGGTCTGAGCCCAGCTGCTGCAGCAGCTGCCCGCTGGCAGGGAGGCCTGCAGCGAGCAGGGAAGGTGCCTCTGCCCGTGGGGTCATGCCCACAGCCACTGCCACTCTTACCCAAGTGACGGAAATAATCTTCCAGGCCACTCCAGAAGTTCTTCTCGATGAAGGACTTCACCAGCCCCCAGGGCTGCTTCCTGTACCGCAGCTCTGTGGAAACCCTGTGTGAAGAGAGCAACCTCAGCTGCCAGCTCTGCTCCTGGGGCAGTGCCAACCTCTTCTGCAGCACTGCCAAACGCCTTTCTTCTCTGCCTCCCCAAGCCCCTTCCCCGCGGGGGGGGAAAACTTCTGGCCCCTCCTGGCCCTGCAGGCTGGAAGGCGAATATCCTCTCCCAATCCAACCACACTGCCCCACTCCCTCATAATCCACACATCCTCATCACCCATCCACACATCCCCACTCATCACATATCCCCTCTCCCCCATCCATACATCCCACCCATCCACACATCCCCATTCCCTCATCCACACATCCTCATCACCCATCCACACATTCCCACCCATCCACACATCCTCATCCTCCAATCCATCCATCCCCACCCATCCACACATCCTCACCCACCCGAATATCCTCTCCCATCCATCCACACATCCCCACTCCCTCATCCACACATCCTCATCACCCATCCACACATCCCCACTCATCCACACATCCCCTCCCCCATCCATACATCCCCACCCATCCACACATCCCCATTCCCTCATCCACACATCCTCATCACCCATCCACACATTCCCACCCATCCACACATCCTCATCCTCCAATCCATCCATCCCCACCCATCCACACATCCTCACCCACCCGAATATCCTCTCCCATCCATCCACACATTCCCACTCCCTCATCCACACATCCTCATCACCCATCCACACATCCCCACTCATCCACACATCCCCTCCCCCCATCCATACATCCCCACCCATCCACACATCCTCATCACCCATCCACACATTCCCACCCATCCACACCTCCTCACTCCCCCATCCATCCATCCCCACCCATCCACACATCCTCACCCACACGAATATCCTCTCCCATCCATCCTCACATCCCCATTCCCTCATCCACACATCCTCATCACCCATCCACACATCCCCACTCATCCACACATCCCCTCCCCCATCCATACATCCCCACCCATCCACACATCCCCATTCCCTCATCCACACATCCTCATCACCCATCCACACATTCCCACCCATCCACACATCCTCATCCTCCAATCCATCCATCCCCACCCATCCACACATCCTCACCCACCCGAATATCCTCTCCCATCCATCCACACATCCCCACTCCCTCATCCACACATCCCCACCACCCATCCACACATCCCCACCCATCCACACATCCCCACCACCCATCCACACATCCTCATCACCCATCCACACATTCCCACTCATCCACACATCCTCACCCACCCGAATATCCTCTCCCATCCATTCACACATCCTCATCACCCATCCACACATCCCCACCACCCATCCACACATCCTCATCCATCTGAACATCCCATCCCATCCCCCCATCCCCTCCCATCCCCCCATCCCCACCACCACCTCCCCTCCTGCAGCCCAAGACGGGAAACTTTCGCATCTTCATAGCCCTCTCCTAGGAGCTCCCCTTTTATTCCAGGGGTCCCCAACTCTGCCCCCCAGCACCAGGGTAGGAGGGAGGTGCTGACCTGCCACGTGCTTGATGCGATGAGCAACCTCCTCGTCGGTGGGGGTGGTGACAGGGCTGAGCACCTCCTCCAGGTGGGGCACCCGCAGGTGGGTGTGGGTGCGCTTCCTGCGCCGCACCGGCGCCTGCTTGCTCACCTTCTCCTTGGGGGATTGTCTGTGCACCTCAGCCAGGTAGCTGCTCTCCGTTTTGGTCAGCTCACTCTCTGCACACAGCAAAGGAAAGCAGTGAGGGGAGGGAGGAGTTTGGAGGGGTTGATTTCAGGAAGGGTAGGGACTTGCTGGAGAGGGGAGAGAGAAGAGCTGCAGTGGTGCTGAGGGGACTGGAAGGGCTCTGTGAGGAGCAAAGGCTGAGGGAGTTGAGGTTGTTTAGGCTGGAGGAGAGGCAGTCTGAGGGGGACCTGAGCAGTGCTGAGTAATACTCCAGGGGTGGGGGTCAGAGAATGGTTTAGGTTGGAAGGGGCCTCAAAGCTCAGGCAGTACCAACTCCCCTGTGCCATAGGCAGGGACACTCCCAACTGGAACAGGACTGCTGCTGGATCTCTCTAGTCCTAATTCTCCATAGGTTCATGGACTCAGAGAATGGGTTAGGTTGGAAGGAACCTCAAAGATCATCCAATTCCAACCCCCTGCCATGGGCAGGGACATCTCTCACCAGCACAGGTTGCTCCAGGCTTCATCCAGCCTGGCCTTGAACACCTCCAGGGAGGTGTTTACATTCTGTGCTTCTGTGCTCCACAACCTCCCTGGAGGTGTTCAGCACCAGGCTGGATGAGGCCTGGAGCAACCTCTTCCAGTGGGAGGTGTCCCTGCCTATGGCAGGGGGGTTGGAACTGGCTGAGCTTTGAGCTCCCTTCCAACCTAAACCATTCTGTGCTTCTATGATTCTCTAAGTGACTCTACTGTGGCAGGAGGGGGTGGACTGGATGAGCTCCAAAGGGTCCTTCCTACCCTCCCCATTCTGTGTTTCTGTGACTTAAGGTCCCTAATCACACAGCCACTGGGCCAAAGGAGCTGGCAGGGTCTAAGAGGCTCATGGCAGAGGGCACAGCCCACATGCCTTACACCTTCTGCCAAGCTCTGCCCCCAGGCTGCTGTGCTCCTGCCAGAGAGCAGGGCTGATGATGGCCTGACCTGCTCCAGCAAAGTGCTGCCCACACTGTGGAGTCCCTCCATAGAATCAGGCAGGTTGGCAGAGAGCTCCAAGCTCCTGCAGCCCAACCTAGCCCCCAGCCCTGCCCAACCAACCAGACCATGGCACTAAGTGCCCCAGCCAGGCTTGGCTGCAACACCTCCAGCCACAGCCACTCCACCACCTCCCTGGGCAGCCCATTCCAGTGCCAATCACTCTCTCTGCCAGCAACTTCCTAACAACATCCAGCCTAGACCTGCCCTGGCACAGCTTGAGGCTGTGTCCCCTTCTTCTGGCCCTGCCTGCCTGGCAGCAGAGCCCAACCCCACCTGGCTACAGCCTCCCTGCAGGTAGCTGTAGACAGCAATGAGCTCTGCCCTGAGCCTCCTCTGCTGCAGGCTGCACCCCCCCAGCTCCCTCAGCCTCTCCTCATAGGGTTTGTGTTCCAGGCCCCTCCCCAGCCTTGCTGCCCTTCTCTGGACACCTTCCAGCACCTCAACATCTCTCTTGAATTGAGGAGCCCAGAGCTGGACACAGCACTGCAGGGGTGGCCTGAGCAGTGCTGAGCACAGGGGCACAAGAACCTCCCTGCTCCTGCTGCCCACACTGCTCCTCAGCCAGCCCAGGATGCCATTGGCTCTGCTGCCCACCTGGGCACTGCTGCCTCCTCTTCAGCCTACTGCAGGACTTGCTCCTAACACCCAGCACATCCCCTGGCACAGCTTGAGGCTGGGTCCCCTCGCTCTGTTGTTGGCTGCCTTCAGCTGTGCCTCTTCCTCAGCCGCGCCAAGGTCTGAGCCCAGCAGGCTGGCAGCAGCTGCCCGCTGGCAGGGAGGCCTGCAGCGAGCAGGGAAGGTGCCTCTGCCCGTGGGGTCATGCCCACAGCCACTGCCACTCTTACCCAAGTGACGGAAATAATCTTCCAGGCCACTCCAGAAGTTCTTCTCGATGAAGGACTTCACCAGCCCCCAGGGCTGCTTCCTGTACCGCAGCTCTGTGGAAACCCTGTGTGAAGAGAGCAACCTCAGCTGCCAGCTCTGCTCCTGGGGCAGTGCCAACCTCTTCTGCAGCACTGCCAACGCCTTTCTTCTCTGCCTCCCCAAGCCCCTTCCCCGCAGGGGGGAAAACTTCTGCCCCCCCCCGGCCCTGCAGGCTGGAAGGGGGAACAGCTCCTGCTGCCCCTCTGCTGCACTGCTGGGGAGCCTGCCCTGCAGCCAGGCTGCTGCTGGGCTGGGATCAGCAGCCAGCACAAGATGGCAAGTGGCAGAGTCATACACAGAGCAAGGGAGAAGGCACCAGGGGGTTCCTGCCCTGAAAGGGTTCCTCCCTTGAAGGGGTTCCTGCCTTGAGAGGGCTCCTGCCTTGAGAGGGTTCCTGCCTTGAAAGGGCTCCTGCCTTGAGAGGGCTCCTGCCTTGAAAGGGCTCCTGCCTTGAGAGGGTTCTTGTCTTGAAAGGGCTCCTGCCTTGAGAGGGTTCTTGTCTTGAAAGGGCTCCTGCCTTAAGAGGGCTCCTGCCTTGAGAGGGTTCTTGTCTTGAAAGGGCTCCTGCCTTGAAAGGGCTCCTGCCTTGAGAGGGTTCTTGTCTTGAAAGGGCTCCTGCCTTAAGAGGGCTCCTGCCTTGAGAGGGTTCTTGTCTTGAAAGGGCTCCTGCCTTGAAAGGGTTCCTGCCTTGAGAGGGTTCTTGTCTTGAAAGGGCTCCTGCCTTAAGAGGGCTCCTGCCTTGAGAGGGTTCCTGCCTTGAGAGGGCTCCTGCCTTGAGAGGGTTCCTGCCTTGAGAGGGCTCCTGCCTTGAGAGGGCTCCTGCCTTGAGAGGGCTCCTGCCTTGAGAGGGCTCCTGCCTTGAGAGGGCTCCTGCCTTGAGAGGGCTCCTGCCTTGAGAGGGCTCCTGCCTTGAGAGGGTTCCTGCCTTGAGAGGGCTCCTGCCTTGAAAGGGCTCCTGCCTTGAAAGGGTTCCTGCCTTGAGAGGGCTCCTGCCTTGAGAGGGTTCCTGCCTTGAGAGGGTTCTTGTCTTGAAAGGGCTCCTGCCTTGAAAGGGCTCCTGCCTTGAGAGGGCTCCTGCCTTGAAAGGGTTCCTGCCTTGAGAGGGCTCCTGCCTTGAGAGGGCTCCTGCCTTGAAAGGGCTCCTGCCTTGAGAGGGCTCCTGCCTTGAAAGGGCTCCTGCCTTGAGAGGGTTCCTGCCTTGAAAGGGTTCCTGCCTTGAGAGGGCTCCTGCCTTGAGAGGGCTCCTGCCTTGAAAGGGCTCCTGCCTTGAGAGGGCTCCTGCCTTGAGAGGGCTCCTGCCTTGAGAGGGCTCCTGCCTTGAGAGGGCTCCTGCCTTGAGAGGGCTCCTGCCTTGAAAGGGCTCCTGCCTTGAAAGGGTTCTTGTCTTGAAAAGGCTCCTGCCTGGAAAGGGTTCCTGCCTTGAGAGGGTTCCTGCCTTTAATCCCATTCTGTGCTTCTGTGCTCCACAATCTCCATGGAGGTGTTCAGGGATTCTCTGTTCCACAGCCTCCCTGGGCAACCTGTGCCAGTGTCTCCCCACCCTCACTCTCCACAGTCTCTTCCTCATCTCCACTCTCCCTCTCTCCTCTCCCAGCTCAAAGCCATTCTCCCTCCTCCTGCCACGTCCAGTCCTTGTCCAAAGTCCCTCCCCAGCTCTCCTGCAGCCCCTTCAGGCACTGCAAGGCTGCTCTGAGGTCTCTCTGGAGCCTTCTCTTCTCCAGGCTGAACAGCCCAAACTCTCTCAGTCTGTCCCTATAAGGGAGGTTCTCCAGCCCTCTGATCATCTTGGTGGCCCTCTCCAACAGCTCCATGTCCTTCTTATGCTGGGGGCAGCAGAACTGGAGGCAGTGCTGATGGGGTCTCAGCAGAGCTGAGGGACAGAATCCTCTCCCTTGACCTGGTGGCATTTTTGGATGCAGCCCCAGGATGTGGTTGGCACTGAAGCATGTCCTATAGCTTAGCAAATGCAGCTGAGTGTGTGACAGTGGCCCTGCAAACCACTGCTTGCAGGAGGGGAGCAAGAGGAGTCTGTGAAATCCTCTCCCTGACCCAGCTGCATCAGGCCTGCTGTTTGCTCTGTGCCACCGCAGAGGGCAGCTGCCCCTGCATTAACTCAGTGACAGGAGTGTGCTGAATCATAGAACCAAACAGGCTGGGAGAGAGCTCCAAGTTCCTCCAGCCCAGCCTAGCACCCACTGGCAGCCCATTCCAGTGCCAATCACTCTCTCTGACAACAACTTCCTCCTCACATCCAGCCTGAGCCTGCCCTGGCACAGCTCCAGGCTGTGTCCCCTTCTTCTGTCCCTGGCTGCCTGGCAGCAGAGCCCAACCCCACCTGGCTACAGCCTCCCTGCAGGCAGCTGCAGGCAGCAATGAGCTCTGCCCTCAGCCTCCTCTGCTGCAGGCTGCACCCCCCCAGCTCCCTCAGCCTCTCCTCACAGGGCTGTGCTCCAGGCCCCTCCCCAGCCTTGCTGCCCTTCTCTGGGCACCTGCCAGCACCTCAACATCTCTCTGCAATGGAGGAGCCCAGAACTGGACACAGCACTGCAGGGGTGGCCTGAGCAGTGCTGAGCACAGGGGCACAAGAACCTCCCTTGTGCTGCTGCCCACACTGCTCCTGAGCCAGCCCAGGATGCCATTGGCTCTGCTGCCCACCTGGGCACTGCTGCCTCCTCTGCAGCTCCTCTGTCTCAGCATCCCCAGCTCCCTCTCTGCCTGGCTGCTCTCAGCCACTCTGGCCCCAGCCTGTAGCTGCTTGGGGTTGTTGTGGCCAAAGTGCAGAACCTGCACTTGGCCTTGTTAAATCTCATCCCCTTGGCCTCTGCCCACCCATGCAGCCTGCCCAGGTCCCTCTGCAGGGCTCTCCTACTCTCCAAGAGCTCCACAGCTGCTTCTAGCTTGGTGCCATCTGCAAACTCCCTCATGCTGGACTCATGCCCTGCTCCAGACCATCACAGAAGACACTGACCAGGACTGGTCCCAGTGTGTCACCCCAGAAGGCAGCTGCCCCTGCACTAACTCTGTGACAGGAGCGTGCTGGCAGCAGGACAGAGCAAAGAAAGCTCTCCCTGACCCCTCCTAAGACAGCAAACAGCAGAGCTCCCACCCAGAGGTGACTTCTGGCCCCCAGGAGAGCTGTTGGTGGCCCAAGGAGTGTACCTGAGTCGGCTTTTGTTCCTGGCAACACGAGTCAAGGTGTAGCGGTTAATGGTGTAGAAGTAGTCATGGTAGGGGACGTCGTGAGTTAGCACCTCTGCATCTATCACATAGCACTCGCTCTCCTGGCTGGCTTTGTACATTGTCTGCATGGAAGACAGCAAGCAGGGCACCCATTAGTGTGCTCAGAAGACAGCTGGGGCAGGCTGGCACCTTCCCTGGCGCTCCACGCTGCCAGCTCCGCCACAGCCCCGCACCCGCGCCCCAGCCCCACCTCTGCTGGCCCCCCAGGAGCAGCTCCCCCCTGGCACAAGGCAGGGAACCAACTGATGTCACCCAGAGCTTTCCCAAGGGGTGCTGAGGTCCAGCAGCTCTCGTTGTGTATCAGGGACACAGCTGTGGGATGCTGCCACAGGAGGAATCATAGAACCATAGAATCAGGCAGGTTGGAAGAGAGCTCCAAGCTCATCCAGTCCAACCTAGCACCCAGCCCTATCCAGTCAACCAGACCATGGCACTAAGTGCCTCAGCCAGGCTTTGCTTGAAGACCTCCAGGGACGGTGCCTCCACCACCTCCCTGGGCAGCCCATTCCAATGCCAATCACTCTCTCTGCCAGGAACTTCCTCCTAACATCCAGCCTAGACCTACCCCAGCACAACTTGAGACTGTGTCCCCTTGTTCTGTTGCTGGTTGCCTGGGAGAAGAGGCCACCCCACACCTGGCTACAGCCTCCCCTCAGGTAGTTGTAGACAGCAATAAGGTCACCCCTGAGCCTCCTCTTCTCCAGGCTGCACACCCCCAGCTCCCTCAGCCTCTCCTCATAGGGTTTGTGTCCCTGCTCCGTGCCCCTCGCAAGCATCACCTCCCATTAACCTGGCACAGGCTGCCCGGGCAGGTTGTGGATGTGGCTCCAGGCAGACCTTAGAGCTGCATTTCAGTATCTGAAAGGGGCTACAGGAAGGTTGGGGAAGGGCTCTTCAGAAGGGCCTGGAATGAGAGGATAAGGGGCAGTGGTTTGGAAGTGGAGCAGGGCAGATTTAGGTGGGACATGAGCTCTGGAGCCCTAAAGACTGCCTTGGCAGGGAGCAGCCTGCTCCAAAAGCAGAGGTCCCTCAGCAAGGTCCTTTCTAGCATCGATTATTCTGTGGCTCTGAACACTTTCAAAGCCTATCAGTCACTTCTTTGAAGCCCTCTGACCTGCTGCTTGCTTTGTCCCAGAGCAAACCTCACCAAGAGGACAGACACAGCTGCCTGCAGATCCACAGCACAGACATTTGTCACTGGCCTGTGCAGTGAGGGCACAGCAAAGTCACAGAACCATAGAAAGGGTTGGGTTGGAAGGGACCTTAAAGATGATCCAGCTCCAAACACCCTGCTGGCCTTTCTTAAAGTGTCTCCAGGCTTTAGTGGGCAGAGAATCATAGCAGAGTCTGACTAGGAAGGGACCTCAAAGCTCAGCCAGCTCCAACCCCCTGCCATGGGCAGGGGACACCTCCCACCAGCACAAGCACCTCCCTGAGGTCTTTCTTGACCTGAGGGGTCCAGAACTGGACACAGGACTCCAGATGTGGCCTCAGCAGGGCAGAGCAGAGGGGCAGGAGAACCTCTCTGGACTTACTAACCACAGCCCTTCTGGTTCACCCCAGAATGGTGTTGGCCTTCTTGGACACCAGAGCACCTTGCTGGGTCATGCTCAACCTCCCACCCACCAGGACCCACAGGTCCTTCTCCCTTTCACTGCCCTCCTTGCAGCCCAACCCAGCCCCTGTGCCCTCAGTGACTCCTATCTGCAGCCAGACTGAGCAGCAGTTAACACCAGAAAAAGGTGTGAAGAGGCATGGAGAGGGAGGAGGACAACATGCAGCAAGAGCAGTGTGGGCACAGGGCAAGGGAGGGGATTCTGCCCCTTGGCTCTGCTCTCCTCAGACCCCACCTGCAGTCCTGGGGGCAGTTCTGCAGCCCCCAGCACAAGCAGGACATGGAAGTGTTTGAGCCAGCCCAGAGGAGGCCACCAAGATGCTGAGAGGGCTGCAGCAGCTCTGCTCTGAGCACAGGCTGAGAGAGTTGGGGCTGTGCAGCCTGCAGAGGAGAAGGCTTGGAGGAGAGCTTGGAGTGGCCTTGCAGGAGCTGCAGGGGGCTGCAGGAGGGCTGGGGAGGGACTATTGAGAAGGTCTGGGAATGAGAGGAGGAGGAGGAATGGGTTTGAAGTGGCAGAGGGGAAATTGAAAGTGGCTGTGAGGAAGGAGTGAGGGTGGTGAGAGACTGGCATAGGTTGAGGGTGGTGAGACACTGGCACAGGTTTCCCAGGGAGGTTGTGGAGCACAGAAGCACCCAATGTGATCTTTGATCACATTGGGTGCTTCTGTGCTCCACAACCTCCCTGGAGGTGTTCAGGACCAGGCTGGATGAGACCTTGAGTGACCTGTTCTAGTGGGAGGTGTCCCTGCCCATGGAACTGGCTGAGCTTTGAGCTCCCTTCCAACCTAACCCATTCTCTGGTTCCATGCAGCATGCCCAAGGCAAGGAAAGAACTTCAGAGCTGCCCCTGCAAAGCATCCCACAGCTGCTCCCCTCTCACTCACCTGTGTCTCAGTGACAGTGGCAGTTTTGGGGGCCAGGGGGTTGGTGAGGGTGATGGTGTACAAGATGACTCTGGTCTGATTGCCATTGTCTTCCTTCTTCCAGGGGTGAAAGATAATATCTGAGAGGAGAAAACAAGTCAAGGAATTAGAGTCAGAGACTCAGAGAAGTGGAAGAGACCTCTGAGGTCATCCAGTCCAACATCAACCCAACCCCACCATGGCCTCTAAACCATGGCCCCAAGTGCCATGGCCACAGGGTTCTGGAACACCTCCAGGTGTGGGGCTCCATCACCTCCCAGGGCAGCCTGTGCCAGTCCCTGACCACTCTGGCAGCAAAGAAATTGTTTTTCATCTCCAACCTAACCTCCCCTGGCACAGTTTCAGGCCATTTTCTCCTCTTCTATCACCTCATCCTAGGGAGCAGAGCCCAACCCCACCTGACTGAAACCTCCTTGCAGGGAGCTGCAGAGAGCAATGAGGTCTCCTCTCAGCCTCCTCTGCTCCAGGCTGCACACCCCCAGCTCCCTCAGCTGCCCCTCCCCAGCCCTCTTCTCCAGACCCTTCCCCACCTTTGTTGCCCTTCTCTGCACCTGCTCCAGCTCCTCAATGTCCTCCTTGGAGTGAAGGGCCCAAAACTGAGCCCAGGGTTTGAGAGCTGCTCAGGACATCACTCAGCCCCTGCAGCTGTCCTGAGAGCTGCTCAGAGCATCACCCAGCCCTTACAGCTGTCCTGAGAGCTGCTCAGAGCATCACCCAGCCCTTACAGCTGTCCTGAGAGCTGCTCAGAGCATCACCCAGCCCTTACAGCTGTCCTGAGAGCTGCTCAGAGCATCACCCAGCCCTTACAGCTGTCCTGAGAGCTGCTCAGAGCATCACCCAGCCCTTACAGCTGTCCTGAGAGCTGCTCAGAGCATCACCCAGCCCCTGCAGCTGTCCTGAGAGCTGCTCAGATCATCACCCAGCCCTTACAGCTGTCCTGAGAGCTGCTCAGAGCATCACCCAGCCCTTACAGCTGTCCTGAGAGCTGCTCAGAGCATCACCCAGCCCTTACAGCTGTCCTGAGAGCTGCTCAGGGCATCACCCAGCCCCTACAGCTGTCCCAGGAGCTGCTCAGAGCATCACCCAGCCCTTACAGCTGTCCTGAGAGCTGCTCAGAGCATCACCCAGCCCCTGCAGCTGTCCTGAGAGCTTCTCAGAGCATCACCCAGCCCCTTACAGCTGTCCCAGGAGCTTCTCAGAGCATCACCCAGCCCCTGCAGCTGTCCTGAGAGCTGCTCAGGACATCACCCAGCCCCTACAGCTGTCCTGAGAGCTGCTCAGGACATCACCCAGCCCTGCAGCTGTCCTGAGAGCTGCTCAGAGCATCACCCAGCCCCTGCAGCTGTCCCAGGAGCTGCTCAGAGCATCACCCAGCCCTTACAGCTGTCCTGAGAGCTGCTCAGAGCATCACCCAGCCCTTACAGCTGTCCTGAGAGCTGCTCAGAGCATCACCCAGCCCCTGCAGCTGTCCCAGGAGCTGCTCAGAGCATCACCCAGCCCTTACAGCTGTCCTGAGAGCTGCTCAGAGCATCACCCAGCCCTTACAGCTGTCCTGAGAGCTGCTCAGAGCATCACCCAGCCCTTACAGCTGTCCTGAGAGCTGCTCAGAGCATCACTCAGCCCCTGCAGCTGTCCTGAGAGCTGCTCAGAACATCACCCAGCCCTTACAGCTGTCCTGAGAGCTGCTCAGAGCATCACTCAGCCCCTGCAGCTGTCCTGAGAGCTGCTCAGAACATCACCCAGCCCCTACAGCTGTCCTGAAAGCTGCTCAGAGCATCACCCAGCCCTGCAGCTGTCCTGAGAGCTGCTCAGAGCATCACCCAGCCCCTGCAGCTGTCCCAGGAGCTGCTCAGAGCACCAGCAGTCCTGTGCCAAGCCCCAGCCCTGTGCCCAAGCCCTGGGTGCCCGGCAGGGGCTGCTGGGGGTGCTCACCAGAGAAGCGTCGCTGCTCCATGAAGTCCCTCTGGAAGTGGGAGTCGGTGAAGAGCAGGTCATGGAGCTTGTCCACGCTGAAGTTGAACACCTCATTGACATACTGGCGCCCGTTCAGGTCCTCGTAGAAGGCCTGCACCTCCCCTGCGGGCACAGACACCGGCCCCAGCCTCACCCTGTGCCCTCAGGGCACCACCACCTCCCTGCTCCACAGCCTCCCTGGGTAACCTGTGCCAGTCTCTCACCACCCTCACTGCACACAACTTCTTCCTCACAGCCAGTTTCCATCTCCCCTCTGCCACTCCAAACCCATTCCTCCTCCTCCTCTCATTCCCAGACCTTCTCAGTAGTCCCTCCCCAGCCCTCCTGCAGCCCCCTGCAGCTCCTGCAAGGCCACTCCAAGCTCTCCTCCAAGCCTTCTCCTCTGCAGCCTGCACAGCCCCAACTCTCTCAGCCTGTGCTCAGAGCAGAGCTGCTGCAGCCCTCTCAGCATCTTGGTGGCCTCCTCTGGGCTGGCTCCAACCCTTCCATGTCCTGCTTGTGCTGGGGGCTGCAGACCTGCACCCAGGACTGCAGGTGGGGTCTGAGGAGAGCATCCTCCCCCATCCCCACATCTCCACCACCCATCCACACATCTCCACCACCCATCCACACATCTCCACCACCCATCCACACATCTCCACCACCCATCCCCACATCCCCACCACCCATCCCCACATCTCCACCACCCATCCACACATCTCCACCACCCATCCACACATCCCCACCACCCATCCACACATCTCCACCACCCATCCCCACATCTCCACCACCCATCCACACATCCCCACCACCCATCCCCACATCTCCACCACCCATCCACACATCCCCACCACCCATCCACACATCTCCACCACCCATCCCCACATCTCCACCACCCATCCACACATCCCCACCACCCATCCACACATCTCCACCACCCATCCCCACATCTCCACCACCCATCCACACATCCCCACCACCCATTCACACATCCCCACCACCCATTCACACATCCCCACCACCCATCCCCACATCCCCACCACCCATCCACACATCTCCACCACCCATCCCCACATCTCTACCACCCATCCACACATCTCCACCACCCATCCCCACATCTCTACCACCCATCCCCACATCCCCACCACCCATCCACACATCTCCACCACCACCCAGTCTGCAGCCCAAGATGGGAACTCTTTGCATGTTCTGAACTCTGAGAGCCCAGAAAATGAACCCAGGATTTGCCACTCCAATCCCTCACTGGAAAGGATGGGAGAAGCCTGAAAACAACTCTGATGGAACAACCCTTCACAGAACCATAGAGTCATGGAATTGGCAGGGCTGGAAGGGACCTCAAGGAGCATCCAGTTCCAACCCCCTTGCCATGGCCAGGGACACCTCCCACTAGATCAGGCTGTTCAGAGCCACATCCAGCCTGGCTTTAAAAACTTCCAGGGATGAAGCTTCCACCACTCCCCTGGGCAACCTGTGCCAGTGGCTCAGCACCCTCCTGGTGAAGAACTTCTTGCTAACACCCAACCCTCCCCCACATACCTTCATCGTGGGTCTCTGAGGAGTCACTGAGCTCTGTGGGGATGTCTTCGTTGTCATTGAAGTCCAGGGAGGGGGAGCTGACAGGGCCAATGATCTCAATCTTCTCTCCCATGATGTTGGCAATGCCAAGGTCTTTTTCCACAGGGCTCTCTGCCACTGCCTCCTCCTCTTCTGGCAGCACTCCATCAAACTGCAGCAAGAAGAGAGCAGAGAGAGTGACTGGCACTGGAATGGGCTGCCCAGGGAGGTGGTGGAGTGGCTGTGGCTGGAGGTGTTGCAGCCAGGCCTGGCTGGGGCACTTAGTGCCATGGTCTGGTTGGTTGGGCAGGGCTGGGGGCTAGGTTGGGCTGCAGGAGCTTGGAGCTCTCTGCCAACCTGCCTGGTTCTGTGACAAGATCAGAACCTGGGGCCCATATCTGAACAGGATGCAAGGGGTGGGATAATTTTCACACCTTGGGAGCATTTGCCCTCAATATGCCCTGAGGGTCAGAGAGAGAAGCAAGGTCACCAACCAGAGGTTGTGGCTGTCTCCTCCTTGAAAGTCTAGAAGATAACTGGGAAGGGACTTTGGACAAGGGCTGGGAGTGACAGGATGAGGGAGAATGGCTTTGAGCTGGGAGAGGGAGAGTGGAGATGAGGAAGAGATTGTTGAGAGCGAGGGTGGGGAGAGGCTGGCACAGGTTGCCCAGGGAGGTTGTGGAGCAGAGAAGCACTGAACACCTCCAGGGAGGTTGTGGAGCACAGAAGCACAGAATGGGATCTTTGATCCCATTCTGTGCTTCTGTGCTCCACAGCCTCCCTGGGCAACCTGTGTCAGTGTCTCAGCACCCTCAACCTGTGCCAGTCTCTCACCACTCTCATTGCCTGTGCTCCACAACCTCCCTGAGCAACCTGTGCCAGCCTCTCCCCACCCTGACTGACAACGATTTCTCTCTCATCTCCACTCTCAAGCTGCCACAAAGCAGGCACTCACCGAGGCTGGAGCTTCACTGCTCCCAGTGGACGTCAGGGTGCTGGCAGTGACAGATTTCTTTGGCAGCTGAGGGCTGGCTTCTGGCTTGGCCTCCATGCTGCTTTTTGAGGAGCTGTCGTTGACCTCATTCTCTTCCACAGGGATTTCCTCACAGTAGCTGAGAGGCCAGAGGAGGAGACAGGTCTGTATGGTTACACCTCTCAGGCCAGCTCCAGCTGGACACACAGAGCAAGGCAAAACCACTTCTGGGAAGCTCCCACTGTGCAGGGAAGATCCAAGCCCAAACCATTCCAAGTGCTCCTAACACAGAGGTCAGCTCTTGCTGACCATGGCTTTGCCACTCCACTGGGATGCTTTGGCATTTCCAGCCAGCAGAGGCAGGAGTTTATGGTCCCCACTGACATCCCAGCAGGCACTGGAACCCTTGCAGCTCTTTAAGCACTGCACATTTGAGGGCAAACACTTGGCCAGAAGCTTGAATCTCTCACCAGGGAGACAGAGCAGCTTGAGGCATGCAAGAGACCAGGAGCCTTACTCTCCTGAGGCCATCTGTTCTTCATCACAGGGCAGCTTTTTAGCCCTCCTCACTCACCCCATGGTGTTGAAGTCATCATCAGGAGGCACATAGTCTTCATCATCACTGGTCAGCCCCAGCTCATTGCCATAACACTGGTGGACAAAGTGCCAGAGCTCCTTTGGACACAGAGGCTAAAGGAGGGAGCAGAGAGAGCAGACAGCAGAAATGAGAACACAAACAGCTCCAGCTTTTGGAACCACCACTGTCAGGAGGCCTGGAAAGAGAAGTGAGAGACACAAGCCCTGCTGGGAGGTGAGAGCCTTCTGATGGGCTCACCTGAGCTCTGTTCCAAGGGGGGCAGTGTGCTCCTGCAGCCTGGCCCAGCCCCAGGCTGCCTCAGGGCTAGGGCTGCAGGCATCACAGAATCAAGCAGGTGGGAAGGGAGCTCCAAGCTCATCCAGCCCAACCTATCCCCCAGCCCTGTCCCTTCAACCACTAAGTGGGATCCCTTCAGCTACTGGAAGGCAGCTCTAAGGTTCTCCTGGAGTCCTCTCTCCCAGCCTGTCCTCAGTGCTCCAGCCCTTAGAGCATCTTTGTGGCCTCCTCTGCACTCACTCCAACAGTTCTGTGTCCCTCTTCTGCTGGGGACAGCAGAACTGGAGGCAGGATTGGAGGTGAGGTCTCCAAAGATGGCAGAATGGCTGAGGTTGGAAGGGACCTTAGAGCTGCCTAACTGCTTCCCCTCCTTTCTCACCTGCACTCTAACCCACATATCTCATCAGGAAACCTGGACTAGGCTCTCTCTGCTCCTCTCCTGCCAGGCATGGATCCCACATTTGGAAGAAGAGCTCTGGAAGTGCTTTTCTGTCTTTATCACTCACATCTCAGCTCCCATTTGTCTTGACCTCAAAAGTAAGGGCAGTGGATTGTGTCAGGAGCTCCCAAAGGCTGACTCCATGGCAGCAGAGGGGTGCAAGGGAAGCTGCCCAGTGCATGCCAAACACCACCCTGACTCTGGGTATTCTGGGCAGGTTGGCAGAGAGCTCCAAGCTCCTGCAGCCCAACCTAGCCCCCAGCCCTGCCCAACCAACCAGACCATGGCACTCAGTGCCCCAGCCAGGCTTGGCTGCAACACCTCCAGCCACGGCCACTCCACCACCTCCCTGGGCAGCCCATTCCAGTGCCAATCACTCTCTCTGACAACAACTTCCTAACAACATCCAGCCTAGACCTGCCCTGGCACAGCTTGAGGCTGTGTCCCCTTCTTCTGTCCCTGGCTGCCTGGCAGCAGAGCCCAACCCCACCTGGCTACAGCCTCCCTGCAGGCAGCTGCAGGCAGCAATCAGCTCTGCCCTCAGCCTCCTCTGCTGCAGGCTGCACCCCCCCAGCTCCCTCAGCCTCTCCTCACAGGGCTCTGCTCCAGGCCCCTCCCCAGCCTTGCTGTCCTTCTCTCAACACCTTCCAGCACCTCAACAGCTCTCTGCAATGGAGGAGCCCAGAACTGGACACAGCACTGTAGGGGTGGCCTGAGCAGTGCTGAGCACAGGGGCACAAGAACCTCCCTTGTCCTGCTGCCCACACTGCTCCTGAGCCAGCCCAGGATGCCACTGGCTCTGCTGCCCACCTGGGCACACTGCTGCCTCCTCTGCAGCTCCTCTCTGCCAGCACCCCCAGGGCCCTCTCTGCCTGGCTGCTATGTGTCCCTGCTCATGGCAGGGGGTTTGGACCTACCTGGTCCTCAAGGTCCCTTCCAACCCAAACCTCTCTATGATTCCAACCTGGCATCTGCCCAGTGGTATCTGAACACTGACAGAAGAGAAGTGTAGCTGCAGCCCTGTACCTGCTCTGCCCAAACACAGGCATTATGCCTCTGCAGGTGTCTCTCCCCCTGCTTTTACCCCACCCCAGCAGTGAGGTGCTGAGCTCTGTACCTTGTCCAGGAGAGCATTCTGCCAGAGTCTGAACATCATCATGTAGGTCCTGTCTCGAGCCCCAAAGGAAGTAAAAAAGTGCTGAAGGGGGAGAGATGGAGAGAAAACCACTTCAGAATAAGCACCAAAGGAGGGAAGGAGACCACAGAAGCCTGCTGGGGTCACTGCCCAGCTCATGCTCACAGGACTGAGCAAGCCACACAGGGCAGCTGCTCAGCTCTCCAGCACAGGCTGAGGCTCAGGGAGACCTCACTGGGAGGCTGAGTGCCTCTCACCCAAGGGATTGGGTCTGAGCACAAGAACAGATGTTACAGATGTGCTGCTGCATCACCTGGATTTCCACCTGCCCCCTCTCACCCAAGGGATTGAGTCTGAGCACAGGGACAGATGTTACAGATGTGCTGCTGCATCACCTGGATCTCCACCTGCCCCCACAGCCCACATATGAGCTACCTGTGCCTCACTGGGAGGCTGAGTGCCTCTCACCCAGGGGATTGAGTCTGAGCACAGGCTGCTGCATCACCTGGATCTCCATCTGCCCCCTCTCACCCAAGGGATTGAGTCTGAGCACAGGGACAGATGTTACAGATGTGCTGCTGCATCACCTGGATCTCCACCTGCCCCCACAGCTCACATATGAGCTACCTGTGCCTCACTGGGAGGCTGAGTGCCTCTCACCCAGGGGATTGAGTCTGAGCACAGGCTGCTGCATCACCTGGATCTCTACCTGCCCCCTCTCACCCAAGGGATTGAGTCTGAGCACAGGCTGCTGCATCACCTGGATCTCCACCTGCCCCCACATGAGCTACCTGTGTCCCAAAGGCTGCACCCATCCCTTTTTCCCTCCCCACCTGCAGGCAGCACAAGGAGTCTGCTTGGAGAAAGCTCACAAGAGGCACTGCCCTGGCCCAGGGGAGCCAGCCTGGGTTGGCCCCAGAGCAGGGAGGCTTCAGGGAGGTACCTTTTCAGTGTCAGTGCAAACTTGGATGGCATTGGGAATGAGCCTGGCTGTCTTCTCCTTGGTCATGGAGCAGATGTCCTTCAAGCGAACGGTCAGCTGCAGGCACAGCCATGTGGGAAGGGGAAGGCAGAAGGAGAACACAGGTCAAGAGAGACACTTGATGAGGAAGACAAGGGAGAGGGGGCTGTTACAGCAGCACCAGCAAAGGTGCTGATGTGGGGAGGCTCTCTGCTGTGAAGATGGGGAGACAATGCAAAGGGTGGTCCAAAGAAGTTGGGGATGCCTCACCCCTGGAAGTGTTTAAGACCAGGCTGGAGGAGGCTTTGGGCATGCATAAGGAGGACATCAAATTGCTGGAGGGGGTCTAGAGGAGGCCAGGAAGATGATCAGAGGGCTGGGGACAGGCTGGGAGAGTTGAGGCTGTTCAGTCTGGGGAAAAGAAGGCTCCAGAGTGACCTCAGAGCAGCCTTCCAGTGCCTGAAGGGGCTGCAGGAGAGCTGGGGAAGGACTTTGGACAAGGGCTGGGAATGACAGGACAAGGGAAGAGAAGGAGAAGGCTCCAGGGTGACCTTAGAGCAGCCTTCCAGTGCCTGAAGGAGAGCTGGGGAGAGACACTGGACAAGGGCTGGGAATGGCAGGAGGAGGGAGAATGGCTTTGAGCTGAGAGAGGGGAGAGGGAGAGTGGAGATGAAGAAGAGCTTGTTGAGAGCGAGGGTGGGGAAGAGACTGGCACAGGTTGCCCAGGGAGGCTGTGGAGCACAGAAGCACTGAACACCTCCAGGGAGGCTGTGGAGCACAGAAGCACTGAACACCTCCAGGGAGGTTGTAGAGCAAAGAATCCCTGAACACCTCCAGGGAGGTTGTGGAGCACAGAAGCCCCCAATGTGATCGAAGATCACATTGGGGGCTTCTGTGCTCCACAACCTCCCTGGAGGTGTTCAAGGCCAGGCTGGATGAAGCCTGGAGCAACCTGTGCTGGTGAGAGGTGTCCCTACCCATGTCAGGAGGGGCTGGAGCTGGCTGAGGTCTGAGCTCCCTCCCAAGGCCAGTCTCTGAAGCACAGGGGCAGCCTTACCAGCGTCTCCCAGCGGAAGATGTTGCTGTAGAAGCAGATCCAGTTTTCAGAGAGGTAGAGGCGGCCCTGCAGGAGGATATCTCTCTGTAGGGCACAGGAGTAATCTGTGGGGGAGGACAAGAGATGATCACTTCAGAAGAGCACCAAAACCAGAGGAGAAGGCAGCATGGGAGGGGAGTGTAAGCAGCAGCAGTTACTCAACAGGACCCTGCAGGAAGGCCAAAGGCAGAGCCAGAAGGAACTGAGTCACAGCTGCTGCTCTGTCCACTGGGCTCTGATTGCTCCCCAGGGCATGGCACAGGCAATCTCCTCCGGACTGAGCTGGCCTTATCAGCTGCTCACTCTGCAGCAGCCTGGATGCTGGCTGAAGATTTCAGCCTGTCTTTTCCTTTTTCACCTTCTTGGTGCCATCATTCAGTCCTCTCCCTCCACCACCTCTACTCCTCTCCTAGACCATCTCTACTCCTCTCTTTAACCATCTCTACTCCTCTCTTTAACCATCTCTACTTCTCTTCCTCAACCACCTCTACTCTCCTAGACCATCTCTACTCCTCCCCTCAACCATCTCTACACCTCAAGCATCTCTACTCTTCTCCCTCAACCATCTCTACTCCTCTCCTAGACCATCTCTACTCCTCTCCTCAACCATCTCTACTCCTCTC
Source organism: Pogoniulus pusillus (assembly GCF_015220805.1). Lineage (NCBI taxonomy): Eukaryota > Metazoa > Chordata > Aves > Piciformes > Lybiidae > Pogoniulus > Pogoniulus pusillus. The sequence continues at coordinate 7,805,569 of NC_087301.1, forward strand.
CCTCCACCATCTCTACTCTCCTAGATCATCTCTACTCCTCCCCTCAACCATCTCTACTCCTCTCCCAGACCATCTCTACTCCTCTCTTTAACCATCTCTACTCCTCTCTTTAACCATCTCTACTCCTCCCCTAGACCATCTCTACTCCTCCCCTCGACCATCTCTACTCCTCTCCCTCAACCATCTCTACTCTTCTCCCTCCACCATCTCTACTCCTTCCCTCAACCATCTCTACTCCTCTCCCAGACCATCTCTACTCCTCTCTTTAACCATCTCTACTCCTCTCCCTCAACCACCTCTACTCCTCTCCCTCCACCATCTCTACTCCTCCCCTCAACCATCTCTACTCCTCCCCTCAACCATCTCTACTCCTCTCCCTCAACCACCTCTACTCCTCTCCTAGACCATCTCTACTCCTCTCCTAGACCATCTCTACTCCTCTCCTAGACCATCTCTACTCTTCTCCCTCAACCATCTCTACTCCTCCCCTCAACCATCTCTACTCCTCAAGCATCTCTACTCTTCTCCCTCAACCATCTCTACTCCTCTCCTAGACCATCTCTACTCCTCCCCTCAACCATCTCTATTCCTCTCCCTCCACCATCTCTACTCCTCTCCCAGGATGTGCCTGTTCCAACAGCAGGGGATGAGCTCATCACTTACATAAGACAAAAGAGCAGATGCAGGGCACTGGGCGGCCACTCATCAGCCTCAGCAGACGTGGGAAGGGCAATCATGTGTGAGCAGGGAGGTTAGGCAAGAGGGAAGCTGAGTGCTGTGCATGCTGAGGCACTGCAGCCCTGCCCAAAGGAGGGAAGGGTTCAAACACCAACACACTGCTGGGGCTCTATCTATAGTTGATAATCTAACAGTTCTTAGCCAGATCCATAGATCACACAGTGTCACAGTATCATCAGGGCTGGAAGAGACCTCACAGATCATCAGGTCCAACCCTTTAGCACAGAGCTCAAGGCCAGACCATGGCACCAAGTGCCACGTCCAGTCCTGCCTTGAACAGCTCCAGGGACGGCGACTCCACCACCTCCCCGGGCAGCCCATTCCAGTGTCCAATGACTCTCTCAGGGAAGAACTTTCTCCTCACCTCCAGCCTAAATCTCCCCTGGCACAGCCTGAGGCTGTGTCCTCTCCTTCTGGTGCTGGCCACCTGAGAGAAGAGAGCAACCTCCTCCTGGCCACAACCTCCCCTCAGGTAGTTGCAGACAGCAATGAGGTCTGCCCTGAGCCTCCTCTTCTCCAGGCTAACCAATCCCAGCTCCCTCAGCCTCTCCTCGTAGGGCTGTGCTCAAGGCCTCTCCCCAGCCTCGTTGCCCTTCTCTGGACACGCTCAAGCATCTCAATGTCCCTCCTAAACTGGGGGGCCCAGAACTGAACACAGCACTCAAGGTGAGGTCTAACCAGTGCAGAGTACAGGGGCAGAATGACCTCCCTGCTCCTGCTGGCCACACCATTGCTGATGCAGGCCAGGATGCCACTGGCTCTCTTGGCCACCTGGGCACACTGCTGGCTCATGTTCAGGTGGGTATCAATCAGCACCCCCAGATCCCTCTCTGTTTGGCTGCTCTCAGCCACTCCCACCCCAGCCTGTATCTCTGCATGGGGTTGTTGTGGCCAAAGTGCAGCACCCTGCACTTGGAGCTATTGAACACCATCCCATTGGACTCTGCCCATCTGTGCAGGCAGTCAAGGTCCTGCTGCAGAGCCCTTCTGCCCTCCAACCCAGCCACATCTGCCCCCAGCTTGGTGTCATCTGCACACTTGCTGATGACTGACTCCATGCCCTCATCCAGATCATCTATGAAGCTGTTAAAGAGGATGGGGCCCAGCACTGATCCCTGAGGGACACCACTGGTGACAGCTGCCAGCTGGATGTGGCACCATTCACCACCACTCTCTGGGCTCCAGCCAGTTCCTAACCCAGCACAGAGTGTTGCCATCCAAGCCATGGGCTGACAGCTTAGCCAGCAGCTTGCTGTGGGGGACAGTGTCAAAGGCCTTGCTGAAGTCCAGACAGAGCACATCCCCAGGCCTCCCCACAGCCACCAAGCTGCCCATATATATATCTATATCTATATCTATCACATCCTAATTGTTTCCATCCCCTTGCCCTAGAGCTATATTTCATTACACAGTGGCTGGGGAGTGGCAAGTCTGTAAATATTAATGTTAATAAAGAAATGTTTTTAATAGAAATTTATACTGCCTCAAATTAATTTCTCACCTCCCCCCCAAATCAGGGAGGATAAGAGAAACCCTCTCTGCAACACCCAGCAGGCAGCCAGGGGTGGCCTTACCTACGATGAGGCGCTCGGTGTCGGGGAGCTGCTTGAAGAGCTTCCTGAAGTCCTCATTCCGCTGTTTGTAGGTTGGACTCAACACCTGCAAGTAACAGAAGGGCCTGTTAAAGACAGGGGGCAGGGACAGGAGTGTAGGGAAGTGGAGTGGGGCAAGAGGAACACCTTGGGAAGGAGAAGGGGGATTTGCAGAGCGTGAGCTCCCCTCGCAGCAGACACACGGATGGGAGGATTTGGGATGTAGTGCGTTGAGAAGAAGAGGAGAACCTGGCTTGGAAGAGCAAGCACAGAGCAGAAGGGCTCTGCCCCTGTCTCCTAGGGAGCAAACCAGAACTGCTGTGGCTGCAGGAGAGCTCTTTTCCTGCAACCCCAGACTGTGCAAGGCATGGCACACGCTGTGCCTGCACTGCAGCAGCCACCCAGCCCCACAGGACAGGCACCTCAGGGCAGCTGCAGCTATCACTGCCTTCAGGAGCTCAGGAGCACTGCAGTCATCCTCCTTCCTCTCCTCATCAAGTCTTCCAACTTGCTCCTTTCCCCACCAAGAGCTCCACTTAGGAGCACTGCACTCATCCTCCTTCTCCCCACCAAAGGCTCCACTCAGGAGCACTGCAGTCATCCTGGTTCCTCTCCCCACCAAAGGCTCCACTCAGGAGCACTGCAGTCATCCTGGTTCCTGTCCCCACCAAAGGCTCCACTCAGGAGCACTGCAGTCATCCTGGCTCCTCTCCCCACCAAAGGCTCCACTCAGGAGCACTGCAGTCATCCTGGCTCCTGTCCCCACCAAAGGCTCCACTCAGGAGCACTGCAGTCATCCTGGTTCCTCTCCCCACCAAAGGCTCCACTCAGGAGCACTGCAGTCATCCTGGCTCCTCTCCCCACCAAAGGCTCCACTCAGGAGCACTGCAGTCATCCTGGTTCCTCTCCCCACCAAAGGCTCCACTCAGGAGCACTGCAGTCATCCTGGTTCCTGTCCCCACCAAAGGCTCCACTCAGGAGCACTGAAGTCATCCTGGCTCCTCTCCCCACCAAAGCTTCCACTCAGGAGCACTGCAGTCATCCTGGTTCCTCTCCCCACCAAAGGCTCCACTCAGGAGCACTGCAGTCATCCTGGCTCCTGTCCCCACCAAAGGTTCCACTCAGGAGCACTGCAGTCATCCTGGCTCCTGTCCCCACCAAAGGCTTCACTCAGGAGCACTGCAGTCACCCTGGTCCCTCACCTCATCAAGTGCTCCACCTCATTCCTCTCCCCACCAAAGGCTTCACTCAGGAGCACTGCAGTCATCTTCCTTCCTCTCCCCATCCAGTACTCCACCTGGCAGCCAGTGAACATGCAGCTACTCGCTGGTGCAGTGCAAACACTCTGGTGGGGCTCAGAGGAGGCTCTTGCAGGGCCTCAGCCCTGTTTTGCTTTTAAACTGCACCCACTTGGCCTCGTGGAAGACCTCAGAGGAAGAGATGCTGCTGGCTGGAGAGGGCTCTGGAGCTGGCTTCTCTCTGGTGCTCTCTGAGCTGTACCATGATTCTGCCCCTGTCAGACCACCCCCTGCACACCATGCCCATGCTGAGAGGTGCCCCACACAGCCACCACAGCATCTCCTGCAGGCAGAGCTGCCCAGAACAGAGGCAGGTGCCAGCTCAAGAAGCCTGCATCTCCTATCTCCCAAACCATCTCCTTGCTCCCATGGATGCAGGGAAGGTGAAGCAAACTGAGCTACAATCTTTTCCCTTCCCAGCTTCAGTTCATCTCAGCAACCCTCTCCTACCTTTTCCAGAGCTCCCAAAGCAGAAAGGTGAGTACAGCTCAGAGCCTCCCAGCAAGGGTCCCCACAACCAGAGCCATCATAGGAGGTAGCTGCTGTTTGGGAAGGTGTTGGTGGGTCACAGGGGTGTGAGGAGCACAGAGTTTATCTGGCATTAGCCTCACAGAGCTGTCAGATGCCACCAAAACACAGAAGGAAACCCAGGCAACCTCCTGCTCCCTGAAAGCATCTCCTCTTCCTCACTAGAAAGAGATCATTTTGCCATCAACTCAGCCCTTCAGCGTCCCCTGGGCCCAAAGGAAGGTCTCCTGCTCCAGCACACAATCTGCTGAGCAGCAGATGGCAGGTCAGGGAATTCCACTCACCAAACTCCCAGCCTGAGCAGCTGGAAAAGGTCTTGGTCAGGGATGGGCTCCGGCAAGAGCCCAAGCCCGAGATCTCCTGGGACGAGCAGAGATGGAAAAGGAGGGAGGAAGAGAGACCAGCTCTGAGCTTTGGGCTCACAGCATGGCAGCACCCCAGCTCAGCACCACAGCCTCCACGTGGAGCAGTGCTCCCCCCACTGCCCTGCAGGAAGGGAGGCTCTGAGCTGCCCGCAGCCTGCCCTGCAGGAAGGGAGGCTCTGAGCTGCCCGCAGCCTGCCCTGCAGGAAGGGAGGCTCTGAGCTGCCCGCAGCCTGCCCTGCAGGAAGGGAGGCTCTGAGCTGCCCGCAGCCTGCCCTGCAGGAAGGGAGGCTCTGAGCTGCCCGCAGCCTGCCCTGCAGGAAGGGAGGCGCTGAGCTGCCCGCAGCCTGCCCTGCAGGAAGGGAGGCTCTGAGCTGCCCGCAGCCTGCCCTGCCTGTGCCGAGCAGCAGAACTGCCTCCCCTCGGGCGACAGACAGCTCCCGTTAGAGACACTCACAGCTGGAGCCTCCTCCCATCGGCGGCCGGCGCTGCCCTGCGGGAAGCCAGCGAGCCCCTCCGGGTGCCACCGCAGCCCAGGCAGCTGCTGCTCCGGAGCAGGCTCCCAGAGAGCTCCGCACTCCAGCAGGGACTCCATGGCCCCGCTCCCGGTGCCGCCGCTCGGTCCTGCTCCTGCGCTCACCGCTTCGCGTTGGGATTCAAAGCCGACAGAGCCCCAGCGCCCGGGCAGGGCTCGGCTGCCTTCCCCCTGCTTCCCCACTCGCTTTCAGGTCGTCTGCCCCCGAGCAGCCTCTGGAGATGGGAGAGAGGATTTTGCCCTGCAGAGGGCTCGGAAGGAGGTGGCTGAGGAGGGTAAGGGCAACCTCTGCGCTGCTCCGCTGCAGGCTCAGCGGCTGCTGGCTGCGAGCATCCCCTCCGGCAGCGCCGCAGCCTGCCCCCGGCCCCAGCGGTCCTGGGCAGGTCTGAGAGCCATCCGCACCCAGCTCAGCAACTCAAACAGCTCCGAGCAGCAGCAGCCCCCTCCGGAGCAGCTCTGGCTGAGGCTTGCAGGGCTGGGCAGAGCCAGCAAAGCGCTCAGAGACCCACAGAGCTCTTTGCTGGGGTTTTCGTCTCCTCTTTGAAAGCAGCAGAGCAGTTCTCCCTCCGGTCCCTGCCTCAGGCTCTCCTCTCCGGTCCCTGCCTCAGGCTCTCCTCTCCGGTCCCTCTCTCTGCTCCCAGAGGCGGCTCCAGGCTTTGCTAAGGCTTCTCTCGGGAGGAAGGCACCGAAGCGCCTCGCCCACGGCAGCGCCTGGCGCTGGGCAGCTCTGGCGGCCAATGCCCGGCAGTAACCCGGCCCCGGCCCTGCCTCCCAGCAGATGCTTCCCGTCGTGGGAAGCTGCTGGACGGAGAGCGCTGGGGCAGGCAGGAGGGGAGTGAGGAGAGCCCAGCCCACGGAGCACAGCCCTGAGCAAGCGGCCAGGTGGGAGCCGCACAGTCAGGCACCTCCGTGCGGGCTGCACCGCAGCGCTCCGCAGCAGCGCAGGGCCCCCCCCAGGCTCTGCGCCTTAGGTCTCGCTGGACAAGGCAGGGCAATGCCCCAGAAACTGCTTCGTGTCCCAGGGAGATGGTTTGGAGCGCTGGAACTCCTCGCACCGCTCTGCCCCTGGTCCCCAGCCTCTCCCAGCACAGACTCACAGAGCCAGGCAGGGCTGGAAGGGAGCACAAGGAGCAGGCAGTGCCAACCCCTGCCATGCCCAGGGACACCCTACCCTAGAGCAGGCTGCACACAGCCTCAGCCAGCCTGGCCTCAAACACCTCCAGCCATGGGGCCTCAACCCCCTCCCTGGGCAACCCATTCCAGCCTCTCACCACTCTCCTGCTCAGCAACTTCCTCCTCACCTCCAGCCTGAACCTACCCATCTCCAGCTTTGCTCCATCCCCCCCAGTCCTCTCACTCCCTGACAGCCTGAAAAGTCCTTCCCCAGATATTTTGTAGCCCCCTTCAGATCCTGGAAGGCCACAAGAAGGTCCCCTGGGAGCCTCCTCTGCTCCAGCCTGCACAGCCCCAACTCTTTCAGGCTGTGCTCACAGCAGAGCTGCTGCAGCCTCTCAGCATCCTCCTGGCCTTGCTCTGGACACTCTCCAGCATCTCCACAGCCCTCTTGTCCCAGGGGCTCCAGAGCTGGATGCAGCACTCCATCTGGGGTCTCAGCAGAGCAGAGCAGAGGGGCAGAATCCCCTCCCTGGCCCTGCTGGCCACACTGCTGCTGCTGCAGCCCAGGCTCTGGTTGCTCTCTGGGCTGCAAGTGCACACTGCTGGCTCCTGCTGAGCTTCTCCTCCAGCAGCACCCCCAAGTCCCTCTCCTCAGGGCTGCTCTCCAGCCTGGCACTGCCCAGCCTGGATTGATGCTTGGCATTGCCTCGACCCAGACGCTTCTTCCTAAGCAGCTGGGCACAAAGAGCTCAAACCCCACAAAACAAACACCCCCAAACCAAGCAACCCCCAAACCAAGCAACCAGCCAAGCCTCTGCAGAGCCACTGCTCCATTCCAGGGGTAAGGACTGCAGGAGGAACTGTCAAGCCTCAAGGTGCACCATAAAGGCATTGCTGGTGGCAGACAGCAGAGAGGTGTCTCCATTTAGCCCCACTGGAAGGAAGCAGGACATAGTTCCTCGGGGCTGGGAGCCAACCCAAGATGAGTGAACACTAAACAAGAGTTCTGTAGCCTGGGGGCAGCAAAATGCCCCCTCAATTGTTGAGAGTGAGGGTGGTGAGACACTGGCACAGGTTGCCCAGGGAGGTTGTGGAGCACAGAAGCACCTCCCTGGAGGTGTTTCAGAACCAGGTTGGATGAGACCTTGAGTGACCTGTTCTAGTGGGAGGCTGGAATTGGATGATCTTTGAGGTTCCTTCCAACCCAACCCATTCTCTGAGCCCATGAACCTATGAAGAATCAGGACTAGAGAGATCCAGGAGCTACCTTCACTTGCTTGACTGCATGGCCTCAGAGCTGGAATCTGCTTTGGGGATGACTTCCCAAACTAAACAAACCCCACCAGGATGCTTCTGTCTCCACCCCCACCCCCCTGCCCTGCAGGGATGAATGGGAGCAGTCAGCAGAGGTGGAGAGAGAGCAAACATTAACCCCACTGCAAAGGGAGGGAGACAGGACAGGATGGCACAGGAAGGGTGGAGGGAAGAGGCTTGGTGGGGGCAAGGCAGAGAAAAGGGAAACTCCCCATGGTGACACCTCCCTGATAAGGCACAAACAAATCCTCCAGCGACCTGCTGGGGGATGGGACAGGACAGGGAGCTCTGACAACAGCAAGAGCTGAGAAAGGTGCAGCCTGGTACAGCTGAGAGATGAGGAGGAGAGAGGCTAAGAGGCAGAAGGAAAAGGGGGAAGGAAAACCTTCTGCAGCTTCCATGGCCACGCTCCCAATTCTTTAGGGAAGCTTCACATTGCTCCTGGGAAGGAACAGCCTACAGAACACATTCCCTGCTTGGGTGGGAGAGGCTTAGAGCCCACTGACTGATCAGGGCCACCAAAGCCACTGGCAACCACAGGCTTTCTTCCAGATGTGACCTCAGCTCTCAGCCTTCTCTCCAGTTCTTGACTATTTTTCCCCCTGTCCTGTTAAATGTGCATGAACAGCAGAGGAAGAAGCTTCCCAGCAATCCTGGGCCATTTGGGGTGGAAAGTGGCTGGAAGTTCATCATCACTTAGGATGAGCAGCAATGGATGGAAGCTGCAGCACAGGAGGCTCCAGCTCAGCACAAGGGCAACTTCTTGCCTGGAAGGGTCCCAGAGCCTGGCACAGGCTGCCCAGAGAGGTTGTGGAGTCTCCTTGTGTGGAGCCTTTCCAGGCCTGTCTGGATGTGTCCTGTGTGCCCTGAGCTGGATTGGATGGTGCTGCTCTGGCAGGGGCTTGGACTCAGTGATCTCCTTGGGTCCCTTCCAACCCCTCTGAGCTGTGATTCTGTGGTCCTGAGAGGTTCTCCAGCCCTCTGAGCTGTGTTAGATAGGATTGTCCTGCTCTGGCAAGGGGGTTGGACTTGATGATGTCCTTGGGTCCCTTCCAACCCCTCTGAGCTGTGATTCTGTGGCCCTGAGAGGTTCTCCAGCCCTCTGAGCTGTGTTAGATAGGATTGTCCTGCTCTGGCAAGGGGGTTGGACTTGATGATGTCCTTGGGTCCCTTCCAACCCCTAATATCCTGGGATCCTGGGATCACCTGAGCCCCACCAGAGGTTCACCTGCACTTGAGTGCCTTGTCATGCAGAACCACAGAGTGGCAGCTTGGAAGGGACCCCAAGGATCATCTGCTCCAACCTTTCCACCCACATACATCACTGCAAACCTGGAGGGGGAAAGAATCCCAGAATGGCTCAGGTTGGAAGGGACCTCAGAGATCATCTACCCCAACCTCCCTGCCATAGGCAGAGACACCTCTCAGCTAGACTCTGCTGCTCAAGGCCTCACCCAACCTGGCCTTGAACACCCTCAGGGAGGAGGCTTCCACAACCTCCCTTGGCAACCTATTTCAGAGTCTCACCACCCTCAGGCTGAAGCTCTTCCTAAGATCCAGTTCAAACCTACTCAGCTCCAAACCATTCCCCCTTGTCCTGTCTCTACACACCCTTAGGAGAAGTCCCTCCCCAGCCTTCCTGTAGGATGCCTTTAGGAACTGGAAGGCAGCTCTGAAGTCTCCCTGGAGCCTTCTCTTCTCCAGGCTGAACAACCTCAGCTCCCTGAGCCTGTCCTCATAGCAGAGCTGCTCATGACAGCTCTGGAGGGATGAGAAATCACAGCATGGCTTAGGTAGGAAGGGAGCTCAAAGCTCAGACAGTTCCAACCTCACCCTGCCATGGGCAGGGACACCTCCCACTAGAACAGGTCACTCAAGGTCTCATCCAACCTGGTCCTGAAACACCTCCCTGGGCAACCTGTGCCAGTGTCTCAGCACCCTCAACCTGTGCCAGTGTCTCACCACCCTCAACCTGTGCCAGTCTCTCACTACCCTCACACCTTCCTAACATCCTGTTTCAATCTCCCTTCTGCCACTTCAAACCCATTCCTCCTTGCCTTGGCATCACAAGCCCCTGTCAACAGTCCCTCCCCAGCCCTCCTGCAGCCCCTTTCAGCTACTGGAAGGCCACTCCAAGGTCTCCTGGAAGCCTTCTCTTGTCCAGGCTGCAGAGCTCCAACTCTCTCAGCCTTATAGCAGAGCTGCTGCAGCCCTCTGAGCATCTTCATGGCCTTCCCTTGCAGAGACACTGAGTTGAGGTTGCCTCAGAAAGAGAATGACAAAATGATGAGGGGCAGTGCAGAGATGCCTGGCACTGAAGCACAGAGGGCACAGGCTGGCTGCTTACTACCTTGCTAACTGCACCAGCCCTGCACTGCTGCACCAAACCCTGCTTTGCTGCTGACTCACTCAGGCTGCCACTCTTGGAAAGCTGCTGCTGATGTTCCCCCTACAGTGATGCACAATTCCCCTCTCTTTGTCTTCACAGGGAGCATTTTACTCCTTCCAACAGATGAGATTCCCTCCTTCACCACCAAGGCTCCCTTCCAACCCAATGCATTCTGTGATTCAGTGTGAGTGCAGCCCAGACACAAGCCTGTGCTGGGCTGCAGCCAGAGCAGTGTGGGCACAGGGCAAGGGAGGGGATTCTGCCCCTTGGCTCTGCTCTCCTCAGACCCCACCTGCAGTCCTGGGGGCAGTCCTGCAGCCCCCAGCACAAGCAGGACATGGAAGTGTTGGAGCCAGCCCAGAGGAGGCCACCAAGATGCTGAGAGGGCTGCAGCAGCTCTGCTCTGAGCACAGGCTGAGAGAGTTGGGGCTGTGCAGGCTGCAGAGGAGAAGGCTTGGAGGAGAGCTTGGAGTGGCCTTGCAGGAGCTGCAGGGGGCTGCAGGAGGGCTGGGGAGGGACTGTTGAGAAGGTCTGGGAATGAGAGGAGGAGGAGGAATGGGTTTGAAGTGGCAGAGGGGAGATGGAAACTGGCTGTGAGGAAGGAGTGAGGGTGAAGAGAGACTGGCACAGGTTGAGGGTGGTGAGAGCCTGGCACAGGTTGAGGGTGGTGAGAAACTGGCACAGGTTGAGGGTGGTGAGATACTGGCACAGGTTGAGGGTGGTGAGACACTGGCACAGGTTGAGGGTGGTGAGACACTGGCATAGGTTGCTCAGGGAGGTTGTGGAGCACAGAAGCACAGCATGTGATCAGAGATCTCCAGCTGGTCTCTGATCTCCATGGTACCTGCTGGGCTACAAACTCCTTCTACCAGTCTGTGGTCTCCCTGCCACCCCCAGAGCCAGCACAAACTCCTCCTTCACCTCATCATCAGAGTGCAAGACAAATTCCCCACCTCTCTAAGCACATCAGGTCCACAGAGCAGGTCACCTCTCTGCTACAGCAGCCCAGGTGATGGAGAAAGATTGGGTTTGAGGTCTCCTCCTTCATATATTGAAATCAAAGTTTCAACCATCCCTCACTTCACAAGAATTCAGTATGGAAACACAGAAGGCCAAAGCAGACACACAGCAAACTGCCTCCTGAGGGCTGAGCACACAGGTGGGTGCTGCCTAAACCACTGCTCACCAACAAGCTGAGTTTGAGCCCATGAGAGACTCAGTTCTGGAAAACCAGAGCCTGCAGCTCCTCACTTGAAGGCAAGAGAAACACCCCAGGGACCTTTCCTTTCTGCTCCTGGTGAACTCAGCCAGCCCACTGATGGTCTGCTCTTCCACCATGAGGACATGAACACGAAGCAAGCCCCAGGAGCTTGAGTGTCACACAACATTCACTGTCAAAGTGCTGCTCTGTGCCAAGTCTCACAGTGCACCTGGGCCCCTTTGCATTTGTCCTCCAGAAAGCAGATGGAGGCCAGGCCTGCCAAACCAATCCAGGACCTTGGGTCACTCCTTTTCTCCCTCTTCTCCAGCTGGTAGGGATGTCAGTCCCCCCCCCAGAAAAAAGCAGCACTGGTAGGAGCAAAAGGAGAAGACACAAAGGCAGAGCAGTTGGTAGCATCTTAAGGGGGGGAAAAAAAAGTAGAGAAAAAGGAATCCAGGAGAGAGGAGAGGAAAAGTTCCAAGTGGCAAAGAAGAATGGAGTGCTACAAGGACAAGCAGACCAGGTAAAAGCAGCAAAAAGTCATCTCAGAAAGCTGGCACTTTGGGCACCAATGCCCTGGGGCAAGAGCTGTGGGTTGGGTTTGCACAGTGCCTGGCACCCAGGGGTGCTGCCCTGGCAGAGTGTGGAGGGGGTTTGCTCTGTGCAGAGTCAGGTTTAGGTGAGATTAAAGTGGGGGAAGGAAACTGTGAGGCTTTGTGAAAGGGGGCAGCCTCCAGAGATTCCTTCCCAGAGCTGCTCTCAGTGGAGGGAAGAAGAACAGAATGGTCCAGATGCCAGGAAAAAAAGACCCTGCCTGGAAGGAGCTGGTAAGGAAGGGCAGTGGGATCAAAGCACTTCCAGCCTGGAAGGAGCTGGTATGGAAGGGCAGTGGGATCAATGCACTTCCAGCCTGGAAGGAGCTGGTGAAGAAGGGCAGTGGGATCAATGCACTTCCATCCTGGAAGGAGCTGGTGAAGAAGGGCAGTGGGATCAATGCACTTCCATCCTGGAAGGAGCTGGTAAGGAAGGGCAGTGGGATCAATGCACTTCCATCCTGGAAGGAGCTGGTGAAGAAGGGCAGTGGGATCAATGCACTTCCATCCTGGAAGGAGCTGGTAAGGAAGGGCAGTGGGATCAAAGCACTTCCAGCCTGGAAGGAGCTGGTAAGGAAGGGCAGTGGGATCAAAGCACTTCCAGCCTGGAAGGAGCTGGTGAAGAAGGGCAGTGGGATCAAAGCACTTCCAGTCTGGAAGGAGCTGGTAAAGAAGGGCAGTGGGATCAAAGCACTTCCAGTCTGGAAGGAGCTGGTAAAGAAGGGCAGTGGGATCAAAGCACTTCCAGCCAGGAAGGAGCTGGTAAGGAAGGACAGTGGGATCAAAGCACTTCCAGCCTGGAAGGAGCTGGTGAAGAAGGGCAGTGGGATCAAAGCACTTCCAGCCTGGAAGGAGCTGGTAAGGAAGGGCAGTGGGATCAAAGCACTTCCAGCCTGGAAGGAGCTGGTGAAGAAGGGCAGTGGGATCAAAGCACTTCCAGCCTGGAAGGAGCTGGTAAGGAAGGGCAGTGGGATCAAAGCACTTCCAGCCTGGAAGGAGCTGGTAAGGAAGGGCAGTGGGATCAAAGCACTTCCAGCCTGGAAGGAGCTGGTAAAGAAGGGCAGTGGGATCAAAGCACTTCCAGCCTGGAAGGAGCTGGTGAAGAAGGGCAGTGGGATCAATGCACTCCCAGTCTGGAAGGAGCTGGTAAGGAAGGGCAGTGGGATCAAAGCACTTCCAGCCTGGAAGGAGCTGGTAAGGAAGGGCAGTGGGATCAAAGCACTTCCAGTCTGGAAGGAGCTGGTAAGGAAGGGCAGTGGGATCAAAGCACTTCCAGTCTGGAAGGAGCTGGTAAGGAAGGGCAGTGGGATCAAAGCACTTCCAGCCTGGAAGGAGCTGGTAAAGAAGGGCAGTGGGATCAAAGCACTTCCAGTCTGGAAGGAGCTGGTAAGGAAGGGCAGTGGGATCAAAGCACTTCCAAGCAGGACTGAGAGCCTGCAGCCCATCCAGGTTGCCACATGGATGCTTTTGTCTGGCCAGAACTGCCTCTACTCTACTGACACAGCTTGGTTTGGTTTTCTACAGGGAAATAACTTGGGTGGGGGTGGTTGGGGGAGGGAGAAGGAAGCACAAAGGAACCCCCCAGGCAGGCAGTGCTTACTCTGCGGATGTACTGTCTCTCATGCTGAAAATACATGGAGGCAAAACAAGAGAACAGAAAGATAAGAGAGAGAGGACATGAACACACCAGAGACCCACGGAGGCAGAGCACAGCAAAGCATCATGCAGCAGGGGAGGGATCTCAGCAGCTACAGGCAGAAGCACCTCTAAGCCCCACAGCAAAAGTCACCCTCAGCTGAGGCCACGGATTCCCCTCTTGGCAGCAGCCTGTTTGGACCTGGCCTCCTGTCCAGCCTGCCCTCTCCATGCTGATCTGCCACTTCCCCACCAGTCTGGCCCACCCTGCTTTAATGGCACTGCCTCCCTGCTTCTCAGGTCGTTGCTTCTCCTCTCCTACTGCTGCTGCCACGCAGCAAGAGCCCAAGGCTGCCTCTCGTGCTCCTGCCACACCTGACCATGCTGCACCAGCCAGCACCCCTGCTTCTGGGCACCTCGGGCTGCAGGAAGGCAGAGCCTGCTGCTGAACGAGGCCTGGCTGCTGCATTTGCACACAGCATCACAGCACTGCTGGCATCTGCTTTAGAGAGCTGGAGGGTAGGGGTTTGAGCGTGCACAAGTGGCCCTGACTGCACCAAACCACAGCCACTTGTGCTTGCAGAGCAAAAAGCAGAGCCTGGCACAAGCAGGAGCTGGTTTGTGCTTCTGCCAGGTCAGCAGCAAGAATCCCTCTCTTGCAGAGATGCAAAGGGTCTGCAGGGTGGCAGCTCTTGTTTGCCCAGCTGGGTGATGCTGGGAGGTGCAGGGTGTGGAGAGCATCAGAAGAGACTGCAAGGACAAAGCTTTTGCCCTCTAGCTCTGCCCATCCTTCCCTGGCAGTGCTGAGCCATTTCCATCTCCTCTCTTTGGAGGTGGTCAGCGTGTCCCAGGTGCCACTGCAAAGCCCCTTTGCACCTCTCCCCACTTGCCCCTTCCCTCCCCCAGCCCATATTCACCCAGGGACAAGAGAAAGTGGAGTACTTACATTATACCAGCTCTGGCTTTTCTGTAAGGACAAAAGAGAAGAGAAGCATCAGTCAGCAGAGGGGGCTCAGGATCCAAAGGGAACAGGACACAGCAGCTAGCCCCACTCTGCTGGGTGGAATTAGTGACGTGAAAGTGGGAGCCAAGGGAAGAAGACTTCAGAGGGTTTCACAGCGAGGTCTTAAGGAGAGTTCTTGCCAGTCACAGGAACAAGCCCAGCAGCACCAGCCCATAATAGGAGCCAGGCTGGGGTGTGCATGTCCACATGCACACAGACAGACACATGCTGGAATGGCTTCAGCAGGACAGCAGTGCCCACTTGGTCACTCCTCAGAGCCTTCTGCTGAAGGCTTCCATCTTCCACCTCTGCTGGCTAAGGTGTGCAGAGAAACCCTCAGAGCAATGAGGGCCTTGAGCAACCTGCTCCAGTGGGAGCTGTCGCTGCCCAGGGCAGGGGGGTTGCAACTGGTCCCTTTTAGCTTTAAGGTTCCCTTCCAACCCAACCCATTCTGTGAATCCAAGAAGCTGCCAGGAGGCAGGGACACAGCTTGGGATTTGTGGAGGGAGAGACACAAAGGAGAGGCAGGACAATTGCAGAGGGAAAGCTGAGCAAAACCAAAGCAACAGAAGAAGCTTTGGGTTCTTTGGGGGTGGTTGTCTTTTTCCCCCCTCCCCACATTTCAGTGCACAGAGTTTGGCAGCAGCCACAGGTGTGATGCTCTGTTTGCATTTGCTGCCCTCTTCGTGGCACCTCAGCTGGCTGGAGAGGACAGGCCACAGAAGCTCAGCTTGGAAAGCCACACTTGGCACTTGGTGGCTGGAGGTGAGATTTGTCTGCAGAGGGAGAGGAAGAGAGAAGCTTCACACTCCTCCTCCAGCCCAGGCTGGCTTTCCAAGGGCAGGGCACTGAGCAGAGCTGGCAAAGGTTACATATCCCCCACTTAAAGAGGGGGGGGGGGGGAGGTTTGCCTCAGGGCAGCAAAGCCTGGGGGCACTGCAGACCTTCAGCACCACCCACGGGCAGCCAGAGTGCAGCTGGCACAGCCCTGCTGGGTGCCAGCAGCCACAGGGCTGTGCCTGTGCCCTCACCCTGCCAGCAGCAGCAGCAGGGCTGCACTACAGCTGGGAGAGGCAAGGCCACCAGCCAAGGACAGAGGCAGTAGTTGACCACACTCCTTTTGCTGAGCTCGGCTCAGGGAGTGCTGCTCACAGCTTTACACCCAGCCTGGAGAACAGAGGGAACCATAAAGCTCTGCACCTTGCCACAGAGCCTGGGGGAGTTAAGGGCACACTCACAGGAACCTCAGGGGAGCTACAGGAGGGCTGGGGAGGGATTGTCTACAAGTGATGGGATGAGAGGCAAGGGCTTGAAACTGGAGCAGGGGAGACTGAGGTTGGACATCAGGAGGAAGCTCTGCACAGTGAGGGTGGGGAGACACTGGAGCAGGTTGCCCAGGGGCTGTGGTTGAAGCCCTGGAGATAGTCAAGGTCAAACTTGGTGGGGCCCTGAGCAACCTGCTCTAGTTGGAGATGTCCCTGATGAGTGCAGGAGGCTTGGACAAGACGACCCTGGAGGGTCCCTTCCCACCCAGTGCATTCTATGACTCCCAAGGCCACCCCAGCAGCTGGCATCTGGATCTCACTCATGGAGCCAACATTCCTGCAGGACCTCTTGCAGCCTTGGGCATCTCTGCCAGTTCCACTGCACTGCCTCTCTACAGCAAACCCCCACAGCAACCCAGTGCATGGCACAGACCAAAAGTGTGATGCCTACAAGAGGAACATCCCAGCTGCTGAGCAAAGGCTGAAGGGCTGAGCACACCATATGGCTGCTCAGCTAACCAGAGGCACATCCTCCTCCTCCCTGCACTTCCCCATACCCTCCATTCATAAAGGATCCAGTTGAAGTCATCCTCTTCTGCAAGTAGGCCATGGGAAAAGGCTTTATGCAACTCAAGCCTCTACTGAGGAAAAAGAGACACCAAAAATCAGGGGGAATTAACCTCAATCCAAGTGCACAGCACCTTGCCCTCAGGAGCACAGGCTCCAGGATGGGAGTGATTTTCCTGCAGCTCTGTTTTGCCATCTGGTTGCCTTTAATGAGCAAAAGGAGTCACTCCCAAACTCCTGGGGAAAGAAACTCATTAGCAAACTCTAATTGGCACAGGCAAAACAGAGCCACTGCTGTCACTCTGCCTTCTAAACGAGGGCTGCACATGGCTGTGGTGCCAGCATCTCACTCCCCTCTGCTGCACCCATGGCAGCAGCTCCACCTTCACACTGCAGAGCTCTGCAGCTCCTCCTTGCTTAAACCCTGCCACACAATGGCTCTGACACCCAAACCTCATCTTTTGCTTCCAGCATGAGGAGATTCCTTCTCCCTGAGCCCTGCTTTCCAGGCAGAACAGACCAGAGGAAGCCCAAAGAGAAGGGGAGAGAGGATGTGGAGTACTTAAAGCCACCTTCAACTTTCTCTCCACCTTCAACTTTTTCTTCACCTTCAACTTTTTCTCCACCTTCAATTTTCTCTCCACCTTCAACTTTCTCTCCACCTTCAACTCTACCTCCACCTTCAACTCTACCTCCACCTTCAACTCTACCTCCACCTTCAACTCTACCTCCACCTTCAGTTTTCTCTCCACCTTCAACTTTATCTCCATCTTCAACTTTTTCTCCACCTTCAATTTTCTCTCCACCTTCAACTCTATCTCCACCTTCAACTCTATCTCCACCTTCAACTTTTTCTCCACCTTCAATTTTTTCTCCACCTTCAACTTTTTCTCCACCTTCAACTTTATCTCCATCTTCAACTTTTTCTCCACCTTCAATTTTCTCTCCACCTTCAACTTTATCTCCATCTTCAACTTTTTCTCCACCTTCAATTTTCTCTCCACCTTCAACTTTATCTCCATCTTCAACTTTTTCTCCACCTTCAATTTTCTCTCCACCTTCAACTCTATCTCCACCTTCAACTCTACCTCCACCTTCAACTTTTTCTCCACCTTCAATTTTTTCTCCACCTTCAACTTTTTCTTCACCTTCAACTTTTTCTCCACCTTCAATTTTTTCTCCACCTTCAACTTTTTCTCCACCTTCAGCTTTATCTCCACCTTCAGCTTTTTCTTCACCTTCAACTTTATCTCCACCCTCAACTTTTTCTTCACCTTCAACTTTTTCTCCACCTTCAACTTTCTCTCCACCTGCAATTTTCTCTCCCTCTGCTTTATTTTTAACTCACTACAGGAAAATGTGAACTGGGAAACTCAGGAGACAGTAAAATGAAAAGGGGAGGGGAAAGGGGGGGGGAAAAGGCAAGGAAAAAGGAAAACCAAATTCTTACTTTGAGCAGGTTAAGTCTGTCATACTGGAAAAAGAAACCAAAAGCATTAGAACTGAAAAGAGAACAGAAACAAGTAAGAGAGGGATGGAGCCACACAGAGGCACGGGGAAGGGCAGCACTGATCTGCAGGGACCTGGCCAGGGCAGCACAGGTCATGGGCATGGGTGGGAGCCAAGACCAGAAGAGCTCAGGAGTGGAGGAAGGTGAAAGTAGGGGGAGGCTGTTCACTGGAAGTGGGGAGCTCCCTCTGGAGATGGGGAATTGTATCTGGAAATGGGGAACTGCATCTGGAAATGGGGATTTGTATCTGGAAATGGGGAACTGTATCTGGAAATGGGGAATTGTGTCTGGAAATGGGGAAACTGTATCTGGAAATGGGGAAACTGTATCTGGAAATGGGGATTTATATCTGGAAATGGGGAAACTGTATCTGGAAATGGGGATTTGTATCTGGAAATGGGGATTTATATCTGGAAATGGGGAACTGTATCTGGAAATGGGGATTTGTATCTGGAAATGGGGATTTATATCTGGAAATGGGGAACTGTATCTGGAAATGGGGATTTGTATCTGGAAATGGGGATTTATATCTGGAAATGGGGATTTGTATCTGGAAATGGGGATTTGTATCTGGAAATGGGGATTTGTATCTGGAAATGAGGATTTATATCTGGAAATGGGGATTTGTATCTGGAAATGGGGATTTGTATCTGGAAATGAGGATTTATATCTGGAAATGGGGATTTGTATCTGGAAATGGGGATTTGTATCTGGAAATGGGGAATTGTGTCTGGAAATGGGGAACTGTATCTGGAAATGGGGAACTGTATCTGGAAATGGGGAAACTGGAAATGGAAATGGAGACTTTACAGTGGAAATGGGCAGGGGGGAGTGGAAAATGGGAGGTTTTCCTTTTAAAATGGGAGGTTTCCTCTCAGACTGGGAGGTTTTCCTCTCAAAATTGGAGTTTTCCTCTCCAAATGGGAAGTTTCCTCTGAAAACGGGGAGGGGGATGTGTTCCTCTCAGCATTTAACGACTGCCTCTGCACCATGTTGGGTTGGGAGCTCAGCTGGGCACACAGCACTGTGGCAGAGCAGAGCTCTGCAGGGGGAAGCAGAGGGGCACAGCTCAGCTGGGCACACAGAGCTCAGCTGGGCACACAGCACTGTGGCAGAGCAGAGCTCTGCAGGGGGAAGCAGAGGGGCACAGCTCAGCTGGGCACACAGCACTGTGGCAGAGCAGAGCTCTGCAGGGAGAAGCAGAGGGGCACACAGAGCTCAGCTGGGCACACAGCACTGTGGCAGAGCAGAGCTCTGCAGGGGGAAGCAGAGGGGCACACAGAGCTCAGCTGGGCACACAGCACTGTGGCAGAGCAGAGCTCTGCAGGGGGAGGCAGAGGGGCACACAGAGCTCAGCTGGGCACACAGCACTGTGGCAGAGCAGAGCTCTGCAGGGGGAAGCAGAGGGGCACACAGAGCTCGGCCTTGGTGCCCGACAGAGCTTGCCACCTTGCAGCGTCCTGGGCAGCAGGGTAACAACAGCTCACTCCCACACCCTGTTGCTTCCCAGGAGGTGGAATCCTCCTCTTTTCCCTCCAGGTGAATAAGATGCCAGAGAGCTCCAGAAGTATCCCTAAGTCCACTTTACACCTGGGGGAATGGAGCCAGGGGAGCAGGGTGAGGGCAGAGCTTTCAGAGCCCTTTGGGGATGCTCTGTGCGCTTCCCAAATCTCTGTTATCCACTCAGCTGCTGAGGGCCCTGGGGTCAAAAGAACTCCAAAGAAATGGATGAGATGGATTCCCAGAGCCCTCACTCCACTCCCAAAGGACCAGAATTTCAGGACCTGCTATCCACACGAGGGTTGATCTGCCCAGTGGGAAGGGGTAGATGAGCCACACGCAGCCACGCTCAGAATCACACAGGGGAAGGAGGAGGTGCAAGAGTCAGAAGCTGCAGTAAGGGGAAGGAAAAAAGCCTGTCCACAACAAGAGTGGTTAAGCACTGGAGCAGGAGCTGCATGAGGCTGTGGCATCTCCAGTCTTGGAGGTCTGCAGAAGGTTGGCTGGGCTAAGACTTTAGACCAACCTCATCTAACTACATCAGCCCTGCTTTGAGCCAGAGACCTTCTGAGATCCCTTCCAAACTACTTTAGACCAACCTCATCTAACCACATCAGCCCTGCTTTGAGCCAGAGACCTTCTGAGATCCCTTCCAAACTACTTTAGACCAACCTCATCTAACTACATCAGCCCTGCATTGAGCCAGACCTTCTGAGATCCCTTCCAAACTACTTTAGACCAACCTCATCTAACCACATCAGCCCAGCTTTGAGCCAGAGACCTTCTGAGATCCCTTCCAAACTACTTTAGACCAACCTCATCTAACCACATCAGCCCTGCTTTGAGCCAGAGACCTTCTGTGATCCCTTCCAAACTACTTTAGACCAACCTCATCTAACCACATCAGCCCTGCTTTGAGCCAGAGACCTTCTGAGATCCCTTCCAAACTACTTTAGACCAACCTCATCTAACCACATCAGCCCAGCTTTGAGCCAGAGACCTTCTGTGATCCCTTCCAAACTACTTTAGACCAACCTCATCTAACCACATCAGCCCAGCTTTGAGCCAGAGACCTTCTGTGATCCCTTCCAAACTACTTTAGACCAACCTCATCTAACCACATCAGCCCTGCTTTGAGCCAGAGACCTTCTGTGATCCCTTCCAAACTACTTTAGACCAACCTCATCTAACCACATCAGCCCTGCTTTGAGCCAGAGACCTTCTGAGATCCCTTCCAAACTACCATCTCCAGAGCTCAGGTGAACAATTATGGTTTCACTGAATGGTTTAGGTTGGAAGGGAGCTCAAAGCTCAGCCAGTTCCAACTCCCCTGCCACAGGCAGGGACATCTCCCACTGGAACAGGTCACTCAAGGTCTCATCCAATCTGGTTCTGAACACCTCCAGGGAGGTTGTGGAGCACAGAAGCACAGAATGTGATCTTTGATCACATTCTGTGCTTCTGTGCTCCACAGCCTCCCTGGGAAACCTGTGCCAGTGTCTCCTCACCCTCCCTCCCTGTGCTCCACAACCTCCCTGGGCAACCTGTGCCAGTCTCTCCTCACTCTTCCTCCTAGAACAGGTCATTTCCCTTAACTTGACCTTTAAGCACCTACAGCATGGCCAAGGGTTCAGGCCCAGCCAGTATGGATTTAGGCAGGGTAGGTCCTGCCTGACCAACCTGAGCTCCTTTTATGATCAGGTTCCTGCCTGGTGCCTGTGGGGCAGGCTGTGGATGGAGTCTGCCTGGACTGCAGCAAAGCCTTTGGCACCATCTGCCACAACAAGCTCAGGCCACCCCTGCAGTGCTGTGTCCAGTTCTGGGCTCCTCCATTGCAGAGAGATGCTGAGGTGCTGGAAGGTGTTGAGAGAAGGGCAGCAAGGCTGGGGAGGGGCCTGGAGCACAGCCCTGTGAGGAGAGGCTGAGGGAGCTGGGGGGGTGCAGCCTGCAGCAGAGGAGGCTCAGGGCAGAGCTCACTGCTGCCTGCAGCTGCCTGCAGGGAGGCTGTAGCCAGGTGGGGTTGGGCTCTGCTGCCAGGCAGCCAGGGACAGAAGAAGGGGACACAGCCTCAAGCTGTGCCAGGGCAGGTTCAGGCTGGATGTTGTTAGGAAGTTGTTGTCAGAGAGAGTGATTGGCACTGGAATGGGCTGCCCAGGGAGGTGGTGGAGTGGCTGTGGCTGGAGGTGTTGCAGCCAAGCCTGGCTGGGGCACTTAGTGCCATGGTCTGGTTGGTTGGGCAGGGCTGGGGGCTAGGTTGGGCTGCAGGAGCTTGGAGCTCTCTGCCAACATCATCAGTTCTGTGATTCTTCAGCTACAGACATTGGGAAGGACCTGAAGCATTTGCAATGGAGAGGAAAGCCACTTTTTTCTCCTTTTTTTTTTCCCTTTGGGGAAGAGCAGAAGAGTTTCAAATGTGTACTTCAAAAAGGCTGGGCTTGGGGTGGGGTTTGGTTTTTTTTTGCTGACTTCAGAAAGCTGCTCCAGAAGTAGCAGCATTTGCCACTAAAATCCTGTGAGTGATGGGAGGAACTGGAGGTGGTTTGGTGCTGGGCAGCAAGGGTAAAGCAAGCTCCAGGGAGAAGAGAAGGGCATGGGAAGGGAGGGGAGGGAAAGGAAGGGAAGGGAGAGAAGTAAAGAAAATAAGAGGGAAGGGAAGGGAAGGGGAGAGGAAGAGGAGAGGAAGAGGAGAGGAAGAGGAGAGGAAGAGGAGAGGAAGAGGAGAGGAAGAGGAGAGGAAGAGGAGAGGAAGAGGAGAGGAAGAGGAGAGGAAGGGAAAGGAAGAGGAGAGGAAGGGAAAGGAAAGGAAAGGAAAGGAAAGGAAAGGAAAGGAAAGGAAAGGAAAGGAAAGGAAAGGAAAGGAAAGGAAAGGAAAGGAAAGGAAAGGAAAGGAAAGGAAAGGAAAGGAAAGGAAAGGAAAGGAAAGGAAAGGAAAGGAAAGGAAAGGAAAGGAAAGGAAAGGAAAGGAAAGGAAAGGAAAGGAAAGGAAAGGAAAGGAAAGGAAAGGAAAGGAAAGGAAAGGAAAGGAAAGGAAAGGAAAGGAAAGGAAAGGAAAGGAAAGGAAAGGAAAGGAAAGGAAAGGAAAGGAAAGGAAAGGAAAGGAAAGGAAAGGAAAGGAAAGGAAAGGAAAGGAAAGGAAAGGAAAGGAAAGGAAAGGAAAGGAAAGGAAAGGAAAGGAAAGGAAAGGAAAGGAAAGGAAAGGAAAGGAAAGGAAAGGAAAGGAAAGGAAAGGAAAGGAAAGGAAAGGAAAGGAAAGGAAAGGAAAGGAAAGGAAAGGAAAGGAAAGGAAAGGAAGAGAAAAGAAGAGAAAATAAAAGGAGAGGAAAGGAAAGGAGAGGAAAGGAGAAGGGAAACCCGTATCAAGCCTTGCAGCAGCTGTAAGGCAGTGCTTAAGGACTCCTGGTGGAACGCTCCCTCTGATGGCAGCGCTGCAGCACGGCGAGGGACACCGCACGGAGCAGGGGCAAGGGACCCGCAGCAGATCTGTCAGCAAGAGTCGAACACAGCAGCAAACTCATGGGCTGAGGCTGTTTCATTTCACCAGCGAGACAGGCTGGCAAGCCAGAGCCTTCTCCTCGCACCAGATGGGTGGGGAGAGGAGAAGAGGCTGGAAAGGAGGGGCTGGAGTCTTTCTCCTGCAGCTCTCTGCACCTAACCTCTCCCTGTCTTCAACAGGCAGCTGTGTGGGGAGAATCTGGGGGCTGGGATTCCTCACTTGTTCCAGGGGAAGCAGCTTTTGGAGCACAGAAGAGAGATTCTACTGAAGAGATTGAAGCTTCAGACTGCTGGAGGCTTTCCCTGCGCACAGACCTGGGGCAGGCAGGGCAGGAGGCTCCGAGGCAGGCTGGCAGAGGTCATGCCTGGCATCTCCTTCCCTCTGTGCATCATCTTCCTCGCCCTGCAACTCACCTGAGCTCCACTTCCCTCTTGTTTCCCTGATTATCTCAAAGCCACTGTGAGTTTGGCTCTCCCAGAAGAGCAAGAGGCAAGCACAGCCCAGCACCACTACACATCCATCGCTCTTCCTCCCTAACAAACCTCCCCATGGCTTGGGCAGAGAGCCTCCAGCTTACCCTGGGCTGGCCATAACCTGTCCTGACCCACACACCTCTACTCACCAGCAACCCTCTCAGGGCTCTCTGCTGCTCCAGACCTGCAGCTTCCACAGAACTCCTTTTCACACCCCACCTGAGACAGCAGTCACACAGCTAACCCAAGCTACAGTCACCAAGCACAAGGCAATCTGCCTTAGAACAACAACAACAACAGACAGAAAGGAGCTTCCAGCAGACACCAGCACTCATGCAAGGCCAGGCTGGTGACAAGAGGCATCATGGCCAGGGAAGAACAGTTAAGCCAGCACTGGAGACTTCACTGCTGCCTGAGGACTTGCCTAGAGTGAAATCTAAGGCAACAGCTGGGGAAAGGCCAAGGCACTGATTTGGTGGATTACGAAGCCATTCTGGTTTTAACCTCACTGGTACATGTGTGGAGATGCCAACAGCCTGGCACTCAGTCCAGCATCCCATGGGTGCCCCTGATTGCTCTGCTCTTCTGAGGACAGCACAGAGAGGCGAGGTCAAAGCTCACAGGAGCTTCTCTGCAATCCAAGCCCCCAGGGAGGGACCCTGCTGCTCAGAGCACCTTTCAGAGCGAGCCCATGAATTGTCAGCGTTCATCTGGCACAGGTCTGCTCTACCAGGGCCAAGCTGGGGTCATTTGGCATCACTGCTCTCTACTATTTACATCACACGGGGCAGGGGTGGGGGGGAGCGTGCAAGGGCAGGCAGCTGAGACCTCTGCCCATCAGGAAAAGCAGGCAAGAAGTCACCAGAGAGCAACTCTTTGCTTCTGAAACGCATCAAGTAACAAGAGAGGAGAAGAGAAGGGCTTATGGTGGGGGTTGGACCCTGAGGATCTCCAGAGGGCACTTCCAACCCCTACCATTCCGACACTGCTCAGCCTCCCAAAGCTGGCAAGTTCTGCCCGGCAAAGAGAGCAGCTCGCTACGAGGGGGAGGGGAAAGGAAAGCAAACCTTAGCCGACAAGGCAGGGGATGGGAGGGGAGCGCTGAGCCAGCCCAGCCCTCGCACCGTGGGCGCGAACAGTAAGCGGATCCCAGCGGCAGAGGCGAAACCAGCTCCGGGCGCCAGGGTCGGCGCCGAGCCCTCGGCAGCATCCTCGCAGCCGCGCCGGGAGAAAGCCTCGGGCTGGGGTCGCCACTCAGCGCCACGGGGAAGGGGTTCTGAGCGCTGAGACAACTCTACAGCGAGGGCACGGGAGAGAAAAGAGAAGGCTTACTTTGGAGAGGCGCTTGTGTGACTTAATCGGAGAGAGAGCATGCAGGAATGAAAAGAGAGACGTTAAGGAAGGAAGAAGAATTACCTGGCACAGCACTAGAAGGGAGAACCTCCCCCCCAGCCCCAGCAGACAGCTCTGCACTCCCCTCCCCCCCGCCTCTTCCTCAGGGCAGGCACCGTGGATTGCAGGCAAGATGTAGCAGGCAGCCTGCTGGTGAAGTCAGACTGCCCTGAGCCTCTGCTCGCAGCACTCCGTGGGCCAAGTTGTGTCTGCACTTCCCCTTACCAAGGACAACACTGCCCTGCCTCAGCATCCCCGAACCTGCTGTGCCCTGCCCCAGCACCCCCGAACCTGCTGTGCCCTGCCCCTGCCTCTCTTCTGGCACCAGCAGGACTGAAGTCATCCTCTGGTCATCAGGAGCCAGCAGTGTGCACTGGCAGCCCAGAGAGCAACCGGAGCCTGGGCTGCAGCAGCAGCAGTGTGGCCAGCAGGGCCAGGGAGGGGATTCTGCCCCTCTGCTCTGCTCTGCTCTGCTCTGCTGAGAGCCCACCTGGAGTGCTGCATCCAGCTCTGGAGCCCCTGGGACAAGAGGGCTGTGGAGATGCTGGAGAGTGTCCAGAGCAGGGCCAGGAGGATGCTGAGAGGCTGCAGCAGCTCTGCTGTGAGCACAGCCTGAAAGAGTTGGGGCTGTGCAGGCTGGAGCAGAGGAGGCTCCCAGGGGACCTTCTTGTGGCCTTGCAGGGTCTGAAGTGGGCTACAAAATATCTGGGGAAGGACTTTTCAGGCTGTCAGGGAGTGAGAGGACTGGGGGGGATGGAGCAAAGCTGGAGATGGGTAGGTTCAGGCTGGAGGTGAGGAGGAAGTTGTTGAGCAGGACAGTGGTGAGAGGCTGGAATGGGTTGCCCAGGGAGGGGGTTGAGGCCCCATGGCTGGAGGTGTTTGAGGCCAGGCTGGCTGAGGCTGTGTGCAGCCTGCTCTAGGGTAGGGTGTCCCTGGGCATGGCAGGGGTTGGCACTGGCTGCTCCTTTTGGTCCCTTCCAACCCTGCCTGATTCTATGACTCTATGCTTCTATGGTCCTGCCGCCCTGGGGTGGGGTTTGTAGGCTGCTGTGTGAACAGGAAACAAAGCCTGACCTCAGGGGCAGCCTCAGGACTGAGTGGTCTCAAGTGATGCACCTTAAACCAGCTCTTCCCTCCCTCTCTGATGCTCTCACACTCCTCTCTGGGTGGTGAGAGACCAGGTCAGAGCAGCCAGCATGGGCCACTGAGTCCTGTCTCCTCTGCTGACAGCCACCGCAAAGGGCAGCACACGAAGCCTTGTGGTGTGTGTGACACAACTCACACTAAGCTGGGCTCAGATCTAACAGCTGGTGGCACACAGGCCATCAGCCATGCCTGGGACACGGTGAGCTCACACAGGCTGCACTTTGTCACTGCAGCAGGCTGGACACCCCCAAGTGCTCCTGGCAGCTACCTGCCTGCTCATGCACCACTGGCGTCAGGGTTGGCACCGAGGGGTACCTTTGGCTCCCAGGACCCTGATGTGTTTGTCACTGCTCACACAAGAGCAGTGCTCACAATCAGGAGTCACCAAACCTGAACCCCTCTTCCTGGTTACAGCCAAGACAAAGCTGTTTCCACCCATGGAAGCCTTCCTAAGGGAAGTACCAACCCCCCAGGGCAGGATGGTCACTGTGCTGCCCTGATCAGAAGCAATGTGCAAACTGATTCTGTGCAGCCTGAGGCTCAGCAGGGCTCAGGCAGGACTGGAGCAATGAGGGAGCCCTGCACAGGCTGTCTGCACAGAGGGATTTGTTTGTTCTGTCACTCTTCATCAGCCAGATGACAAAGAGCAACTGCAACAACTCATATCCAAGGTCCTCAAAAGCACAGGAGCCTCCCAAGGAAACGTGGCCTTGACTGCAGGAAGGTTGGCCTGAAATTGTGCCAGGGGAGGGTTAGGTTGGTGATGAGGAACAATCTTCTTGGTGCAAGAGTGGTCAGGGACTGGAACAGGCTGCCCAAGGAGGTTATGGAGTCCCCATCCCTGCAGGTGTTCAGGAAACCTGTGTCCATGGCACCTGGGGCCGTGGTTTGGTGGCCATGGTGGGGTTGGGTTGCAGGTTGGACTGGATGATCTCAGAGGCCTTTTCCACCAACATTCTATAACTCTGCTGTGCCTCCACTTAATGTCTCCTACTACCCCACACATTTCTCACTCCCCTAACACTTGGGGGTGTGGTTTGATGGCCACAGTGGGGTTGGGTCAAAGGTTGGACTGGATGAGCTCTTCCAACCAACCAAATCTGTGACTCTGTATGAGCTGTCATGGAACCACAGCAGGGTTGAAGGTTGGACTGGATGAGCTCTTCCAACCAACCAAATCTGTGACTCTGTATGAGCTGTTATGGAACCACAGCAGGGTTGAAGGTTGGACTGGATGAGCTCTTCCAACAAACCAAATCTATGCCTCTGTATGAGCTGTCATGGAACCACAGCAGGGTTGAAGGTTGGACTGGATGAGCTCTTCCAACCAACCAAATCTATGCCTCTGTATCAGCTGTTATGGAACCACAGCAGGGTCAAAGGTTGGACTGGATGAGCTCTTCCAACCAACCAAATCTGTGACGCTGTATGAGATGTCATGGAACCACAGCAGGGTTGAAGGTTGGACTGGATGAGCTCTTCCAACCAACCAAATCTGTGACTCTGTATGAGCTGTCATGGAACCACAGCAGGGTTGAAGGTTGGACTGGATGAGCTCTTCCAACCAACCAACCAACCAAATCTATGCCTCTGTATGAGCTGTTATGGAACCACAGCAGGGTTGAAGGTTGGACTGGATGAGCTCTTCCAACCAACCAAATCTGTGACTCTGTATGAGCTGTCATGGAACCACAGCAGGGTTGAAGGTTGGACTGGATGAGCTCTTCCAACCAACCAAATCTATGCCTCTGTATCAGCTGTTATGGAACCACAGCAGGGTCAAAGGTTGGACTGGATGAGCTCTTCCAACCAACCAAATCTGTGACTCTGTATGAACTGTCATGGAACCACAGCAGGGTTGAAGGTTGGACTGGATGAGCTCTTCCAACCAACCAAATCTGTGACTCTGTATGAGCTGTCATGGAACCACAGCAGGGTTGAAGGTTGGACTGGATGAGCTCTTCCAACCAACCAACCAACCAAATCTATGCCTCTGTATGAGCTGTTATGGAACCACAGCAGGGTTGAAGGTTGGACTGGATGAGCTCTTCCAACCAACCAAATCTGTGACTCTGTATGAGCTGTCATGGAACCACAGCAGGGTTGAAGGTTGGACTGGATGAGCTCTTCCAACCAACCAAATCTATGCCTCTGTATCAGCTGTTATGGAACCACAGCAGGGTCAAAGGTTGGACTGGATGAGCTCTTCCAACCAACCAAATCTGTGACGCTGTATGAGATGTCATGGAACCACAGCAGGGTTGAAGGTTGGACTGGATGAGCTCTTCCAACCAACCAAATCTATGCCTCTGTATGAGCTGTTATGGAACCACAGCAGAAGCCATCAGCAACTCAGAGACTCAAGTCACTGACAGATGCCAGAGCTGTGCTGAAGTCTGACCTAGGCCAGCAGCTCCCAGTGAGGAGAATTATCCAGAGTATGGTGGGAAATGAAGAATTAGGCAGAGGACTAAGGGGCAGGTGTGGTGCTTTGAGGGTAACTGGAATATTTTAGTGAGAAATTAAATCCTTGGCTGTGAGAAGAAAGAAAAAACACCCAAGAGTACCCTACAGCACTCAGTCTTCTGCTGAGAAACACAACTAGTCCCAGTGCAGGTAGGATACTGCCTGCTCACACACTGCTCAGCTCTCCCTGGCTCCTGCTCCTTCTCTCTCTGGCAGTCTGGGGCTGTGTGGTTGCCTCTGCCCTAACTCTTTAATCCAATCTAAGCTTTTTATTTCCCCTAACCTCCTTCTTGTCTTTATAGCATCTCACCTCAGATCTCTCTGAGATATACAGGGACTGATCTGGTTGTTTCTGAAAGGAGAGAAAGGGTGAGGGAGGAGGTTTGGGTCAGGAGCCTCCTGGGGACTCTGATTTCTGGGAGGAGTACTGTGTTTCTGTACTACTTTTAACTTGTATATGTCTGTGATTGTGCTAAGCTGTAACTATAGCTTCATTCCTTAACTTCCAGCCAGCTGAGTCTAGTCTGGGTCACTTCATTGTGTGTGTGGGGGGGCAGGTAACTCTCAAACCATCACAGCAGGGGACAAAGCCAGCTCACCCCATTGGAGTGTGGAGGCAGGGCACCAGTGGAGCGTGGAGGCAAAGGGACCAGTGGAGCGTGGAGGCAAAGGGACCAGTGGAGCGTGGAGGTGAGGGACCAGTGGAGCGTGGAGGTGAGGGACCAGTGGAGCGTGGAGGCAGAGGGACCAGTGGAGCGTGGAGGTGAGGGACCAGTGGAGCGTGGAGGTGAGGGACCAGTGGAGAGTGGAGACAAAGGCACCAGTGGAGCGTGGAGGCAAAGGGACCAGTGGAGCGTGGAGGTGAGGGACCAGTGGAGCGTGGAGGCAAAGGCACCAGTGGAGCGTGGAGGCAGGGGACCAGTGGAGCGTGGAGGTGAGGGACCAGTGGAGCGTGGAGGTGAGGGACCAGTGGAGCGTGGAGGTGAGGGACCAGTGGAGCGTGGAGGTGAGGGACCAGTGGAGCGTGGAGGTGAGGGACCAGTGGAGCGTGGAGGCGAGGGACCAGTGGAGCGTGGAGGCAGGGACCAGTGGAGCGTGGAGGCAAAGGGACCAGTGGAGCGTGGAGGCAGAGGGACCAGTGGAGCGTGGAGGCAGAGGGACCAGTGGAGCGTGGAGGCAGAGGCACCAGTGGAGCGTGGAGGTGAGGGACCAGTGGAGCGTGGAGGCAGAGGGACCAGTGGAGCGTGGAGGTGAGGGACCAGTGGAGCGTGGAGGTGAGGGACCAGTGGAGCGTGGAGGTGAGGGACCAGTGGAGCGTGGAGGTGAGGGACCAGTGGAGCGTGGAGGTGAGGGACCAGTGGAGCGTGGAGGTGAGGGACCAGTGGAGCGTGGAGGTGAGGGACCAGTGGAGCGTGGAGGCAAAGGGACCAGTGGAGCGTGGAGGCAAAGGGACCAGTGGAGCGTGGAGGCAAAGGGACCAGTGGAGCGTGGAGGCAGGGCACCAGTGGAGCGTGGAGGCAGGGCACCAGTGGAGCGTGGAGGCAAAGGCACCAGTGGAGCGTGGAGGCAGGGCACCAGTGGAGCGTGGAGGCAGGGCACCAGTGGAGCGTGGAGGCAGAGGGACCAGTGGAGCGTGGAGGCAGAGGGACCAGTGGAGCGTGGAGGCAGAGGGACCAGTGGAGCGTGGAGGTGAGGGACCAGTGGAGCGTGGAGGTGAGGGACCAGTGGAGCGTGGAGGTGAGGGACCAGTGGAGCGTGGAGGTGAGGGACCAGTGGAGCGTGGAGGTGAGGGACCAGTGGAGCGTGGAGGTGAGGGACCAGTGGAGCGTGGAGGTGAGGGACCAGTGGAGCGTGGAGGCAGGGACCAGTGGAGCGTGGAGGCTGAGGGACCAGTGGAGCGTGGAGGCTGAGGGACCAGTGGAGCGTGGAGGCTGAGGGACCAGTGGAGCGTGGAGGCAGGGACCAGTGGAGCGTGGAGGCAGGGACCAGTGGAGCGTGGAGGCTGAGGGACCAGTGGAGCGTGGAGGCTGAGGGACCAGTGGAGCGTGGAGGCTGAGGGACCAGTGGAGCGTGGAGGCTGAGGGACCAGTGGAGCGTGGAGGCAGGGACCAGTGGAGCGTGGAGGCAGGGGATGAGGGGAGCGTGGAGGCAGGGGATGAGGGGAGCATGGAGGCAGGGGATGAGGGGAGCATGGAGGCAGGGGATGAGGGGAGCATGGAGGCAAGGGATGAGTGGAGCATGGAGGCAGGGGATGAGGGGAGCATGGAGGCAGGGGATGAGGGGAGCATGGAGGCAAGGGATGAGTGGAGCATGGAGGCAGGCACCAGTGGAGCATGGAGGCAGGGACCCAGGGAGCCCCTGGCCGCGCCGCGCGCTCGCTCCTCACCTTGGAGTTCTTGGCCCCGCTGCGGCCTGACTGCGCGGAGCAGCTGCGCTGGACGCCCTGCTCCGGCGTGGACGGGGACTTGTCTGAAGAGTGGTCTGAGCCCTTCTCCACCATGGCGTCTGCTGGGCAGTCCTGCGGCGTGGGCGAGCGGGAGCGCTTGCGCAGGATGGGCGAGCAGGCAGGCGTGCTGCGGTTGGAGTTACTGGCAGTGCTGCGGAGAGAGGGCGGACAGCAGGGTCAGCACCCGCGGCACTGCCCTGCCTGCTCAGCCTGACTGCAGGGCTCTAATGGGAGGAGGTGGGAAGAAAACAATGACCATAGAAACATAGATCCATAGAGCCACAGAGCCATAGAACCATAGAGCTACAGGACCACAGAGCCACAGAGCCATAGAACCATAGAGCTACAGGACCATAGAGCCATAGAACCATAGAGCCACAGGACCACAGAGCCACAGGACCATAGAGCCACAGGACCACAGAGCCATAGAACCATAGAGCTACAGGACCACAGAGCCACAGAACCATAGAGCTACAGGACCACAGAGCCACAGAGCCATAGAACCATAGAGCTACAGGACCATAGAGCCATAGAACCATAGAGCCACAGGACCACAGAGCCATAGAACCATAGAGCTACAGGACCTCAGAGCCACAGAGCCATAGAACCATAGAGCTACAGGACCTCAGAGCCACAGAACCACAGAGTCATAGAACCACAGAACCACAGAGCCATAGGACCACAGAGCCATAGAACCACAGAGCCATAGAACCATAGAACCACAGAGCCATAGAACCATAGAACCACAGAGCCATAGAACCATAGAACCACAGAGCCACAGAACCATAGAACCACAGAGCCACAGGACCACAGAACCAGAGAGCCATAGGACCACAGAGCCACAGGACCACAGAGCCATAAAACCACAGAGCCACAGGACCACAGAGCCACAGGACCACAGAGCCACAGGACCACACAGCCACAGGACCTCAGAGCCATAGAGCCACAGAACCATAGAGCCACAGAACCACAGAGCCATAGGACCTCAGAGCCATAGGACCTCAGAGCCATAGGACCTCAGAGCCATAGGACCACAGAATCATAGAGCCACAGAGCCATAGGATCACAGAGCCATAGGACCACAGAACCATAGAATCAACAAGGTTGGAAGAGACCTCCAAGCTCATCCAGTCCAACCTATCCCTCAGCCCTATCCAGTCAACCAGACCATGGCACTAAGTGCCTCATCCAGTCTTCTGTTGAACACCCCCAGGGATGGGGACTCCACCACCTCCCTGGGCAGCCCATGCCAATGCCAATCACTCTCTCTGTGAAGAACTTCTTCCTAACATCCAGCCTGTACTTCCCCCGGCACAGCTTGAGACTCTGTCCCCTTGTTCTATTGCTGCTTGCCTGGGAGAAGAGACCAACCCCACCTGGCTACAAGAACCACAGAACCATAGGGCCACAAAATCACAGAACCATAGAATGTCAGGAGCTGGAAGGGACCTCCAGAGCTCAGCCAGCCCAAGCCCTGCCAGAGCAGGAGCACCCAGAGCAGAGCACACAGAACACATCCAGGCAGGTTTGAATATCTGCAGAGAGGGAGACTCCACAGCCCCCCTGGGCAGCCTGTGCCAGGCTCTGCCACCCTCCCAGGGACAAAATTCCTCCTCCTCTTCCCATGGCACTTCCTCTGCCTCAGCTCCCACCACTGCCCTTGTACTGGCATTGGGCATGGCCCAGCAGAGCAGAGCTGGCTCCAGCCTCTGGCACTGCCCTGCACACCTCTGGAACCATTGCTGAGGTCACCTCTCAGCTCCTCCTCTGCCAGCTCCCAGCCCCAGCTCCCTCAGGCTCTGCTCCTAACAGAGCTGTTCCCTTCCCTTCAGCAGCTCTGGGCTCTGTGCTGGGCTCTCTCCAGCACTTCTGTGTCCCTCTTGACCTGGGGGGCCCAGAACTGGACACAGGACTCCAGATGTGGCCTCAGCAGGGCAGAGTAGAGGGGCAGGAGAACCTCTTTGGACCTACTCACCAGAGCCCTTCTGACCCACCCCAGAGAGGCACTGCCCCTCCTGGGCACCAGAGCTCATTGCTGGCTCATGCTCCACCTCCCACTCACCAGGACCACCAAATCCTTTTGCCTTTTGCTGCTTTCCAACAGCTCAGTCCCCAACCTATCCTGATCCCTGCAGTTATCCTTTCCCAGGTGCCAGATTCTGCCCTTGCCCTTGTTGAATTGCATTACATTTCCTCCTGCCCACCCCTGCAGCCTGTCCAAGTCTGGCTGAATGGCAGCAGGGGGGAAGGGGAAGGAGAGGGGGGAAGGGGAAGGAGAGGGGGGAAGGGGAAGGAGAGGGGGGAAGGGGAAGGAGAGGGGGGAAGGGGAAGGAGAGGGGGGAAGGGGAAGGAGAGGGGGGAAGGGGAAGGAGAGGGGGGGAAGGGGAAGGAGAGGGGGGAAGGGGAAGGAGAGGGGGGAAGGGGAAGGAGAGGGGGGAAGGGGAAGGAGAGGGGGGAAGGGGAAGGAGAGGGGGGAAGGGGAAGGAGAGGGGGGAAGGGGAAGGAGAGGGGGGAAGGGGAAGGAGAGGGGGGAAGGGGAAGGAGAGGGGGGAAGGGGAAGGAGAGGGGGGAAGGGGAAGGAGAGGGGGGAAGGGGAAGGAGAGGGGGGAAGGGGAAGGAGAGGGGGGAAGGGGAAGGAGAGGGGGGAAGGGGAAGGAGAGGGGGGAAGGGGAAGGAGAGGGGGGAAGGGGAAGGAGAGGGGGGGAAGGGGAAGGAGAGGGGGGAAGGGGAAGGAGAGGGGGGGAAGGGGAAGGAGAGGGGGGAAGGGGAAGGAGAGGGGGGGAAGGGGAAGGAGAGGGGGGAAGGGGAAGGAGAGGGGGGAAGGGGAAGGAGAGGGGGGAAGGGGAAGGAGAGGGGGGAAGGGGAAGGAGAGGGGGGAAGGGGAAGGAGAGGGGGGAAGGGGAAGGAGAGGGGGGAAGGGGAAGGGGAAGGGGGAAGGGGAATGGGAAGGGGGAAGGGGAAGGGGAAGGGAGAAGGGGAAGGGGAAGGGGAAGGGAGAAGGGGAAGGGAGAAGGGGAAGGGAGAAGGGGAAGGGGAAGGGGAAGGGGAAGGAGAGGGGGGAAGGGGAAGGAGAGGGGGAAGGGGAAGGGGAAGGAGAGGGGGGAAGGGGAAGGGGAAGGAGAGGGGGGAAGGGGAAGGGGAAGGAGAGGGGGGAAGGGGAAGGGGAAGGAGAGGGGGGAAGGGGAAGGGGAAGGAGAGGGGGGAAGGGGAAGGGGAAGGAGAGGGGGGAAGGGGAAGGGGAAGGAGAGGGGGGAAGGGGAAGGGGAAGGAGAGGGGGGAAGGGGAAGGGGAAGGAGAGGGGGGAAGGGGAAGGGGAAGGAGAGGGGGGAAGGGGAAGGGGAAGGAGAGGGGGGAAGGGGAAGGGGAAGGGGAAGGAGAGGGGGGAAGGGGAAGGGGAAGGGGAAGGAGAGGGGGGAGGGGGAAGGGGAAGGGGAAGGAGAGGGGGGAAGGGGAAGGGGAAGGGGAAGGAGAGGGGGGAAGGGGAAGGGGAAGGGGAAGGAGAGGGGGGAAGGGGAAGGGGAAGGGGAAGGAGAGGGGGGAAGGGGAAGGGGAAGGGGAAGGAGAGGGGGGAAGGGGAAGGGGAAGGGGAAGGAGAGGGGGGAAGGGGAAGGGGAAGGAGAGGGGGGAAGGGGAAGGGGAAGGAGAGGGGGGAAGGGGAAGGGGAAGGAGAGGGGGGAAGGGGAAGGGGAAGGGGAGGGGGGAAGGGGAAGGGGAAGGGGAAGGGGAAGGAGAGGGGGGAAGGGGAAGGGGAAGGGGAAGGGGAAGGAGAGGGGGGAAGGGGAAGGGGAAGGGGAAGGAGAGGGGGGAAGGGGAAGGGGAAGGAGAGGGGAAGGGGAAGGAGAGGGGGGAAGGGGAAGGGGAAGGAGAGGGGGGAAGGGATCAGCCAGGCACTCTGACACCAGACAACAGAACAGCATAACAATAGTACAGTGTCCCGGGATGCCCAGGTGCACCCCCTGGGACCAGCCTCAGTCCCTTTAGCTTTCTGAAGGGGACCTAGGACCCCCCCCCCCCAAACTCCCACACTCATTCACTGGTTTGCTGAGAGGGACAGAAAGCCAAAACGTGACCCATGTGTCCCACTTTGCTCAGGGATGCTTCTTCCCTTCCACTGCTCTTGGCTCTGCTCTAATACCTCCCCACTGGCCTTGGCTACCCAGGAAGTTTTGGTTGTTTTGGTTTCTGTCTGGGTAGGAAGCAAAGGAAAAGGAGGCTCTGAGCCCCTCCTGGGCAGTTTTCTTTGCCTGGGAGGGAGTTTGGATTTCTGCATGACCTCTGATTAGTAGATAGCACCTTCCCTGGAGCTGTTCAAAAGGAGACTGAAGGAGGCACTGAGAAGGTGCTGGGTGATAGTTTGGACTCCTCAAAGGTCTTTTCCAAGCTGGTTCCTTCTGTGATCGTTGCAAATATATTGTCTCCCTCTGCTGGGAGATGCAGCTCTGCTCTAAGTGTAGCTTTAGCTTACTTCCAACCCATCTGAGCTGGTCACAGAATGACAGAAACATTCTGGTTGGAAAAGACCCCCCAGGATCATCAAGCCCAACCATTAGCCCTACTCCACAGGGTTCACCCTAAACCATAGCCTCAAGTACCACATCCCAATGGCTTTTAGACACACAGTCTCACAGTATCATCAGGGCTGGAAGAGACCTCACAGCTCATCAAGTCCAACCCTTTAGCACAGAGCTCAAGGCCAGACCATGGCACCAAGTGCCACGTCCAGTCCTGCCTTGAACAGCTCCAGGGACGGCGACTCCACCACCTCCCCGGGCAGCCCATTCCAGTGCCCAATGACTCTCTCAGGGAAGAACTTTCTCCTCACCTCCAGCCTAAATCTCCCCTGGCACAGCCTGAGGCTGTGTCCTCTTGTTCTGGTGCTGGCCACCTGAGAGAAGAGAGCAACCTCCTCCTGGCCACAACCTCCCCTCAGGTAGTTGCAGACAGCAATGAGGTCTGCCCTGAGCCTCCTCTTCTCCAGGCTAACCAATCCCAGCTCCCTCAGCCTCTCCTCGTAGGGCTGTGCTCAAGGCCTCTCCCCAGCCTCGTCGCCCTTCTCTGGACACGCTCAAGCATCTCAATGTCCCTCCTAAACTGGGGGGCCCAGAACTGAACACAGCACTCAAGGTGTGGTCTAACCAGTGCAGAGTCCAGGGGCAGAATGACCTCCCTGCTCCTGCTGGCCACACCATTGCTGATGCAGGCCAGGATGCCACTGGCTCTCTTGGCCACCTGGGCACACTGCTGGCTCATGTTCAGGCAGGTACCAATCAGCACCCCCCAGATCCCTCTCTGTCTGGCTGCTCTCAGCCACTCTGACCCCAGCCTGTATCTCTGCATGGGGTTGTTGTGGCCAAAGTGCAGCACCCTGCACTTGGAGCTATTGAAGCCATCTCCTTGGACTCTGCCCATCTGTGCAGGCAGTCAAGGTCCTGCTGCAGAGCCCTTCTGCTCTCCAACCCAGCCACATCTGCCCCCCAGCTTGGTGTCATCTGCACACTTGCTGATGACTGACTCCATGCCCTCATCCAGATCATCTATGAAGCTGTTAAAGAGGATGGGGCCCAGCACTGATCCCTGAGGGACACCACTAGTGACAGCTGCCAGCTGGATGTGGCACCATTCACCACCACTCTCTGGGCTCAGCCCTCCAGCCAGTTCCTAACCCAGCACAGAGTGTTGCCATCCAAGCCATGGGCTGACAGCTTAGCCAGCAGTTTGCTGTGGGGGACAGTGTCAAAGGCCTTGCTGAAGTCCAGACAGAGCACATCCACAGGCCTCCCCACATCTAGCATTGGTGACTCAACCACCTCCCTGGGTAGCCTATTCCAATCCCTGACCACTGTTGCTGTGGAAAAAACCATTTCCTAATGTCATAGAATCACAGAATCCTTCTTTCAGGAGTTGGGAGGGGGAAAGTTCCTACCCCAGTACAAGCATCCCACAGACACAGACTGCTCCATACCTGCAGTGCAGCATCCCCTGCAGCCTGCTGCAGCAGCTCCCCCAGGGAGGGCACAAGTGCCACGCTCAGGGCTCCTGCCCCCTGTAAAAGCAGGCTGTGGGCAGTTAGCACCTACCAGTGACACAGCTGCAAGGGCCTGCCAGTGCCTTTCCCCACCCACTCCTGGACTCGGCTGTCCCAGGGATGGATGCTGTGAGAATGAACTCGTTCCCCCCCTGCCAGTGCTCAGAGCTCCAACTCATGAGCTGAGCCTAGAAAAGCAAAGCTAAATTGCCACTTCAGATGAGGGAGGTGCCAGTGTGCTCCTCCATCCCTCCTGGAGCTCAGCCAGGGAGGCTGAGCCAACAGGACGTGGAAGCCACTCATTAGAGACCACCAGACGCGACGGGGCACTGGTGGAGGAGACCTGCTGGCAGCCGATGCAGCTCTGACTGCCTGCAGCACACCAGCCCTGCCCACAGCAGGGGAAAGCTGAGCCTGGAGAGGGTTTGCTGGGACAGAGGAGTTGTGATGACTTAAGAAAATGGAGAGAAGGGGAAAGGGGGGGGAGGGAAGGAGAAAGGAAAAAGAAAAAGAGGAATAAGAGGAAAAATAAAAAGGAGGGAGAAAGAGGGAGAAAAGAGGGAAAAAAAAGGATAAAAAGGAAAAAGAGGGAAAATAAAAAGAGAAACAAGAGAAGGAAAGAAAGAGAGAAGGAAAGAAAGAGAGAAGGAAAGAAAGAGAGAAGGAAAGAAAGAGAGAAGGAAAGAAAGAGAGAAGGAAAGAAAGAGAGAAGGAAAGAAAGAGAGAAGGAAAGAAAGAGAGAAGGAAAGAAAGAGAGAAGGAAAGAAAGAGAGAAGGAAAGAAAGAGAGAAGGAAAGAAAGAGAGAAGGAAAGAAAGAGAGAAGGAAAGAAAGAGAGAAGGAAAGAAAGAGAGAAGGAAAGAAAGAGAGAAGGAAAGAGAAAAAGAGAATGAAAGAAAGAGAGAAGGAAAGAGAAAAAGAGAATGAGAAAGTGAAAGAGGAAAAAGAAAGAGAAGGAAAAAGAGACAAAAAAAGAAAAAGAAGGAAAAAGAGCAAAGGAAAAGAAAGAGCAAAGGAAAAGAAAGAGCAAAGGAAAAGAAAGAGCAAAGGAAAAGAAAGAGCAAAGGAAAAGAAAGAGCAAAGGAAAAGAAAGAGCAAAGGAAAAGAAAGAGAAAAAGAGAAGAGAAAGGAAAGAGAAAAGAGAAGAGAAAGGAAAGAGAAAAGAGAAGAGAAAGGAAAGAGAAAAGAGAAGAGAAAGGAAAGAGAAAAGAGAAGAGAAAGGAAAAAGAAAAAGAGAAGAGAAAGGAAAAAGAAAAAGGATAAAGATAAAAAGAAAGAGAAAGAGAAGGAAAAAGAAAAAGAGAAAAAGAAAAGAGAGAAATAGAAAAAGAGAGAAAGAGAAAGGAAAAGGAAGAAAGGAAACCAGACAAAAGGAAACTAGACAAAGGAAGGACGGCAGCACAGAACTGCTCCCCTTCACCAGGGGCAGCACCATCCAGCGCCCAGAGCTCTCCGCTCCGCCGGCAGCCCAGCCCCAGCCAGCCGCAGCCCCCCGCACACAGCAGCGAACCTCAGCCCTGCCCCGCTCCTGCCGCCTGCTCTGCCTGCCAGGCTGCTCAGCGCCGCACACCGCAGCCATCCTGCCCTACCTAACACACTTCCTCCAGCAGGCAAATCATTTCCGAGCGGCCCAAGCGGCTTTCAAACCTCCTCCAGCTGGCCCTGTTCACCTGCAGGTCGGTGGGACCTGGGCAGATCCAAGGATCACCTTTCTGCTGGCTCTGCCGTGCCGAGCTGCTGGGGAACCTCCTTAGCCCAGGAACACCGGGAAGCAGCTGGCCCTGCTCCCTGCACCTTCCAGGGTCCTCTCCAATCTGATTCTCACAGCTCCTCATGAGGAGTGCTGAGATGCCTGAACACCTCCAGGGGGGTTGTGGAGCACAGAAGCACCGAAGGGCATCTTTGTGGTCCAGTTTGTACCCATGGCCCCTTGTGCTGCCACTGGGCACCACTGAACAAAGCCTGTTCCCACCCTCCTGACACCCACCCAGCTCAGGTCCCCCTCAGGCTGCTCTTCTCCAGCCTAAACAGCCTCAACTCTCTCAGCCTTTGCTCCTCACAGAGCTGCTCCAGGCCCCTTGCACCTTTGCAGCCCTTTGCTGTGCCTTCTCCCTGCCCTTCCTGAACTGGGGAGCCCTGAACTGCATCCAGGACTCCAGATGTGGCCTCAGCAGGGCAGAGAGGGAGGAGAACCTCCCTTGACCTGCTGGCCACACTCTTCTTGATGCCCCCCAGGATGCCAATGGCTTTCTTGGCCACAACTTACACCGATCGATGCGAGAGGTCTCCAGAAACACAAGGCAAGGATTTGAAGCCCCATGCCTGAGCCACACATGACTGCACTCATTCTGTTCCAGCAGACATCCTCATCTCTCCTTCTACAGCTCCACAAAACCTGCGTTCATTGACCACACCTCCTCTTCCTCCTCCTCCTTCTCGGTCCACGCTCAGGAGTTTCACTTTGAGTGTTGCTTTCAAGCAGCTTCCTGCAGGCTGCAGCCAAATGCAGTCAAGGTTCTGCTTGCTTTCAGCTTGCAGCTCTGAAGCAGCTTCCTGCAGGCTGCAGCCAAATGCAGTCAAGGTTCTGCTTGCTTTCAGCTTGCAGCTCTGAAGCAGCCTCCTGCAGGCTGCTGCCAAATGCAGTCAAGGTTTTGCTTGCTTGCAGCTTGCAGCTGTGAAGCAGCCTCCTGCAGGCTGCAGCCAAATGCAGTCAAGGTTTTGCTTGCTTGCAGCTTGCAGTTCTGAAGCAGCCTCCTGCAGGCTGCAGCCAAATGCAGTCAAGGTTTTGCTTGCTTGCAGCTTGCAGTTCTGAAGCAGCCTCCTGCAGGCTGCAGCCAAATGCAGTCAAGGTTTTGCTTGCTTGCAGCTTGCAGCTGTGAAGCAGCCTCCTGCAGGCTGCAGCCAAATGCAGTCAAGGTTTTGCTTGCTTGCAGCTTGCAGCTGTGAAGCAGCCTCCTGCAGGCTGCAGCCAAATGCAGTCAAGGTTCTGCTTGCTTTCAGCTTGCAGCTGTGAAGCAGCACCCAAGGTTTTACTGCCCACAAGAAGCAGGTCCAAAGCCTGTGCCCAGGGTCCAGCAGCTGCAGCCTGTGCATGTGAAGCTCGGCCACAACCTGCTGCAAAGCTCAGGGCTCTTTTTCACTCGACTTGGGATGGAATGAGAAAGGAGACAAACTCTGCCTCTTGTGGGCTGCAATAAATACTTGGGATAGCAGGTGCAAGGCACAGGCATGGAATCATGGAGTTGATTGGGTTGGAAAAGCCCTCTAAGAGCATCCAGTCCAAGCAGCAACCCAACCCCACCATGGTCACCAAACCATGGCCCCAAGTGCCATGGCCACAGGTTTCCTCAACACCTCCAAGCATGGGCACTCCACCACCCCCCCTGGGCAGCCTGTGCCAATCCCCTGTGCCACTCCTGCAGCAAACAAATTGTTCCTCATCTCCAACCTAACCCTGTCCTGGCACAGCTTCAGGACATTTCTTCTCCTTCTATCACCTGATCCTAGGGAGCAGAGCCCAACCCCCACCTCACTGCAGCCTGCTTGCAGCAAGCTGGAGAGCAATGAGGTCTCCTCTCAGCCTCTTCTCCAGGCTGCACACCCCCAGCTCCCTCAGCTGCTCCTCCCCAGCCCTCTTCTCCAGACCCTGCCCCAGCTTTGTTGCTCTTCTCTGGACCTGCTCCAGCTACCCAATGTCCTTCTTGGAGTACACCTGAAGGTGTAGCCTCACCAGTGGTACAGGGGCACTGTACCAGATGGTAGAGGGGCACCAGCACTTCCCTGCTCCTCCTGGCCACACCATTGCAGAGATAAGGGGGAAAATAAGGCAGCTTCAAGGGTGCCTTCCTAGGCTCTCCCTTAAACTCATCAGCAGAGACATCATCACTCATAGAATGGTTTGACTTAGAAGAGGCCTTAAAGATCATCCAGTTCCAACCCCCTTGCAGGGACACCTCCCACTAACCCACCTGGCCTTGAACACCTCCAGGGAGGTTGTGAAGCACAAAGAGTGAGGGTGAGGAGACACTGGCACAGGTTGCCCAGGGAGGTTGTGGAGCACAGAAGCACAGAATGGGATCTTTGATCCCATTCTGTGCTTCTGTGCTCCACAACCTCCCTGGAGGTGTTCAGAACCAGACTGGATGAGACCTTGAGCAACCTGTTCTAGTGGGAGCTGTCCCCTGCCCATGGAACTGGCTGAGCTTTGAGGTCCCTTCCATCCTCAGCAGCTCTCTGCCTCTATGCAATGTGGTTTGGGCGAGTTTACAAAGGCCTTTAAAGCCAATGGCACACAACATCCATAATGTTCCCCTTGCCACTGCTTCCTACTGATGCCTGCAGCTGCTCCCTGCTCACCACCCCCTGCCCTGAGCCCCTCACAGCTCTGCCTGCTCCTGCTCAAGCCCTGCAGTTTGAATCCAACTCAAGGCAAGGGCCATGACGAAGGCTTGCTGCTGTCACCATGGCAACCAAGGCCTGCAATTGAACCAGGAATCAGCCCCAGAAATGCCAAACTGGCTTGACCCACTTTGACAAAGAAACAATAGTCATAACTACTGCTTTGGCAGCCTCAGTGCCCATGCAGGGCACTCAGGACCCTGTGGCAGAGCCTTCAGCACAGGCAGCAGAGTAGAGCATGGCCAGAACACAACCCAGCCCACCTAAGCCCCTTGCTGCAGGGTCAAAAGCCTGCATGGAAAGCAAAGAAGGCAGAGGATGTCTAACTGCTGCATGCTCACTTGCAGCCCAGCATGGGGCACTGGCAGCCCAGAGAGCCACTCCAACCCTGGGCTGCATCCACGGCAGTGTGGGCAGAGGTGGAGAGAGGAGATCCTGCCCTCTGCTCTGCTCTGCTCAGACCTCACCTGCAGGGCTGGGGACAGCTATGAGGACCTCAATACAAGAAGGACCTGGAGCTGCTGGAGAGGGTCTTGAAGAGGTCAGAAGGATGCTCAGAGGATAGAGGACCTCTGCTTGGGGACAGGCTGGGAGAGTTGGGGCTGTGCAGCCTGGAGAACAGAAGGCTCCAGGGAGACCTTAGAACTGCCTGCCAGTACCTGAAGGGAGCTACAGGAGAGCTGGGCAGGGACTTGTGACAAGGGCTGGGAGTGACAGGACAAGGGAGAATGGCTGGGAGCTGGGAGAGGGAGAGTGGAGAGGAGAAAGAGATTGTTGAGAGTGAGGGTGGGGAGAGACTGGCACAGGTTGCCCAGGGAGGTTGTGGAGCTCAGGGAGGGAGGGTGAGGAGACACTGGCACAGGTTGCCCAGGGAGGTTGTGGAGCACAGGGAGGGAGGATGAGGAGAGACTGGCACAGGTTGCCCAGGGAGGTTGTGGAGCTCAGGGAGGGAGGGTGAGGAGACACTGGCACAGGTTGCCCAGGGAGGTTGTGGAGCACAGGGAGGGAGGATGAGGAGACACTGGCACAGGTTGCCCAGGGAGGCTGTGGAGCACAGGGAGGGAGGATGAGGAGACACTGGCACAGGTTGCCCAGGGAGGCTGTGGAGCACAGAGAGGGAGGGTGAGGAGACACTGGCACAGGTTGCCCAGGGAGGTTGTGGATGTGGCTCCAGGCAGATCTTAGAGCTGCATTTCAGTATCTGAAGGGGACTACAGGAAGGCTGGGGAGGAGCTCTTCAGAAGGGCCTGTGGGGACAATGGCTTGAAGCTAGAGCAGGGCAGATTTAGGTTGGACATGAGCTCTGGAGTCCTAAAGACAGGCAGGACATGGAGCTGCTGGAGCAGGTCTCCAGGGTGGGCTACAAAGATGGTCAGAGGGCTGGAGAACCTCTCCTGCAAGGACAGGCTGGGAGAGCTGGGGCTGCTCAGGCTGGGGAAGGCTCTGACACAATCACTCTGCCTGACACTGACCCTGCACCAGTTCCCTACCATGCTCATGCCCCAGCAGCCAGCAGCCACAACAGCTTGCCTGGGGCAGGCATCAGATCCCATTCTGTGCTACTGTGCTCCACAACCTCCCTGAGCAACCTGTGCTGCAGCTTCCATCCACTGCTGCTTGTCCTGTGCCAGGGAGCAGTGAGCAGAGCCTGTCCCCCCCTGCTGACCCCCAGCCCTCAGAGAGTCACAGACATTGATCCAATCCCCTCTCAGGCTTCTCTTCTCCAGACTGAGCAGCCCCAGGGCCCTCAGCCTCTCCTCCCCAGGCACTGCTCCAGTCCCCTCCTCATCCTCACAGCCCTCCCTTGGACCCTCTCCAGCAGTTCCTGTCCCTCTGCAGCTGGGGAGCCCCAGACTGAAGGCAGTGCTCAAGATGAGGTCTCAGCAGGCAGAGCAGAGGGGCAGGAGAAGCTCCCTGGCTCTGCTGGGCACACTCTGCTGAGTGCCCCCCAGGACCCCCTTGGCCTCTTGCCCCCCAGGGCACATTGCTGCCCCAGGGATGCTCTCCCCCAGCACTCCCAGCTCCCTCTCCTTGGGGCTGCTCTCCAGCAGGCACCTCCCAGCCTGGACTGCTGCAGTTTATTCTTCCTGCCCAGGTGCAGGACTCTGCACTTGGCCTTGTTGGACCTCCTTTGGCTCTTCTGTGCCCAGCTCTGTGCCCAGGGCTCTCTGGATGGCAGCACAACCTGCAGCTGTCTCAGCCAAGCCTCCCAGCTTGGTGACAGCAGCAAACCTGCTGACTCTGTCCCCTCATCAATGCCATTGATGAAGATGTTGAACAGGACTGTCATCCTGTGGGGACAAGCTGGGAGAATTGGGGCTGTTCAGCCTAGAGAAGGCTCGAGGGAGACCTCAGAGCAGCCTTCCAGTACCTGAAGGGGCTCCAGGAATGCTGGGGAGGGACTTTGGAGAAGGACTGGGAGTGCCAGGAGGAAGGAGAATGGTTCTGAGCTGGGAGAGGGAGAGTGAGAGTGGGGATGAGGATGAAATGGTTGAGAGTGAGGGTGGGGAGACACTGGCACAG
This sequence comes from Pogoniulus pusillus, assembly GCF_015220805.1. Classification (NCBI taxonomy): domain Eukaryota; kingdom Metazoa; phylum Chordata; class Aves; order Piciformes; family Lybiidae; genus Pogoniulus; species Pogoniulus pusillus. Next base: position 7,849,076 of record NC_087301.1, read on the forward strand.
GTTGCCCAGGCAGGTTGTGGAGCAGAGAATCCCTGAACACCTCCAGGGAGGTTGTGGAGCACAGAAGCCCCCAATGTGATCAAAGATCACATTGGGGGCTTCTGTGCTCCACAACCTCCCTGGAGGTGTTCAAGGCCAGGATGGATGAGCCCTTGAGCAACCTGTGCTGGTGGGAAGTGTCCCTGCCCATGGCAGGGAGGTCGGAACTGGTTGAGCTTCCAGATCCATGCCCTCAATCTATGACTTATGTCCCCAAAGCAGCAAAGACCTTCAGGCCACCTTAGCTCTCTATGTCTGAAGGCCATGAGTTGTGCAAGCAAAGCCCAGCCTGTGCTCAGAGGCTCTCCTAAGCAAGAACACAGAGGCAGAGCTCTACTGATACAGGCTTGAACAGAGCAGAAAGAGCTACAGGGTCAAGGCAGCAGCTCAGGCCTGGCTGTAGCACAAAAAGGAGTTAATTCTCCTCAGCAGCAGCCTGTGGCAGGGTTAATTGGATGCCTACAAAGATATTTTTCTGTGATACAGCTTCTGACATCAGTGGGAAAAAAAAAAGATGAGCTTCAGAAGCTCATTATGCAGTCAGGCAAACAGCAAGCAGATGGCAATGACTTCTGAACATCACCAACCTACACTGCCTCCAAACTGATCATCCAGCAATGATAAACCCCCAGAGAGCCTCCAGAGATTCCCTGGGCCTGCCACTGCTGCACAAGCAACAGCAAAACTGCATCTCCCAGTGACCAAAATAACCCACCCAAAAAGACAAGAAAGCAACCATCTGCAATGAAGATGAGCCAAGCTCCTGGCAGTCAACAAGGCCAAGTGGAAGGTCCTGCACCTGGGTGGGTGCAATCCCAAGCACAGCTCCAGGCTGGGTGGGGAATGGCTGAGAGTAGCCCTGAGGAACAGGACCTGGGGTGAGGAAAAGCTCAACAGGAGCCTGCAGGGTGAGTGCAGCCCAGACACAACCCTGTGCTGGGCTGCAGCCAGAGCAGTGTGGGCACAGGGCAAGGGAGGGGATTCTGCCCCTTGGCTCTGCTCTCCTCACACCCCACCTGCAGTCCTGGGGGCAGTTCTGCAGCCCCCAGCACAAGCAGCACATGGAAGTGTTGGAGCCAGCCCAGAGGAGGCCACCAAGATGCTGAGAGGGCTGCAGCAGCTCTGCTCTGAGCACAGGCTGAGAGAGTTGGGGCTGTGCAGGCTGCAGAGGAGAAGGCTTGGAGGAGAGCTTGGAGTGGCCTTGCAGGAGCTGCAGGGGGCTGGGGAGGGACTACTGAGAAGGTCTGGGAATGAGAGGAGGAGGAGGAGGAATGGGTTTGAAGTGGCAGAGAGGAGATGGAAACTGGCTGTGAGGAAGAAGTGAGGGTGGTGAGAGACTGGCACAGGTTGAGGGAGGTTGTGGAGAACAGAATCCCTGAACACCACCAGGGAGGTTGTGGAGCACAGAAGTTCTGTGCTCCACAACCTCCCTGGGCAGCCTGTGCCAGTCTCTCCCCACCCTCACTCTCAAGACTTTCTTCCTCATCTCCAGTCTCAATCTCCCCTCCTCAAGCCCCAGTCCTTTGCCCTTTGTCTTATCACTACCAGCCCTTGTCACAAGTCCCTCTCCAGCCTTCTTGTTGCTTTAGGGAGTGGAAGGATGCTCTAAAGCCTCCTTGGAGCCTTCTCTTCTCCAACTAGATCAGGTTGCTCAGGGCCACATCAAGTCTGATCCTGAATGGCACCAGAGATGTGGCCTCAACCACCTCTCTGGGCAACCTGCTCCAGTGTTTCACCACACTCCTTGTGCAGAACTTCCTCCTTCCAACCTAAATCTCTCCTGCTCCACTTTCAAACCATTGTCCCTTGTCCTGCTGGTGCAAGCAAGGGTAGGGTGTCCCTGCCCATGGCAGGGGGCTGGAACTAGAGGATCCTTGTGGTCCCTTCCAACCCTGATTCTGTGATTCTAAGCCTTCCTAAGCAGCCCCTCCCCAGCCTTCCTGTAGGTCTCCTTCAGGATACTGCAATGCTGCTCTGAGATCTCCCTGGAGCTTTCTCCACCCCAGGCTGAACAGCTCCAACTCTCCCATCCTGACCTCATAGGAGAGGTGCTCAGGTCGATGCCTGCCAAAAGACTCACTCTGATGATTTCCCTGTTTCACAGGATGCTGTCCCCCTCCTCTGACAGTCAACCACCTGCTTCCATGTGCATGAGAGGAAACTGATGCAATCACTCTGCTTGAGGGGATTAGCAAATCACTGCAAGCCCCGGGAAGGAATCTGCCTCCTGCCCACAGGCAGCCCTGCGAGGTTGGTCCAATGCATTATTAACAATGCCATTGTCTTCCTCTGAATCATCTGATACTGGTTACCACTGGAGACAGGCTGCCAGCTCTGATGGACAACTGGGCTGAGGCCTTACAGGAACTCCCACTGTGCTGTCTGGGGAACAATCACTCTGCTGCTGCCTTCCCACTTGCACAAAGTCCCAGGGAAAGGAAAGAGAGGGAGAGAGGGAAGAGGAAAGAAGGAAGGAAGGAAGGAAGGAAGGAAGGAAGGAAGGAAGGAAGGAAGGAAGGAAGGAAGGAAGGAAGGAAGGAAGGAAGGAAGGAAGGAAGGAAAGAAAGAAAGAAAGAAAGAAAGAAAGAAAGAAAGAAAGAAAGAAAGAAAGAAAGAAAGATAGATAGATTCCAGGATTTCACCACCCTCATTTTGCAGAGCTTCCTCCTGATGTCCAAACTAAATCTGCCCTGCTCCAGTTCCAAACCATTGCCTCTCATCCTATCACCACAGGCCCTTCTGTTCAGGTCTTCCTTAGCCTTCCTGTAGCTCCCCTTCAGGTATTGAAATGCAGCTCTTGGGTCTCCCTGCAGCCCTCTCTTCTCCAGGCTGAACAGCCCCAGCTCTCTCAGCCTCTCCTCAGAGGACAGCTGCTCCTTTTTGCCTGCTTTGGAAGTCCAGCTGTAGCCTGAGTGCCCTGCAGGTGCCCATGGGACATGTCTGTGTTGGAAGCAGCCACAGAGTTGGCTGAAGTGCCATGGTCTGGTTGATTGGATAGGGCTGGGTGAGAGGTTGGACTGGATGAGCTTGGAGGTCTCTTCCAAGCTGGTTGATTCTATGATTCAGAGGGATGTGAAATCCTTGTTGTGCATTGTTCCCCCTTCATTGCCTGTCTCATTCCATTGTGTCTTTGTTCCATCTGCTTTGCACAGGGAGCCATTAATTGGTGAGAGGTGGAGGGGATAGTGGAGGATGCATAGAATAGAATTAGTCAGGTTGGCAGAGAGCTCCAAGCTCCTGCAGCCCAACCTAGCCCCCAGCCCTGCCCAACCAACCAGACCATGGCACTAAGTGCCCCAGCCAGGCTTGGCTGCAACACCTCCAGCCACAGCCACTCCACCACCTCCCTGGGCAGCCCATTCCAGTGCCAATCACTCTCTCTGACAACAACTTCCTAACAACACCCAGCCTAGACCTGCCCTGGCACAGCTTCAGGTTGTGTCCCCTTCTTCCGGCCCTGTCTGCCTGGCAGCAGAGCCCAACCCCACCTGGCTACAGCCTCCCTGCAGGCAGCTGCAGGCAGCAATGAGCTCTGCCCTGAGCCTCCTCTGCTGCAGGCTGCACCCTCCCAGCTCCCTCAGCCTCTCCTCACAGGGCTGTGCTCCAGGCCCCTCCCCAGCCTTGCTGCCCTTCTCCAAACACCTTCCAGCACCTCAGCATCTCTCTGCAATGGAGGAGCCCAGACCTGGACACAGCACTGCAGGGGTGGCCTGAGCAGTGCTGAGCACAGGGGCACAAGAACCTCCCTCATCCTATAAATTCAATCATGGAGGACGCTGTGAAGCTACTTCTAAACCAGAACTTGACAGCTCAAACCCCAAGAAATCAGATGAAAAGAAACTTGAGCATCTTAGGTTTAAACTTCTGCTTCCAAGCTGAGATCAAAACCTTTCAGTGGCTCAGAGGTGCACTGCTGCTGTATCACAGTCTCACAGTATCATCAGGGTTGGACGAGACCTCACAGCTCATCCAGTCCAACCCTTTAGCACAGAGCTCAAGGCCAGACCATGGCACCAAGTGCCACGTCCAGTCCTGCCTGGAACAGCTCCAGGGACGGCGACTCCACCACCTCCCCGGGCAGCCCATTCCAGTGTCCAATGACTCTCTCAGGGAAGAACTTTCTCCTCACCTCCAGCCTAAATCTCCCCTGGCACAGCCTGAGGCTGTGTCCTCTCGTTCTGGTGCTGGCCACCTGAGAGAAGAGAGCAACCTCCTCCTGGCCACAACCTCCCCTCAGGTAGTTGCAGACAGCAATGAGGTCTGCCCTGAGCCTCCTCTTCTCCAGGCTAACCAATCCCAGCTCCCTCAGCCTCTCCTCGTAGGGCTGTGCTCAAGGCCTCTCCCCAGCCTCGTTGCCCTTCTCTGGACACGCTCAAGCATCTCAATGTCCCTCCTAAACTGGGGGGCCCAGAACTGAACACAGTACTCAAGGTGTGGTCTAACCAGTGCAGAGTACAGGGGCAGAATGACCTCCCTGCTCCTGCTGACCACACTGCTTCGAGGGAGAAAAACACAACACAGCCCTAAAGCAGCTCCTGACCAAGACCCAAGTGTGAGGCAGCTCCTGGATCACCTCCACCACAACACAAATGCTCCTCAGGTCTGCCTGCTGCCTGCCAGACCTTCAGCAAGGCTGTTGGCATCCCCTGGCTTTTATCCTTCCTCCCACAGGTGATGTCCCCTGGAGCACAGCCCCAGCCTCGTGGCAGGGCTTTTCTAAACCAGAGATTAAGGAGAGCTTCTCATGCAGCCTCACAGTACACCTCAGCAGCAGCCAAGTGGGGGTGGACAGGGATGTTGTACATCTCAGGAGCAGAAGATAAAGCTACAGCTTTGCCTCTTCCCACTCACTCCTGCTGCTGGCTGGCAGCAGCTAATGAGGGCTGCTCTGATCTTCAAAGCTGGGATCAAAGTGATGTCACAGCAACACACAAGGTCAGGGGCTGGAAGGGACCTCCAAAGCTTCAGTCAGTCCAACCCACCCCGTGCCAGAGCAGGATCTCCTAGAGTAGATCACACAGGAACACATCCAGGTGGGTTCTGGATGCCTCCAGAGTGAGAGACTCCACAACCCTCCTGGGCAGCAGATTTCTTTGGCTCATCCAAGGGAGGTTCTCCTCCCGCTCTGCTCTGCCCTCCTGAGACCCCATCTTGAGCACTGCCTTCAGTTTGGGGCTCCCCAGTTGCAGAGGGACAGGGATCTGCTGGAGTGGGTCCAAGGAGGGCTCTGAGGATGCTGAGGGGACAGGAGGGCATGGCTGATGAGGAGAGGCTGAGGGCCCTGGAAAAGAGAAGACTGAGAAGGGACTTGATAAATGTCTATAACTATCTGAGGGCTGCCAGGAGGCGGGGGACAGGCTCTGCTCACTGCTCCCTGGCACAGGACAAGCAGCAGTGGATGGAAGCTGCAGCACAGGAGGCTCCAGCTCAGCACAAGGGCAACTTCTTGCCTGGAAGGCTCCCAGAGCCTGGCACAGGCTGCCCAGAGAGGTTGTGGAATCTCCTTGTGTGGAGCCTTTCCAGGCCTGTCTGGATGTGTTCCTCTGTGATCTGTGCTAGATAGGATTGCCCTGCTCTGGCAGAGGGGTGGGCTGCATGATCTCCTTGGGTCCCTTCCAACCCCTCTGAGCTGTGATCCTGTGATCCTCTGATGTTTCACCCCTTTGCCATTCTGAAAACAACAACCTCACACCTTCAACCACCTCCAGCCAGTCTCTGCCCTCTGCTCTAACCATGAGGCAGCACTGTCCAGCTGGGAGTTAAAAACAGAGAGGGGCTGAAGAGCTGCAGCTGGTGGTGGGAAGGGTCAGACACCCCCAGTGCAAGAGCCACCTAAGCTCCTTTGTCCTGAGGACCTGCTTCAGGCCTGCCTCCACCTCAAGACATACTTAACTTTGTGGTTTTCAGTGGCCATGGGCACTTGGGGGCTTCCCCTTGGCAAAAGGTTGGGCATCCAAAGTTACTGCACTGATGGAAAACAGCTGAGATGAGGCTTGGAGTTTCCTTCCAGCTTATTAAGCCAACATGGCAAGCTCCAGCCTCTGTCTACCAGCTTCCAAAGCTCTCCTGCAGGTCCATGTGGCTTAGAGAGGCAAGGGAACAGGAATACATCCTCTGTGCTGCACCAATGGCTGAGCCAAAAGCACAGGCTCCAGCCCCAATCTATCAGCTTCCAAAGGAGCTCTCCTGCAGGTCCATGTGGCTTAATGGAGTAAGGAAACAGGAATACATCCTCTGTGCTGCACCAATGGCTGAGCCAAATGCACAGGCTCCAGCCCCAATCTATCAGCTTCCAAAGTTCCCCTGCAGGTCCATGTGGCTCAATGGAGTAAGGAAACAGGAATATATCCTCTGTGTTGCACCAATAACTGAGCCAAAAGCACAGGCTCCAGCCTCAATCTATCAGCTCCCAAAGTTCCCCTGCAGGTCCATGTGGCTCAATGGAGTAAGGAAACAGGAATACATCCTCTGTGCTGCACCAATGGCTGAGCCAAATGCACAGGCTCCAGCCTCAATCTATCAGCTTCCAAAGGAGCTCTCTTGCAGGTCCATGTGGCTTAGAGAGGCAAGAAAACAGGAACACATCCTCTCTGATGCACCAATGGCTGAGCCAATAGCACAGGCTCCAGCCTCACTCTATCAGCTTCCAAAGTTCCCCTGCAGGTCCATGAGGCTCAATGGAGTAAGGAAACAGGAACACATCCTCTGTGCTGCACCAATGGCTGAGCCAAATGCACAGGCTCCAGCCCCAACCTACCAGCTTCCAAAGAAGCTCTCCTGTGGCTTAGAGAGGCAAGGGAACAGGAACACATCCTCTGTGCTGCACCAATGGCTGAGCCAAAGGAACAAGCTCCAGCCTCAATCTATCAGCTCCCAAAGTTCCCCTGCAGGTCCATGTGGCTCAGAGAGGCAAGGGAACAGGAACACATCCTCTGTGTTGCACCAATGACTGAGCCAAAGGAACAAGCTCCAGCCTCAATCTATCAGCTTCCAAATTTCCCCTGCAGGTCCATGTGGCTTAATGGAGTAAGGAAACAGGAATACATCCTCTGTGCTGCACCAATGGCTGAGCCAAAGGAACAAGCTCCAGCCTCAATCTATCAGCTCCCAAAGTTCCCCTGCAGGTCCATGTGGCTTAATGGAATAAGGAAACAGGAACACATCCTCTGTGCTGTACCAATGGCTGAGCCAAATGCACAGGCTCCAGCCTCACTCTATCAGCTCCCAAAGTTCCCCTGCAGGTCCATGTGGCTCAATGGAGTAAGGAAACAGGAATATATCCTCTGTGTTGCACCAATAACTGAGCCAAAAGCACAGGCTCCAGCCTCAATCTATCAGCTCCCAAAGTTCCCCTGCAGGTCCATGTGGCTCAATGGAGTAAGGAAACAGGAATACATCCTCTGTGCTGCACCAATGGCTGAGCCAAATGCACAGGCTCCAGCCTCAATCTATCAGCTTCCAAAGGAGCTCTCTTGCAGGTCCATGTGGCTTAATGGAGTAAGGAAACAGGAATACATCCTATCTGTGCTGCACCAATGGCTGAGCCAAAAGCACAGGCTCCAGCCTCAATCTACCAGCTTCCAAAGTTCCCCTGCAGGTCCATGTGGCTCAGAGAGGCAAGGGAACAGGAACACATCCTCTGTGTTGCACCAATAACTGAGCCAAAAGCACAAGCTCCAGCCTCAGACTACCAGCTCCCAAAGTTCTTCTGCTTAGTGAAGCAAGTTAGCAGGAAAATCACCTCTCTACTGGACCAGTGATGTCCATGAAGGGCAGGACAATGCCAGGCACCAGCAAGCTCAGAAAAGACAATTTTTTGAATGAATGGAGCTTGGTCAGACCCTCAGTGCCTGTAAGCACTCAAGAGTGCAACGAGTCCACGTTCCCTACTGCTCTACTCCGACAAAGAGAAAAGGAGGGGGCAAAAGGCCCCCCAAAAATTAAAGCAAAGCACCCAAAAAAAACAAAGAGGCACAAAATGCCACCTGTATAGCCTGGAGCAGGGCGGGACAGCCTGAAAAAGCAACACGAACCAAATCCTGTCCCTGCCCACCACTGCAAGCACACAAACAGAGGGAGGGATGCAAAGCAGCAGTGTGCATGCTCGCAGCCCTTGGGGGAGCACATGGGCGCCCCGACAGCTCCTGCTGCTGCCGCAGCGCCCCTGACTCATCCCCGCTGCATCCCACTCCGAGCCCCTCCTGCCTCCTCTGCCTGCACCCAGATGCTCTCAGGGGAACCACTGCCCCTGTGCGGGTGGGGGATGGGGGGGAATAGCAGGCGGAAAGGGCAGAGGAGGAGGAGGAGGGGTGAGGGGAATGAAAGCTGGGGGGAGGGGGGGAGGGGTAAAAAAGAACCCCAACACAAACGCATTCGCTCGTGGGTTGCGGGGAACAATCGCAAAGGCTGAGGAGGGGTGGAGAGAGCGCACGCATGGGGGGAGGACAGGAGGGGACAGAGAGGAAGCAGCCAGAGGAAGGGGAAAGGAGGGGAGGGGGGAAGGAAAAAGCAAGGAAGCATCTCTGCAACGTGCTCGGGCTCGGCAGCGGCCTCGGGAGGAGCGGGGAAAGGTCGGAGCCGACGATGCCGGAGGTGTTTGGCGGCAGAAGGAGCCTATGAGGCCACGCTGCCTGCCTGCCTGCCTGCCTGCCTGCCCGCCAGGCCCCCAGACAGCGAGCGGCGGCGGCAGCCAACATGGACTCCAGCTTCAATCCGCCCCCGGCGCAGGGCTCGGCCGGGCCAGCGGCTCCGCGCCCGCGGGGCTCCGGTGCCGCCCGGGCTGGGCACGGCCGCTCGGGGGCCGCGGGGAGCGGGCGGGGAGCGGGCAGAAGGAAGAGGAGAGGTGCACTAACCTGGTAGCCATTAGGCAGCGGAGTGCAGCGCGGCGGCCGGCAGCTCATTCATTCATGCACTGCCGAGTGCCGGGGGGAGAGCGAGGGTGGGCAGCGGCGAGCTGGGAGGGTACTCACCTCCTGCACCATCGCAGAGCCCTTCCCGGCGGGGGGCGAGAGGCGGCGGGCAGCGCCTGGGCTTGCTCAGGGACACCCAGAGCCCCTTCGCTCCGCTCCCCCGCACGCCGCCGAGGCTGCTGCCATGGCTCAGCCGCTCGCCTCCCTCCCCCCACCGCCAGCCCCACGCTTTGCGGCCGCGCCGGTGGGTGGGTGGGTGGGTGGGTGCGCTGCGCCCCGGCACACGCAGCCCGGCACACGCAGCCCCGCACACGCAGCCCCGCACACGCGTGCGCGCACGGACGCCGCTTTACATAATGCAACCCCCTCCGTGCCTCCGCCAGCCGCCGGGGGAGGGGGAGCTCCTGCTCCCGGCCCGCCTGCCGCTTGGCCGGGGGGGGTCGCAAAGTTTGGCGTAGCCGACAGGTTGGAGGGGAAAGAAAATCGCATCCATCCACTCACCCACGCGTCCATTCGTGCATCTGTCCACTCACCCATGCATCCATCCATGCATGCATCCATCCACACATGCATCCATCCATCCACACATCCATGCATCCATCCATGCATCCATGCATTTGTGCATCCATCCATGCGCCCGTCCATCCATGCATCCATGCACCCATCCATCCATCCATCCATCCATGCACCCATCCATGAATCCATTCATGCATCCATACATTTGTGCATCCATACATGCACCCATCCATCCACACATCCATAAATCCATTCATACTTCTATGCATCCATCCCTGAATCCATTCATGCATCCATGCACCCATCCATGCATCCATGCACCCATCCATGCACCCATCCATCCATGCACCCATCCATGAATCCATTCATGCATCCATACATTTGTGCATCCATACATGCACCCATCCATCCACACATCCATAAATCCATTCATACTTCTATGCATCCATCCCTGAATCCATTCATGCATCCATGCACCCATCCATGCATCCATGCACCCATCCATGCACCCATCCATCCATGCACCCATCCATGAATCCATTCATGCATCCATGCACCCATCCATCCATCCACCCATCTGTGCATCCATGCACCCATCCATCCATCTATCCATGCATTCATCCTACCATCCATGAATCCATTCATGCATCTATGCATCCATCCATGCACCCATCCGTGCATCTGTCCACCCACTCATGCACCCATCCATGCATCCATCCATCCACCCATCCATCCATGCACCCATCCATCCATCCATCCATCCATCCATCCATCCCCCCCTCTATGCATCCACCCACCCACCCAGCTGTTGTGCCCCACAGGAGGATGATGACAGCACTGGCAGCCCTGCCACACAGGGAAAGGCTCAGAGGCCTGGCATTGCTCAGCCTTGAGAAGAGAAGGCTTAGGGAAACGTTATCACCATGGAGCAGGACATCAAGGGTGGCTCTCAGGAGGATGGAGACAAGGAGTGCCAGAGAAAGAACACAAGAGCTGATGGGGACAAGTTACTGCTGGGGAGATTCCCACTGGACTCCAGAAGATTTTCCCTGTGAGAACAGTCAGACATTGGAATCACCTCCCAAGGGGGCAGTGGATTCCACTCCATTGGAGAGCTTTAAGACTCAGCTTAACTCCACTATCACCTTCAAAGGTTGGACCAAATGATCCTACCTGGCATCCTGGGACTCTGTGATTCTAAGACCACTGATAGGCATGGGAGAAAGTGTGGGAAGCAGTTAGCATGGCAGGACTGGCAGAGCCAAGGAAACTAAACCCTAATTAACTGCTAAAGTGGATTAGCTAAACTGAATTAAAGACTCTGAGGACACATTCATTCAGAATGGAGCTGACCTCGACTCCAATTCAGCTTACCTCACCTAGGAAGCTAATTTGGTTTCATTTCACATGCCCATCCATGTGGAAACAGCCCTGGGACTCTTGAAGCAAAGTTTACAGCTCTGTGGCTGCCTCAGGAGCTGAGGGCTCTATGGGGGACACAAAACACCACTGCAGCCCTGCTCGTGGATGTCTTTGTGCCACTACATCAAGGGAGGTTCTCCTGCCCCTCTGCTCTGCCCTGGTCAGGCCACCTCTGGAGCAGTGTGTCCAGTTCTGGGCTCCCCAATTCAGGAGGGACAGGGAACTGCTGGAGAGAGCCCAGCAGAGGGTAGGAGGATGCTGAAGGGACTGAAAGATCTGTGTGAGGAGCAGAGGCTGAGAGCCCTGGGGCTGGTTAGCCTGGAGAAGAGAAGGGAAGGCTGAGAGGAGGTTTTATGAATGTTGAAGCTCTCTGAGGGGTGGGGAGCAAGCAGCAGGGGCCAGGTTCTTGTCAGTGCTGTCCTGGACACAAACTGTAACCCAGGAGGTTCCACTTCAACAGGAGGAGAAACTCCTTTGGTGTGAGGGTGCAGGAGGCCTGGAGCAGGCTGCCCAGAGAGGTTGTGGAGTCTCCTGCTCTGGAGACCTTCAGGATCCTTCTGGATGTGTTCCTGTGTGCCCTGCCCTGGGTGATCCTGCTCTGGCAGGGGGAGGTTGGACTCAAGAATCTTCAGAGGTCCCTTCCAACCCCTCCCATGCTGTGATTCTAAGATTCTCTGAGAAAGGAGAAAGGTTTTGACTCCTCTGCAGGGCTCTCACAGTGGAATATAAACTGCAAAGGCTGAAAGGTGTTAAAAAACAGACAAGAAAACCACAGACAAGCAGGTTGCACTTCTCCCTGCAGGACATCAAATCAGACCTTGTCTCTCTGAAGAAATGGTACAGACCTGATCTAGAACAGCTCCCTGCACTGACAGCCTTGCTGGGAAGCACAGCTGTGCACATCTGGAACTACTCTGGGTTATTTTAGGGCTTTCAATCATAGAATCATAGACTGGTTTGGGATGGAAGGGACCTTAAAGCTCAGCCAGCTCCTAGCCCCTGCCATGGGCAGGGACACCTCCCACTAGAAGAGATCTCTCAAGGCCTCATCCAAAGTGGTGCTGAACACCTCCAGGGAGGTTGTGGAGCCCAGAAGCACAGAATGGGATCTTTGCCCAAGGAGAAACTGGAGCAGTGATGCTCACATTGCCGTTGAGAAGCAGCAAACACTTCTCTGCTGCCTGGCTGTGAGCTCTGGGGGAGTGCTTGGGCTGGGCAAGCTCTGAAGTCTCTCCCAACCTCAGCAGCCCTCTGGCTGTGTGAAATGGTTACAAAGGTTGGACCTGGTGAGTTTACAAAGGTAGTGAAAGGGCACACAACACCCAGACTTGCTGGGGAAGGACTACTCACAAGGTGGTAATGACAGGAGGAGGTGGAATGGGTTTAAACTGGCAGAGGGAGTGAGGGTGGTGAGACACTGGCACAGGTTGAGTGGTGAGACACTGGCACAGGTTGAGTGGTGAGACACTGGCACAGGTTGAGAGTGGTGAGACACTGGCATAGGTTGAGGGTGGTGAGACACTGGCACAGGTTGGAGGTAGGGAGACACTGGCACAGGTTGGGGGTGGTGAGACACTGGCACAGGTTGAGGGTGGGGAGACACTGGCACAGGTTGAGGGTAGGGAGACACTGGCACAGGTTGGGGGTGGTGAGGCACTGGCACAGGTTGAGGGTAGGGAGACACTGGCACAGGTTGGGGGTGGTGAGGCACTGGCACAGGTTGAGGATGGGGAGACACTGGCACAGGTTGAGGGTAGGGAGACACTGGCACAGGTTGAGGGTGGTGAGACACTGGCACAGGTTGAGGGTAGGGAGACACTGGCACAGGTTGAGGGTGGGGAGACACTGGCACAGGTTGGGGGTGGTGAGACACTGGCACAGGTTGAGGGTAGGGAGACACTGGCACAGGTTGAGGGTGGGGAGACACTGGCACAGGTTGGGGGTGGTGAGACACTGGCACAGGTTGAGGGTGGGGAGACACTGGCACAGGTTGAGGGTAGGGAGACACTGGCACAGGTTGAGGGTGGGGAGACACTGGCACAGGTTGAGGGTAGGGAGACACTGGCACAGGTTTGCCAGGGAGGTGTTCAGGACCAGGTTGGATGAGGCCTTGAGCAACCTGTTCTAGTGGGAGGTGTCCCTGCCTATGGCATTGGATGATCTTTGAGGTCCTTTCCAACCTAAACCACTCCATGGTGGCTCTGTGATTCCCAGTGCCTGTGCCCAGTGCCACAGCCCCTCCATATCCAAGGAGGGCTGCTGCCTACTGAAGGGCTGCCTCTAGCCCTGTGAAGAGGGCAGCTCAGACTGGCAAGGGCTCAGGTGAAAGCTGGCAGCAGGCAAATGCTGACTAGACAGGAGAGAGGCACTTTTAGAAGCAAACAAAGCTCAGCACTGTAACTAACTCAGGGCCAGATTGTCCATCTGTGGCAGGCAGCTCCTGTGCAGGGCTTTTGTCTTTTCCTAGCTCCTGCTCTGCCACTCAAACCAGAAACAGCTCAGGCAAGTCTTGGACACTGCACTCAGAGAATGGTTTGGGTTGGAAGGCACTTTCGAGATCATCTAATTCCAACCCCCCCTGCCATGGGCACTCCACTGCCTCCCTGGGCAGCCTGTTCCAATCCCTCACCACTCTTGCAGCAGAGGAATTGTTCCTCATGTCCAATCTAAACCTCTCCTGCTGCAGCTGGAGGCCAATCCCTGCCATAGAATCACACAATCACAGAACCAGGCAGGTTGGCAGAGAGCTCCAAGCTCCTGCAGCCCAACCTAGCCCCCAGCCCTGCCCAACCAACCAGACCATGGCACTAAGTGCCCCAGCCAGGCTTGGCTGCAACACCTCCAGCCACAGCCACTCCACCACCTCCCTGGGCAGCCCATTCCAGTGCCAATCACTCTCTCTGCCAACAGCTTCCTCCTCACATCCAGCCTGAACCTGCCCTGGCACAGCTTCAGGCCGTGTCCCCTTCTTCTGGCCCTGGCTGCCTGGCAGCAGAGCCCAACCCCACCTGGCTACAGCCTCCCTGCAGGCAGCTGCAGACAGCAATGAGCTCTGCCCTGAGCCTCCTCTGCTGCAGGCTGCACCCCCCCCAGCTCCCTCAGCCTCTCCTCACAGGGCTGTGCTTTCATTCTATCACCTGTTAGCAGTGAGAAGAGACCAACACCAGCCTCAGCCTCACTCCAACCTCCTTGCAGGAAGCTGTAGAGAGCAATGAGGTCTCCCCTCAGCCTCCTTTCCTCCAGACTAAACCTGGAGGTGTTCAGGACCAGGGTGGGTGAGGCCTTGAGCTACCTGTTCTAGTGGGAGGTGTCCCTGCCTAGGGTGGGGGATTGGAACTGGATGAGCTTTGCAGGTCCCTTCCGACCTAAACCAGTCTATGACTCTGTGATTGTGTCACTGACTCTGACTCTCTGACTGTGACTCTGTGATTCTGTGTGACTGTGACTCTGTGACTGTGACTGTGACTCTGACTCTGTGACTGTGACTGTGACTCTCTGACTGTGACTCTGTGACTGTGATTCTGTGACTCTGTGACTCTCTGACTCTGTGACTGTGACTCTCTGACTGTGACTCTCTGACTGTGATTCTGTGACTGTGACTCTCTGACTCTCTGACTCTGTGACTGTGACTCTCTGACTGTGATTCTGTGACTCTCTGACTCTGTGACTGTGACTCTCTGACTGTGATTCTGTGACTCTCTGACTCTGTGACTGTGATTCTGTGAGTGTGACTTTGTGACTGTGACTCTGTGACTCTGTGATTCTGTGACTCTGACTCTGTGATTCTGTGTCTGTAACTTTGTGACTGTGACTGTGACTCTGATTCTGTGACTGTCTTTGTGGCTGTGACTCTGAGAATGATTCTGTGACTCTGTGACTGTGATTCTGGACCTGTGACTCTGTGGCTGTGACTCTGTGACTCTGATTCTGTGACTGTGACTCTGTGACTGTGACTTTGTGACTATGATTCTGACTGATTCTGACTCTGACTGTGATTTCTGTGACTGTGACTCTCTGACTGTGACTCTCTGACTGTGACTCTCTGACTGTGACTCTCTGACTGTGACTCTCTGACTGATTCTATGACTGTGACTCTCTGACTGTGACTCTCTGACTGTGATTCTATGACTGTGACTCTCTGACTGTGACTCTCTGACTGTGATTCTATGACTGTGACTCTCTGACTGTGACTCTCTGACTGTGATTCTATGACTGTGACTCTCTGACTGTGACTCTCTGACTCTGTGATTGTGACTCTGACTCTGTGATTTCTGTGACTGTGACTCTGACTCTCTGACTCTGATTTCTGTGACTCTGACTCTGTGATGTCTGTGACTGTCTCTGTGGCTGTGACTCTGAGACTGATTCTGTGACTCTGTGACTCTATGATTCTGTGATTCTGTAGCTATGATTCTGTGATTCTCTGACTCTCTAAACACCCCCAGCTCCCTCAGCCTCCACACCTGCTCTCCAAACCCCTCACCAGCTTCTTTGCTTCCAAAACCACTGGAAGAGCAATGATAAAAAGCCAAGACTAGGGGAAAGAAAACAAAAAAAGACCTCCCAAGCTCATTTGGGGGCAGCCTGCTAAAGGCAAAGCTGTGTGGGTTGGTAAAAAAAATGATCCTGCAACACCTTCTGTGGTTTAGACACTTGATCAGATCAGCAAAAGTCAACCCAGAACCTTCAGAGGGAGAAGTACTCCTGCAGCATGCCTGGGTCTTGGCAGTGCCATTCTTGTCACTGAGGCCAGCTTGATAACAATGCACTGAGAAGAAGCTCTTCAGGGTCTTTAAGGAAGCTCTTCTGCCTCTAAAGCTACCAGTTCCTTCTTGTCCAGGAGCTGCAGAGCACAGCTGATGCCAGCTGGGTTTGCTCCCAGCCCTTGCCCTGCTAATGGTGCTTAAGGACCCAAGGCAAGCACTGGGGCATGACTGCCTGCCTGCAGGGCAGCTTGGCTGCTGCCACAGTCACACAGCACAGCTCTGCCAGGCCCTGCAGAAGGACATGCAGCACTCCCAGCCCCAGTGCAGAGCCTGGGGCAGGCTGCAGACAGCCTGGGCTGTGCCTGGGCTGCAGAGGGGCAGGGCTGGGGGCTGCTCTGCACCAGGGCCCAGGCATAACACAAGCACGGTCATGCATATTGCATCTCCCAGGTGGAAGGGGAGGAAGCTCTGGGCAAGTAATTAAAGCCTGAGGAGGAGGAGGACAATAGATACACACAGGAGAGGACAGTGCCTACAGAGCAACGAGTGGGGCTGAGGCTAACCCAGCAGCCAGCCAGAGCAATCTTACCCTCCCTGTAAGCCACACCAGGGATGTGGTCCCTGGCAGCCCAGAGCCAGCTGTGTGCTGGCTGCAAGCAGGGCAGGGAGAGCAGCAGCACAGGGAGGGGATTCTGCCCCTCGAATCTGCTCTGCTCAGCCCTCACCTGCAGCACTGCCTCCAGTGCTGGTACCCCCAGTACAAGGACATGGAACTGGTGGAGAGGGTTCAGAAGAGGCCACAAAGATGCTCAGAGGGCTGAGAAGCTCCCCTGTGAGGACAGGCTGGGAGAGTAGGGGCTGGTCAGTCTGGAGAGGAGAAAGCTCCAGGGAGAGACCTCAGAGCAGCCTTGAAGTGCCTGAAGTGGCTCCAGGAGAGCTGGGGAGGGACTTTGGAGAAGGCCTGGGAGTGCCAGGAGGAGGGAGAATAGCTTTGAGCTGGGAGAGGGAGAGTGGAGATGAGGGTGAGGGTGGGGAGAGACTGGCACAGGGTGCCCAGGGAGGTTGTGTAGCATAGAAGCACTGAACATCTGCAGGGAGGTTGTGGAGCACAGAAGCACAGAATGGGATCTTTGATCCCATTCTGTGCTTCTGTGCTCCACAACCTCCCTGCAGGTGTTCAAGACCAGGTTGTTTGAGCCCTTGAGCAACCTGTGCTGGTGGAAGGTGTCTTTGCCCATGGCAGGGGGGATTGGAACTGGCTGAGCTTTGAGGTCTCTTCCAACCCAACCCATTCTGTGATTGTGTGATAAACAAGCAGCAGCCTTTCAAAGGTGATCTGGGAGCTACAAGCAGCTGGATCTGACAGTACCAAAGGTTTCTCATTTCCCCTTCCCCAACGATTCTCTGCCCTCTTTCACTAGGATCCATTTCAGACAATGAAACCTTTGAGGCAGTTACTCTCCAACATCTCTAAGCTTCATAGAATCACAGAATCAGGCAGGGCTGGAAGGGAGCACAAGGAGCAGGCAGTGCCAACCCCTGCCATGCCCAGGGACACCCTACCCTAGAGCAGGCTGCACACAGCCTCAGCCAGCCTGGCCTCAAACACCTCCAGCCATGGGGCCTCAACCACCTCCCTGGGCAACCCCTGCCAGCCTCTCACCACTCTCCTGCTCAACAACTTCCTCCTCACCTCCAGCCTCACTCTCCCCACCTCCACCTTTGCTCCATTCCCCCCACTCCTGACACTCCCTCACACCCTCAAAAGTCCCTCCCCAGCTTTTTTGGAGCCCCCTTCAGACCCTGCAAGGCCACGAGAAGGTCCCCTGGGAGCCTCCTCTGCTCCAGCCTGCACAGCCCCAACTCTTTCAGGCTGTGCTCACAGCAGAGCTGCTGCAGCCTCTCAGCATCCTCCTGGCCCTGCTCTGGACACTCTCCAGCATCTCCACAGCCCTCTTGTCCCAGGGGCTCCAGAGCTGGGTGCAGGACTCCAGGTGGGCTCTCAGCAGAGCAGAGCAGAGGGGCAGAATCCCCTCCCTGGCCCTGCTGGCCACACTGCTGCTGCTGCAGCCCAGGCTCTGCTTGGCTTTCTGGGCTGCAAGTGCACACTGCTGGCTCCTGCTGAGCTTCTCCTCCAGCAGCACCCCCAAGTCCCTCTCCTCAGGGCTGTTCTCCAGCCACTCAACTGAGTCCTGAACGGGAGCAGGAGACACTTCACATTCTCACAGCACTTTTGGCCTCCTCTCCCAGAAGACATTAGCAGACAGGTGGAGATAGCATATCCTCAGGGAAAACTCCATGTAGTGCTGCAACCTCAAGATCTGCAAGTAGGATTAGCATGAGAGGGTGACTGCTGCACCTGGATGGTAATTAATGCTTTGCATGCTTAATTTTACTGTGCTCATCCCACTGCTGGAGCACAGAAGCTGCTTTTCTCCTGGAGACCTTCTTAAGAACCAGAACTGCATGGAGAGACTGAGAGCTGAGCACAAATAAGGTTCAGCAAGGCCAAGTGCAGAGTCCTGCACCTGGGGAGGGAGAATAAACTGCAGCAGTCCAGACTTGGAGGTGCCTGCTGGAGAGCAGCCCCAAGGAGAGGGAGCTGGGAGTGCTGGGGGAGAGCATCCCTGGGGCAGCAATGTGCCCTGGGGGCCAAGAGGCCAAGGGGGTCCTGGGGGGCACTCAGCAGAGTGTGTCCAGCAGAGCCAGAGAGGTTCTCCTGCCCCTCTGCTCTGCCCTGCTGAGACCTCATCTTGAGCACTGCCTTCAGTCTGGGGCTCCCCAGCTGCAGAGGGACAGGAACTGCTGGAGAGGGTCCAAGGGAGGGCTGTGAGGATGAGGAGGGGACTGGAGCAGTGCCTGGGGAGGAGAGGCTGAGGGCCCTGGGGCTGCTCAGTCTGGAGAAGAGAAGCCTGAGAGGGGATTGAATCAATGTCTGTGACTCTCTGAGGGCTGGGGGTCAGCAGGGGGGGACAGGCTCTGCTCACTGCTCCCTGGCACAGGACAAGCAGCAGTGGATGGAAGCTGCAGCACAGGAGGCTCCAGCTCAGCACAAGGGCAACTTCTTGCCTGGAAGGCTCCCAGAGCCTGGCACAGGCTGCCCAGAGAGGCTGTGGAGTCTCCTTGTGTGGAGCCTTTGCAGGCCTGTCTGGATGTGTTCTGTGTGCCCTGAGCTGCATTGGATGGTGCTGCTCTGGCAGGGCTTGGACTGGATGAGCTCTTTGGGTCCCTTCCAACTCCTGACATCCTGGGATCCTGAGGAAATGGATTCCTCTTTAACATGATGTATTTTGAGATTCCTTATTTCAGGAGGCTCTCAGCAGCCACAGCTCCTTGCAGCCCTGCCTGCTGTTGCAGGGCCCTGGGGCTGCTTAGTGTGGAGAGGAGAAGCCTGAGAGGGGATTGAATCAATGTCTGTAACTCTCTGAGGGCTGGGGGTCAGCAGGGGGGGACAGGCTCTGCAAAGTCCTGCACCTGGGGAGGGATAATAAACTTGCAGCAGTAGAGGCTGGGAGGTGACTGCTGGAGAGCAGCCCTGTGGAGAGGGACCTGGCAGTGCTGGGGGATAAGAAGCTCTCCATGGACTCTGCACAGCACTGTACAGGGTGGGATTTCTGCCTGGGCCATGTCCTGTTTGCTGAGACCATGCAACATCCTTCAGAGCCCACAGCAGTGTCAGGAGCCCTTCCCAAACTCTTCCTCACCCCTTGCAGGAACTGAGCTCCCAAACCAAAGCAAGCAAAATGCTTCTTCAGAGGGCCCCGACCTGCCAATGGCATTTTCATGGAGCAGGACACAGTGGCTGCTGAAAGCAGAGGGATTCCTCGAGTGGAGGGGGCTGGAGGAGGCAGGCAATCATGTGCTCAAAGGCATGGGGAGGAAGAGGGGGAGGAGGAGGAGGAGGAGGAGAACAAGGAGAGCGAACAAAGTGTCAACATCTTAACTGGGACACACAAAGAGGCAGTTCTGTGTAAGAACTTAATCCAGGATTAACAAGAGGTCAGCTACCTCTGCAAGGAGGCTGCACTAAAAGGAGCTAATTAGCTCTGCTTAATTGCACAGAAGAAACCACACAGGATTAAAGACCTGCAGGAGCAGCAGATCCCCCCTCACCTAGGGGGCAAGAGCCCTACCTGAGGTCTTCAACAGCACCCCCAAAGAACCAGCAGGTGGAAAGCCAAAAGCAGGGAAGGTGAAATGGTGTTAGGGGAGGAGGTTCAGCACCAACAAGTGAGGTGCTGGAGTGAGAGCTGGAGCCTGCATCACACAGCACAAACAGATTCAGCGTGGTCATAGAGTCACAGAACCAGGCAGGTTGGAAGCGAGCTCCAAGCTCCTGCAGCCCAACCTAGCCCCCAGCCCTGCCCAAGCAACTGGAATCATAGAATCAGGCAGGGTTGGAAGGGAGCACAAGGAGCAGGCAGCTCCAAGCCCCTGCCATGCCCAGGGACACCCTACCCTAGAGCAGGCTGCACACAGCCTCAGCCAGCCTGGCCTCAAACCCCTCCAGCCATGGGGCCTCAACCCCCTCCCTGGGCAACCCATTCCAGCCTCTCACCACTCTCCTGCTCAACAACTTCCTCCTTACCAGACCATGGCACTAAGTGCCCCAGCCAGGCTTGGCTGCAACCCCTCCAGCCACAGCCACTCCACCACCTCCCTGGGCAGCCCATTCCAGTGCCAATCACTCTCTCTGCCAGCAACTTCCTAACAACATCCAGCCTAGACCTGCCCTGGCACAGCTTCAGCCTCTGTCCCCTTCTTCTGTCCCTGGCTGCCTGGCAGCAGAGCCCAACCCCACCTGGCTACAGCCTCCCTGCAGGCAGCTGCAGGCAGCAATCAGCTCTGCCCTGAGCCTCCTCTGCTGCAGGCTGCACCCCCCCAGCTCCCTCAGCCTCTCCTCACAGGGCTGTGCTCCAGGCCCCTCCCCAGCCTTGCTGCCCTTCTCCCAACACCTTCCAGCACCTCAGCAGCTCTCTGCAATGGAGGAGCCCAGAACTGGACACAGCACTGCAGGGGTGGCCTGAGCAGTGCTGAGCACAGGGGCACAAGAACCTCCCTTGTCCTGCTGCCCACACTGCTCCTGAGCCAGCCCAGGATGCCATTGGCTCTGCTGCCCACCTGGGCACTGCTGCCTCCTCTGCAGCTCCTCTCTCCCACCACCCCCAGGGCCCTCTCTGCCTGGCTGCTCTCAGCCACTCTGGCCCCAGCCTGTAGCAGAGAGGCCAGAACCTTTCTAGACAGTTTCCTTAACCACCCCCACCCCCATGACATGTGGAACCTCTGTGCCACCTCCCCCTGCCACAAGCAGTGTTTTCCACTTTGCCATTCAGTGCAGAATTGCCTCTCTCCAACTCCACATCACCTCTGGACAGAAGGAAGGGCAGCACCTGGGGAACCACTCACAGGACATTACAGACTGGGAGGGGTTGGAAGTGACCTCTGGAGATCCCCCAGCCCAACCCCCTGCCAGAGCAGGAGCAGCCAGGGCAGGGCACACAGGAAGACATCCACGTGGGGCTTGAATGTCTCCACAGAAGGACACTCCACAACCTCTGCTCCAGGGCTCCAGCACCTTCACACTAAAGAAGCTTCTCCCCATATTGAGTTGGGTTCCAGTTTGTGTCCACTGCCCCTTGTGCTGTCACAGGACACCACTGACAAGAGCCTGGCCCCTGCTGCTTGCCCCCCACTCTTCAGATACTTATAAGCATGACTAAAATCTCCTCTCAGGCTCCCCTTCTCCAGTCCATTTTGCCCTCTCAAGACCAACAGGCTCACATCCCAGCAGGAGCAGCACTGCATCCTGGTCAGGCTGAGTGGAAAGCACATGGATCATGGATCACAGGTCCATGCTGACCTGGCAACCTGGGATGATGCAGTGGAAAAGGTTGGCTGAGCAAACCTCCCACAAGGAAACTTAGATGCCCTTAAGCTCCCTGCCAGCTTCCACTTGATGCTAAATCCTCTGTGTCACAGAATGGTTTGGGGCTGGGAGAGACCTTAAAGACCATCCAGTTCCACATCCCCTGCCACAGAGAGACCTCCCAGCAGCACAGGTTGCTCAAGGGCTCATCCAACCTGGCCTTGAACAATTCCAGGGAGGTTGTGGAGCACAGAAGCACAGAATGGGATCTTTGATCCTATTCTGTGCTTCTGTGCTCCACAACCTCCCTGGAGGTGTTCAGTGATCCTGGGCAACCTGTGCCAGTCTCTCCCCACCCTCCCTCTCAAGACTTTCTTCCTCATCTCCACTCTCCATCTCCCCTTTCCAAGGTAGGTAGAGATGAAACCATTCCATGCTCTGTTCCAGTGGTGCATATTTGCTCCCCCCTCCCCACCCCAAGAAGCAGCTGCACTGCACTGACAGATCATGGACAGCCAGCAGTTGGGGCACATCAGTAAACCTGGCAGATGCCTCTGAGATCCAGCAGCAAGAAACTCCTCTCCTCTGTGTCTTTGGTTTAGAGCCTTGTGCTGAGGGTTGGGCACCTTGAAGGGAGAGCCCACTCACTATGAGGGGCTTACAGGGCAAGACTTCAAAGGCTCAACACAAGGAGGACATGGAACTGCTGGAGGAGGTCCAGAGGAGGACACAAAGATGAACAGAGAGGGCTGAAGAACCTCCCCTGTGGGGACAGGCTGGGAGAGTTGAGGATGTTCAGCCTAGAGAAGAGAAAGCTCCAGGGAGACCTCAGAGCAGCCTTGCAGTACCTGAAGGGGCTGCAGGAGAGCTGGGGAGGGACTTTGGACAAGGGCTGGGAGTGGCAGGAGGAGGGAGAATGGCTTTGAGCTGGGAGAGGGGAGAGGGAGAGTGGAGAGGAGGGAGAGATTGTTGAGAGTGAGGGTGGGGAGAGACTGGCACAGGTTGCCCAGGGAGGTTGTGGACCACAGTGAGGGTGGAGACAGGCACAGGTTGAGGGTGAGGAGACACTGGCACAGGTTGAGGGTGAGGAGACACTGGCAGAGGTTTGTCCAGGGAGGTTGTGCAGCACAACCTCCCTGGAGGTGTTTAAGGCCAGGCTGGATGAGTCCTTGAGCAACCTGAGCTGATGGGAAGTGCCTTTGTGGCATCAGATTTGGAACTGGATGATCTTTAAGGTCCTTTCCAACCCATTCTGTTATTCTGTGAGAGGCTGCAGTGATTCCCAAGCCCTGCTGCAACCACGGGAGCCACCTTGCTGCATCCCAGCTGTGCCCACACCAAGCAAGGATGAGGAGAGAAGCAAAGCAGGGGAAGACTGCCACAGGCACAAAGGAGAACACCCACAGAAACAGAGGCTCAGGCACTACTTACAGGTGCCTGTGGAGCCATTAGAGCACTGCTTCCATGATCTCTGCACCCTTCTCTCACCCCTGCAGCACAGAGCTCAATGTTGTGCCCTTGTCACACACTGAGAAGGTAGCCAGGCAGGACCAGCAGCAGCTGAACTTCACCTCAAACCCCAGCGCAAACACATCGCATTCTTCGGATGCCACTGGGAGCAGGAGGAAGCCACATCCCCCTCCTGGGCAGGAACTGGGCAGCAGTCCCCCTGCAGGCTGCTGCTCTGCAAGCTCAGCAGAGAGCTGCCTGACATCTGCCTCAAGCTCCCGCAGCTGCCTGCGGGGAGAGCCAAATGCTCCTGGGCTGCTCTGTGCCAGGGGCTGGGCTCCAGCTGCACTCCTGGTACAGGCATGTCCCGTTCCTGCCATCCCCTTCATCACCACCACCACCACCACTTCACTGCACTGGGCCGGGAGGGCTCAGCCCCGGGAGCAGATCTATGAAGAGGCAAAGGGCACTCAAAGGGCCCAGGGGCACTCTGAGCAGTGCTGCTGCAGCGGCAGCTGCCACATCACACGGGGACAGCTGTGCCAGCTCTGCCTTCCTCCAGACTGCTCCAGGCTGCTCATCCCACCCCAAGTCAGCCTCCAGGATGCTTATCCCACCCCAAGTCAGCCTCCTCCAGATTGCTTATCCCAACCAAAATCAGCCTCATCCAGGCTGTTTATCCTACCCCAAATCAGCCTCCTCCAGGATGCTCATCCTGACCAAAATCAGTCTCCTCCAGGCTGCTTATCCCACCCCAAGTCAGCCTCCTCCAGGCTGCTTATCCCACCCCAAGTCAGCCTCCTTCAGGCTGCTTATCCCAACCAAAATCAGCCTCCTCCAGGCTGCTTATCCCATCCAAAATCAGTCTTCTCCAGGCTGCTTATCCCAACCAAAATCAGCCTCATCCAGGCTGATTATCCCACCCCAAGTCAGCCTCCTCCAGGATGCTTATCCTGACCAAAATCAGCCTCCTCCAGGCTGCTTATCCCACCCCAAATCTGCCTGCTCCAGGCTGCTTATCCTACCCCAAGTCAGCCTCCTCCAGGCTGCTTATCCCATCCAAAATCAGTCTCCTCCAGGCTGCTTATCCCACCCCAAATCAGCCTCCTCCAGGCTGCTTATCCCACCCCAAGTCAGCCTCCTCCAGGCTGCTTATCCCACCCCAAATCAGTCTCCTCCAAGCACTACCCCTCCAGGCAGCCCTCGGGCTCCCTGAGCCGTCTGCACTCCGCAGTCCCATTCGCACACTGCCCTCAGCCCTGCTCTCTCCCTCGGGGACTTTCTCAGCCTCGGCTGCCCCTTCGGTGCCAGGTTCCTGTGCCAGGTTCCTGTGCCCTTCTGCTGGGCTCCCCCAGCGACTCCCTAACCGCAGCGAGCAGCTCCTCAGCCCTGCTCCCACCCAGGCAGAGCATCGCTCCCTGAAGTCCTGCTCAGCCTCTCCCCCCGCGCCCCCATCCCTTCCACCCCTTAGCTCCCTCTTCCCGAGGAGCCTCCAGGCCTCCCTGCACGCACAGACACAAAGGGACCTGCACAGGGAGGAGTCCTCCTGCCCTGCCACCGGCAGAGCGCAGCGACCGCATCGCAGGGCACCTCCCGGCTCCGAACCCACCCTGCCAGCTGCAGGCGGCACCGATCCTGCTGGCGGAGAGAGCCTGAAACCATTCCAGGCTCTCACTGCTCCGCTGCCCTGCTGCATTCTATGCCCTCAGAAGTAGCTGACAGAAAAGATTCCCTGCTCTGATAACTGCTTGGCATGGCTGAAACAAAGCTCTCTTTGCAGCCTGCTGCCCAGCTCTGGCATCCGAGCTGCCTGCTGGAAAGAAAAGCTCCCCCTGTGCCTTTAAGCATGCCCCGCAGCCCACACCAGCAGAGCTCGGTTAACCCTGCCTGCTCCCCACTCCGCTTACTGATGGCAGCTGCCAGGTGCTGGGGACCCCTAATTGCTCTCTGCAGCTCCCTGAAAGGAGCTGAGGTGGGAGTTGGGCTCTGCTCCCTAGGATCAGGGGAGAGAAGGAGAGGGAATGCCCCGAAATTGTGCCAGGGGAGGGTCAGGTTGGATGTTAGGAACAATTCCTGTGCTGCCAGAGTGGTCAGGGACTGGCACAGGCTGCCCAGGGAGGTGCTGGAGTGCCCATCCCTGGAGGTGTTGAAGAAACCTGTGGCCATGGCAGTTTGGGCCATGGCTTAGTGGCCACGGTGGGGTTGGGTTGCTGCTTGGACTGGGTGACCTGAAAGGTCTTGTCCAACCAAACCAATTCTCTGGTTCTGTGATTCTGTGTCAGGAGTTCTCCTTCTCTCTCCTGCTACATCTGCTCCAGGTTGCTGCATGGCTTAGTGGCCATGGTGGGGTTGGGTTGCTGCTTGGACCTGAAAGGTCTTTTCCAACCAAACCAATTCTCTGTTTCTGTGATTCTGTGTCAGGAGTTCTTCTCCTTCTCTCCCCTGCTTGTTCTCTGCCCTGCTACATCTGCTCCAGGTTGCTGCATGGCTTAGTGGCCATGGTGGGGTTGGGTTGCTGCTTGGACTGGGTGACCTGAAAGCTCTTTTCCAACCAAACCAATTCTCTGGTTCTGTGATTCTGTGTCAGGACTTCTTCTCCTTCTCTCCCCCTGCTACATCTGCTCCAGGCTGCTGCATGGCTTAGTGGCCATGGTGTGGTTGGGTTGCTGCATGGCTTAGTGGCCATGGTGTGGTTGGGTTGCTGCATGGCTTAGTGGCCATGGTGGGGTTGGGTTGCTGCTTGGACTGGGTGACCTGAAAGCTCTTTTCCAATCAAACTAATCCTCTGATTCTGTGATTCTTTGTCAGGACTTCTGCTTTTCTCTCCCCTGTTCTCTGCCCTGCTACATCTGGTCCAGGTTTCTGCATGGCTTAGTGGCCATGGTGTGTTTGGGTTGCTGCATGGCTTAGTGGCCATGGTGGGGTTGGGTTGCTGCTTGGCTTAGTGGCCATGGTGGGGTTGGGTTGCTGCTTGGACCTGAAAGGTCTTTTCCAACCAAACCAATTCTCTGGTTCTGTGATTCTGTGTCAGGAGTTCTTCTCCTTCTCTCCCCTGCTACCTCTGCTCCAGGTTGCTGCACACCCCTGGCACCCCAAACATCTCTGCAGGGGCCTTTTAGCAGAGCTTTATCAAACACCCCTGGCACTCCCCCACCACAGAAACCATCAGGGAGCACTTCTGTGACCACAAAGGAGCAGAGCAGTCAGCGTGGACCTAAGCATCTCAGTTGCCTCTGAACTCAACAACCTTCCTCCCGCAGAGCACTACTGAGTCACTGCCACAGCCAAACTGCCTCTTCACCCTGCTGAGCTGGAGGGGCCTCCTCCAAACCTTATCAGGCACAACACAAACCATCTACTTCCCTGATCCCACAGCAGGCAGCACAGCCAGCAGGAGCTGAGAGGTTTGTCTCCCAGCCAGGGGTATTTCCCAACAGAAAGGTCACCTTCTGCAGAGGGGTTCCAAAAGGCAGGAGGCAGCAATGTGCCTGCCAGGGAAAGGTGCACAAACACAGGCACAGAAACCTGCCTCATGAGGGGGAGCAAAGAGCCTGGCACTGATTCTCTTCTGGGCAGGGCACGGAGAACCACCAGCCTTGGGGTTTTGGCTCTACTGCAACCAGTGCCAACGGTGGAAAGCCAAAGTCAGGGCCAGCAACTCAAAGGGTTGAGCAAGCAGAAGAGGTCAGCAAGGGACACAAAGCAAATGAGAGCTCTTGCACCATGACAGAGCAGCAGGAGGGACTCAGGTGGTGGAGAGATGCATAGTTTGCAGAGTCATGGCTCAGGGAGACACAGAGAGGTGGAGGCTGGAAGGGACCTTTAGAGATGGAGTCCATCCACCCTGCCCAAAGCAGAGCAACCCAGGACAGGGCATCCAGGAAGACATCCAGGTGGGTTCTGAGACCCTGCAGAGAAGGAGACTCCACAACCTCTCTGGGCAGCCTGCTCCAGGCCTCCTGCACCCTCACACCAAAGGAGTTTCTCCTCGTGCTGAGGTGGAACCTCCTGGGTCCCAGTTTGTGTCCATTGCTGCTTGTCCTAGCTCAGGGCACCACTGACAAGAGCCTGGCCCCTGCTGCTTGCTCCCCACCCCTCAGAGAGCTGTAAAGATCCAGAAAACCTCCTCTCAGCCTTCCCTTCTCTTCTCCAGGCTAACCAGCCCCAGGGCTCTCAGCCTCTCCTCCTCACACAGATCTTTCAGTCCCTTCAGCATCCTCCCAGCCTCTGCTGGACTCTCTCCAGCAGTTCCCTGTCCCTCCTGACTTAGGGAGCCCAGAACTGGACACACTGCTCCAGATGAGCCCTCACCAGGGCAGAGTAGTGGGAAAGAACCTCCCTTGACCTGCTGGCATGAAGACATCCACGAGCAGGGCTGCAGTGGTGTTTTGTGTCCCCCATAGAGCCCCCAGGTCCTGAGGCAGCCACGGAGCTGTAAACTCTGCTGTCAGACCAGCCCCAGGGCTCTCAGCCTTCCCTCCTCACACAGCTGTTCCACTCCCTTCAGCATCCTCATGGCCTCCATTGGACACTAAGATCTCCTCTCAGCCTTCTCCAGGCTAACCAGCCCCAGGGCTCTCAAGCTTCCTTCCTCACTCAGATGTTCCACTCCCTTCAGCATCCTTTTAGCCTTTGTGGGGCACTCTCTAGCCTGTCCCTGTCCCTCTTGAACTGGGCAGCCCAGAACTGGACACACTACTCCAGATGTGGCCTCAGCAGGAAGCTGATGAAGTATTTGCTCTGCATCATTCCACCTCTACCTGGAACCTCCTTGCCAGGCTGTCACACAACCAGAAAAGCCATTCTGCTGGAGCAGTAAGTTCAAAGGAGGGAACCAAAACCATCACCACATCCAAGAGGCTCATTGCTGAAAAGGAACTGGAAGGGTAAAGTGAAGTGGTCAACAAATACCTGAAGAATGCAAATACCAAAGGGAAAGCAAAGCTGTGTCAGAAAAGGCTTTGTACCAGCAAGCAGAGAGACTGTGCTGAGTTGAGGGGGGGAAAAATAGGCTGAAGTGGAACCCTTGCAGCCAAGAGCATGGGAGGTGTGGCAGAGAGCAATTCACTTCTCCTGCTGATGGACACCATCAGGTAAGCATTAACACAACAAGGACCTGTCCTGGCTGGCAGGCACAGGGATCAATGCCTCAATTCATCACAGAGCCAGGCAGGGCTGGAAGGGAGCACAAGGAGCAGGCAGTGCCAACCCCTGCCATGCCCAGGGACACCCTACCCTAGAGCAGGCTGCACACAGCCTCAGCCAGCCTGGCCTCAAACACCTCCAGCCATGGGGCCTCAACCCCCTCCCTGGGCAACCCATTCCAGCCTCTCACCACTCTCCTGCTCAACAACTTCCTCCTCACCTCCAGCCTGAACCTACCCATCTCCAGCTTTGCTCCATCCCCCCCAGTCCTCTCACTCCCTGACAGCCTGAAAAGTCCTTCCCCAGATATTTTGGAGCCCTCTTCAGATCCTGGCAGGCCACAAGAAGGTCCCCTGGGAGCCTCCTCTGCTCCAGCCTGCACAGCCCCAACTCTTTCAGGCTGTGCTCACAGCAGAGCTGCTGCAGCCTCTGAGCATCCTCCTGGCCCTGCTCTGGACACTCTCCAGCATCTCCACAGCCCTCTTGTGCCAGGGGCTCCAGAGCTGGATGCAGCACTCCAGGTGGGCTCTCAGCAGAGCAGAGTGTCTCTAGTTCTGTTTTCCACCATCTTCCTAAGTGGCAGCTGCCCAATAAAACAACTTTGTGGGGGTTCTCCCTCTCTGCTCTGCCCTGCTGAGGCCACATCTGAAGTGCTGTGTCCAGTTGTGGGCTCCTCAGTTCAAGAGGGACAGGGAGAGACTAGAGAGTGTCCCACAAAGGCTGAAAGGATGCTGAAGGGAGTGGAACATCTGTGTGAGGAGGGAAGGCTGAGAGCCCTGGGGCTGGTTAGCCTGGAGAAGGCTGAGAGGGGATCTCAGCAATGCCTATAAATAGCTGGAGGGTGGAGGGCAAGAAGGAGCCAGGCTCAGTGGTGTCCTGTGCTAGGACAAGGGGCAATAGGCTCAAACTGCCACAGAGGGAGTCCTACATCAACAGGAGGAGAAACTTCTTTGGGGGGAGGCTGCTGGAGGCCTGGGGCAGGCTTCCCAGAGAGGTTGTGGAGTCTCCTTCTCTGCAGACTTCCAAGACCCATTTGGATGTGTTCCTGTGTGCCCTGCCCTGGGTCACCCTGCTCTGGCAGGGGGGTTGGGCTGGATGCTCTCTGGAGGTCCCTTCCAACCCCTCCCAGGCTGTGTCTGGTTGGTGCTGCAGCTGCTCCAGCACTACAACGCAGAGCATTGCTTTGACTTGCTCTATTTTAGTTCCCCCAAGCTCCAAGTAAAACAGTCCCATATAATTTGGAGTTTCATTTGGGCAACCTTGCAAAGCAGCCTCTAAATCATCTCCAGCTCTTCATCTGGGCTGGGAGACTTGAGAGAACAAATGTCCTTGGGATCATTAGGGCATTGCCAAACACCAGCAAGACTTAGGGCTGCTTTGGATTCAGCTTGTGAGTCCAGACAAGCCACCCCTGAGCAGAGCAGGGGACACTGCTGCCTGCTTGGCATTAAAGCTTTGCTCTCCTTAGAGATCTGCTTTAAGCTGTAATGATTTTCTCCTTGCCTAAGCCAAGCCTCCAGCAGAGAAGTTTTCTTGTACACCTCTTGTACACCTGCCTTGAGGTGGGCACAAGCCAAGCTCAGGAGCTTTAACAAGACAAAGGGCAAGGTCCTGCAGCTGGGTCAGGGTAATGCCAAGCACAACTGCAGGTTGGGCAGTGCCAGGCTGGAGAGCAGCCCTGAGGAGAGGGACTTGGGGGTGCTGCTGGAGGAGAAGCTCAGCAGCAGCCAGCAGTGTGCATTTGCAGCCCAGAGAGCCAAGCAGAGCCTGGGCTGCAGCAGCAGCAGTGTGGCCAGCAGGGCCAGGGAGGGGATTCTCCCCCTCTGCTCTGCTCTGCTCTGCTGAGAGTCCACCTGGAGTCCTGCATCCAGCTCTGGAGCCCCTGGGACAAGAGGGCTGTGGAGATGCTGGAGAGTGTCCAGAGCAGGGCCAGGAGGATGCTGAGAGGCTGCAGCAGCTCTGCTGTGAGCACAGCCTGAAAGAGTTGGGGCTGTGCAGGCTGGAGCAGAGGAGGCTCCCAGGGGACCTTCTTGTGGCCTGCCAGGATCTGAAGGGGGCTCCAAAAAAGCTGGGGAGGGACTTTTGAGGGTGTGAGGGAGTGACAGAAGTGGGGGGAATGGAGCAAAGGTGGAGGTGGGGAGAGTGAGGCTGGAGGTGAGGAGAAGTTGCTGAGCAGGAGAGTGGTGAGAGGCTGGAATGGGTTGCCCAGGGAGGGGGTTGAGGCCCCATGGCTGGAGGTGTTTGAGGCCAGGCTGGCTGAGGCTGTGTGCAGCCTGCTCTAGGGTAGGGTGTCCCTGGGCATGGCAGGGGTTGGCACTGCCTGCTCCTTGTGCTCCCTTCCAACACCACCTCCCTGGAGGTGTTGAAGGCCAAGCTGGATGGGTGGCCTTGGTCTACTGGGAGATGTCCCTGCCCATGGTGGGGGAGGTTGGAACAAGATGATCTTGAAGGTCCCTTCCATCCCCACTCATTCCATCAATCTATGATTTGCTCAGGGTCAAAAATACTCCCAAATTACAGCTCTGACTTTCCAGCAGCTCCCTGAAATGCTTCTGCCTGCAGGGCCAAGCTTTGACATCAGAGCACTTCACATGGAACCACCACACAAGCAAAAGATGAGACCTTGCAAACCACAGAACCATAGAATGGTTCAGGTGGGAAAGGACTTCAGAGCTCAGCCAGATCCAACCCTCCTGTGCCAGGGACAGCTCCCTCTAGAACAGGTCACTCAGGGCCTCATCCAACCTGGTCCTCAACACCTCCCTGGGCAACCTGTGCCAGTCTCTCACCACCCTCACTCCTTCCTCACAGCCAGTTTCCATCTCCTCTCTGCCACTTCAAACCCATTCCTCCTCCTCCTCCTCTCATTCCCAGACCTTCTCAGCAGTCCCTCCCCAGCCCTCCTGCAGCCCCCTGCAGCTCCTGCAAGGCCACTCCAAGCTCTCCTCCAAGCCTTCTCCTCTGCAGGCTGCACAGCCCCAACTCTCTCAGCCTGTGCTCAGAGCAGAGCTGCTGCAGCCCTCTCAGCATCTTGGTGGCCTCCTCTGCACTGGCTACAACACTTCCATGTGCTGCTTGTGCTGGGGGCTGCAGAACTGCCCCCAGGACTGCAGGTGGGGTCTGAGGAGAGCAGAGCCCAGGGGCAGAATCCCCTCCCTTGCCCTGTGCCCACACTGCTCTGGCTGCAGCCCAGCACAGGCTTGTGTCTGGGCTGCACTCACCCTGCAGGCTCCTGCTGAGCTTCTCCTCACCCCAGACCCCCAGGTCCTGTTCCTCAGGGCTGCTCTCAGCCATTCCCCACCCAGCCTGGAGCTGTGCATGGGATTGCACCCACCCAGGTGCAGGACCTTCCACTTGGCCTCGTTGGCTGTAATGAATCTCCTGCCTCTGGAAGCCTCAGACCTTGCCTCCTCTTCCTCCTGTCAGCTAAACACAGGCTTGTCTCTTAGCACTGCATGACAGGAACGATGCAAGAGAGCTGTTGCTGCACTTGAAGATCAAACAACTGAGCCTTCCTTGCCCCTGCTCTGCCCTCCAGCTGATGCTGTGCAGATATGGACTTCTGTTTGCCTTTCCTGTGACCCAACCTTTGCTACTCCTAAACCTATTCCCTCCTTCCACACTCAATCCTTTTCTATTCAGCTCATTTGCCTTCTTCCAGTTCCAAGGTCTGAAATTAGCTCTGGCCAAGTCACATTCTTCCCACCCTGCTATTCCAAGTGGTTAGAAAGTGATGCCAAATATAGCCCCCCAAACACATATCTGTACCAAGAGCAAAGCTAATTCTTCCCTCTCTGCTCCTCTGCCACAAGCACAGAGCAGCTCTGACCCTGGCAGAGGCTGCCCAGGGAGGTGGTGGAGTCCCCACCCCTGGAGGTGTACAAGAACCCTGTGGCCATGGCACTGTGGGGCAGGGTTTAGTGGCCACAGGGTGAGGTTGGGTTGGAGTGGATGATTCATAGGTTTCAAGAGTGGGTTGGGTTGGAAAGGACCTCAAAGCTCAGCCAGGTCCAACCCTGCCTGCCATGGGCAGGGACACCTCCCAGCAGCACAGGTTGCTCAAGGTCTCCTCCAACCTGCTCCTGAACACCTCCAGGGAGGTTGTGGAGCACAGAGTCACAGAATGTGACATCCAGGAGGATGCTCAGAGGGCTGCAGCTGCTCTGCTATGGGGACAGGCTGAGGGAGCTGTGGCTGTTCAGTCTGGGGAGGAGAAGGCTCCAGGGAGACCTCATTGTAGCCTTCTGGAGTCTGAAGAGGGCTACAAGCAAGCTGGGGAGGGACTTTTTAGGCTGTCAGGGAGTGAAAGGACTGAGGGGAATGGAGCAAACATAGAAGTGGGGAGATTCAGACTGGATGTGAGGAAGAAGTTCTTCAGCATGAGAGTGGTGAGAGACTGAAGCAGGCTGCCCAGGGAGGTGGTGGAAGCCTCATCCCTGAGGGTCTTTAAGGCCAGGCTGGATGAGGCTCTGAGCAACCTGATCTAGTGTGAGGTGTCCCTGCCCACGGTGGGGGCTGGAGCTGGATGATCCTTGAGGTCCCTTCCACCCCTGACACTCTGATTCTGAGTTCCAGAAGGAACAGAGGAGCCTCTGGTTTATGAGCCTCTTGCTTTGGACTCCACATCTCCTGCACTACAGAGTTACAGAACTCCTTTTCACCAGGCTCCAAACACTGAAATTAGCATTTCCCAATCCCAACAAACATCAATCCCAAACAGCAAGGTGGTGGAGCTGCACTTTGGAACCAGAGCTGAGATCAGAGGCATGCAAGGGAGGATTGGAGCAGGGAGAGCAGCTGCTTGGTGGAGCAAAGGAACACCACTAACTAGGTTAGAAGAGAGAGCCAGGAGCAGCCCTGCTCCCAGAGGGGACCTCAGCTGGCAAATGTGATTAAACAAGAGAGCTCTTGACCATCTCACAGTGATTCTGTCTCTGCTACTCTGAGGAGCTACACCAGGCACCGGCACAGGCAAAGCAGCTCCTTGGAGCCCTGCTGGGCAGCAAAGCATCCCTGGACAGATGGGCAGAGTCCAATGGGATGGGGTTCAATAGCTCCAAGTGCAGGGTGCTGCACTTTGGCCACAACAACCCCATGCAGAGATACAGGCTGGGGTCGGAGTGGCTGAGAGCAGCCAGACAGAGAGGGATCTGGGGGTGCTGATTGATACCCACCTGAACATGAGCCAGCAGTGTGCCCAGGTGGCCAAGAGAGCCAGTGGCATCCTGGCCTGCATCAGCAATGGTGTGGCCAGCAGGAGCAGGGAGGTCATTCTGCCCCTGTACTCTGCACTGGTTAGACCACACCTTGAGTGCTGTGTTCAGTTCTGGGCCCCCCAGTTTAGGAGGGACATTGAGATGCTTGAGTGTGTCCAGAGAAGGGCAACGAGGCTGGGGAGAGGCCTTGAGCACAGCCCTACGAGGAGAGGCTGAGGGAGCTGGGATTGGTTAGCCTGGAGAAGAGGAGGCTCAGGGCAGACCTCATTGCTGTCTGCAACTACCTGAGGGGAGGTTGTGGCCAGGAGGAGGTTGCTCTCTTCTCTCAGGTGGCCAGCACCAGAACAAGAGGACACAGCCTCAGGCTGTGCCAGGGGAGATTTAGGCTGGAGGTGAGGAGAAAGTTCTTCCCTGAGAGAGTCATTGGCCACTGGAATGGGCTGCCCGGGGAGGTGGTGGAGTCGTCGTCCCTGGAGCTGTTCAAGGCAGGACTGGACGTGGCACTTGGTGCCATGGTCTGGCCTTGAGCTCTGTGCTAAAGGGTTGGACTGGATGAGCTGTGAGGTCTCTTCCAGCCCTGATGATACTGTGTGTGATACTGTGTGTGATGTGCCCTTGTGGCCAAGAGTGCCAATGGCATCCTGGAGTGCATCCAGAGTGTGTCCAGCAGGCCTAGGGAGGTTCTCCTGCCCCTCTGCTCTGCCCTGGTGAGGCCACATCTGGAGCAGTGTGTCCAGTTCTGAGCCCCCCAGCTCAAGAGGAGCAGTGTCCAATGGAGGCCATGAGGATGCTGAAGGGAGTGGAACAGCTGTGTGAGGAGGGAAGGCTGAGAGCCCTGGGGCTGGTCTGACAGCAGAGTTTACAGCTCCGTGGCTGCCTCAGGAGCTGGGGGCTCTATGGGGGACACAAAACACCACTGCAGCCCTGCTCGTGGGTGGCTGTGCCAGTACATCATGGAAGGTTCTCCTGCCCCTCTGCTCTGCCCTGGTCAGGCCACATCTGGAGCAGTGTGTCCAGTTCTGGGCTCCCCAAGTCAGGAGGGACAGGGAACTGCTGGAGAGAGCCCAGCAGAGGCTGGGAGGATGCTGAAGGGACTGAAAGATCTGTGTGAGGAGGAGAGGCTGAGAGCCCTGGGGCTGGTTAGCTTGGAGAAGAGAAGGGAAGGCTGAGAGGAGGTTTTCTGGATCTTTACAGCTCTCTGAGGGGTGGGGAGCAAGCAGCAGGGGCCAGGCTCTTGTCAGTGCTGCCCTGTGACAGCACAAGCAGCAATGGACACAAACTGGGACCCAGGAGGTTCCACCTCACCAGGAGGAGAAACTCCTTTGGTATGAGGGAGCAGGAGGCCTGGAGCAGGCTGCCCAGAGAGGTTGTGGAGTCTCCTTCTCTGGAGGGTCTCAGAACCCACCTGGATGTGTTCCTGGGTGCCCTGCCCTGGGTGACCCTGCTCTGGCAGGGAGGTTGTGCTGGATGCTCTCTGGAGGTCCCTTCTGACCCCTCCCACTCTGTGATTCTTGCATCATGAGCCACAAGATCTTCCATGGAAAAAATTTGGCTCCTTCAGACCTTGCCCATGCCCACTTGGTGAGCAGGGCAGAGCATCCCTGACCAAGTAGAGCCTTGAAGCATGTTGAGTGTTTCCATTTGGCACAGGCAGGCTGCATCCTGTGCTTACAGCCTGTGGAACACAGCTCAGCATCCCCCCTTGGGCACTTAGAATCAGAGCATCACAGAACCAGGCAGGTTGGAAGAGAGCTCCAAGCTCCTGCAGCCCAACCTAGCCCCCAGCCCTGCCCAACCAACCAGACCATGGCACTAAGTGCCCCAGCCAGGCTTGGCTGCAAGACCTCCAGCCACAGCCACTCCACCACCTCCCTGGGCAGCCCATTCCAGTGCCAATCACTTTCTCTGCCAACAACTTCCTCCTAACACCCAGCCTGACCCTGCCCTGGCACAGCTTGAGGCTGTGTCCCCTCATTCTGTTATAAACACTGCCCAGATCCTCTCTCAGGCTTCTCTTCTCCAGACCAAGCAGCCCCAGGGCCCTCAGCCTCTCCTCACAGGGCACTGCTCCAGTCCCTTCACCATCTTCATAGCCCTCCCTCAGACCCCCTCCAGCAGATCCCTGTCCCTCCTGCACTGGGGGAGCCCAAAACTGAACACAGTGTTCCAGGTGAGGTCTCAGCAAGGCAGAGCAGAGGGCAGCTGCTGCTCAGGGGGGATTTTATCAACCTGGCTTTGAGCCTTAAACGTCCTCAAGGTCTGCATTAAGCAGGGAGAGTTTCTCAAGCCTTAAGTCACCTCCCCCTTCAAAGAAGACCTAAGTGCAGGCTTGTCACAGGGGGGAGAAGGCAGAGATGAAGCTTTGCCTCCCCTTGCAGGCAGAGGTGGGAGTGTGACAGAGCTGCTCAGTGACAGAGCCTGGCATACAGCTGACCTCTCCCTGCCAGTTCCAACAGCCAGGACCTTTAGCTCCCAGCCAGCTAAAGAGCACTCAGCAGCCTCAGCCCCACACTTGAGCTCTGGGAGAGAAAAGAGACTCTCTGCAGCCTCCTCTCCCCTGCATCTGTGCCCTTCCACACCTTCTCCCCCTGCATGCCTGAGGAAAAGCATCTCTGGAGAAGCCTAATTGCAGCCTCCTTCAGCTCAGCTAAAGGGCCCTGGGCAAGCAAAGGCTGCAGAAGCCTCAGGATGCACTGGGTTGGGAGAGACCCTCAAAGGTCATCTTGCCCAACCCCCCCCTGCAGTCAGCAGGTTGCTCAGGGCCACATCAAGTCTGACCTTGAAGATCTCCAGGGATGGGACCTCCAGCACCTCTCTGAACAACCTATTCCTGTGTTCCACCCCCCTCATTGTGCAGAACCTCCTCCTGATGTCCAACCTAAATCTGCCCTGCTCCAGGTCCAAACCATTGCCTCTCATCCCACCCCTCCAAGCCCTTCTAAACAGTCCCTCCTCAGCCTTCCTCTAGCTCCTCCTCAGAGCTTCCAGAGGAGTTTCAAGCAGTTTGCCCTTCACTTGACATTTAAAGTGGCTGCTGAAGGACCAGGCAAAGAGCAAAGTGGTTTCACCACTTGATAATGTAGGAAGGGGAATCTTAGGGCAAAGCAATTGATTGGGATCCAATTAGCCAAAAAAATCTGCAGCCCAAGGAGAGATCTGAAGGAGAGATCCTGAGCCTTGGCAGCAAAGTGGGAAGTGCAGCATCTTTGTGGCCAAAGGCAAAAGAACTCTGCCCAGTTACCATCAGAGAGGCTTTAGTAAGTACAGGAAGAGAAAGCAGGGATGGTTATCCAGGAAGAGAAAGCAGGGAGGGTTACCCAGCAGGAGGAAGCAGGGAGGGTTATCCAGCAGGAGGAAGCAGGGAGGGTTACCCAGCAGGAGGAAGCAGGGAGGGTTACCCAGCAGGAGGAAGCAGGGAGGGTTACCCTGCAGGAGGAAGCAGGGAGGGTTACCCAGCAGGAGGAAGCAGGGAGGGTTACCCAGCAGGAGGAAGCAGGGAGGGTTACCCAGCAGGAGGAAGCAGGGATGGTTACCCTGCAGGAGGAAGCAGGGAGGGTTACCCAGCAGGAGGAAGCAGGGAGGGTTACCCTGCAGGAGGAAGCAGGGAGGGTTACCCAGCAGGAGGAAGCAGGGAGGGTTACCCAGCTTTAAACCAAACCCTGATGCCAAAAGCACAGAATGAAGCAGGTTGGAAAACAACTTTGAGCTCATCAGGTCCAACCTATCCTCTAACACCTTCTGATGCACTAAGTGCCTCATGCAGCCTCCTCCTAAACACCTCCAGCCATGGGGCCTCAACCACCTCCCTGGGCAACCCATTCCAGCCTCTCACCACTCTCCTGCTCAACAACTTCCTCCTCACCTCCAGCCTCACTCTCCCCACCTCCACCTTTGCTCCATTCCCCCACTCCTGACACTCCCTCACACCCTCAAAAGTCCCTCCACAGCGTTTTTGGAGCCCCCTTCAGGTCCTGCAAGGCCACAAGAAGGTCCCCTGGGAGCCTCCTCTGCTCCAGCCTGCACAGCCCCAACTCTTTCAGGCTGTGCTCACAGCAGAGCTGCTGCAGCCTCTGAGCATCCTCCTGGCCCTGCTCTGGACACTCTCCAGCATCTCCACAGCCCTCTTGTCCCAGGGGCTCCAGAGCTGGATGCAGGACTCCAGGTGGGCTCTCAGCAGAGCAGAGCAGAGCAGAGCAGAGGGGCAGAATCCCCTCCCTGGCCCTGCTGGCCACACTGCTGCTGCTGCAGCCCAGGCTCTGCTTGGCTCTCTGGGCTGCAAGTGCACACTGCTGGCTCCTGCTGAGCTTCTCCTCCAGCAGCACCCCCAAGTCCCTCTCCTCAGGGCTGCTCTCCAGCCTGGCACTGCCCAGCCTGGATTGGTGCTTGGCATTGCTAGATCAGGCTGTCCACAGCCTCATCCAGCCTGGCCTTAAACACCTCCAGAGATGAGGCTTCCACCACCTCCCTGGGCAACCTGTTCCACTAGACCATGGAGGTTAAGGTCTCATTCAGCCTGGCACTGAATACCTCCAGCTTAGAGCCTCTACTTCTTCTCACCACCCTCATGGGGAAGAATTCCTTCCTAAAGTCTCCACCTAAATCCATCTTCTTCCAGTCTGAAGCCATCACCCCTCACCCTGTCCCCACAAGGACCTTTCAATCCCTCTCCAGCTCTCTTGCTGCCCTCTTCCAATCCTGGGAGGCTGCTCTGAAGCCTGCTAAACCATGGGAGCCCTCCCAGGGTCTGCAGCATCCTCTTCATGGCCTCCTCTGGACCCACTCTGGCAGTCCCACCCACTTCTTGTGTTGGGTCACAGTGCTCCTGGTGGGGGTCTCATGAGAGTAGAGGAGTAAAATCCACTCCCTCAACCTGCTGGCCAGGTTCAGGTGGAACCTTCAGGGTATTCTGGATGCATGGAGAGAGCAGAGACCTCTTCCTAGCACCCTGGCAGCAGCCAGGAACCTTCTGATTCCTCAGATCCCTTTGCAGAATATAGGAGCAGTGAAAGCCTCTTCCTCCCAAAAACCTCAGATCCACATTTAGATGTATGTGGGTCACCTCTGACAGGTCCTAGCAGAGGATTAGCAGCACCTACTTTCCTCCTTCTAAATCAGAACACAAAGAAGAGAGGTGGAGACAAGAGAAGAACTGATGAAAACAAGAGGAGGGAAGATTGGCAAAGCCACATCTGAACCTGTGGTGGGAAGGTCAAACAGCTCCATCTGCACAAGAGGACAACTCTGTAACTGGAGTGGAACTGAAAAGCAGCACAGCTGGAGAAGGGTCTGGAGAACAGGGCTGGGGAGGAGCAGCTGAGGAGGTGCTGGGTCTGGAGGAGAGACCTCCTTGCTCTCTGCAGCTCCCTGCAAGGAGGTGGCAGTGAGGCAGGGGTTGGGCTCTGCTCCCTACTCTCAGGTGAAAGAAAGAGAAGAACTGGCCTGAAGTTGTGCCAGGGCAGGGTTAGGTTGGAGAAGAGTAACAATTTCTTTGCTGCCAGAATGGCCAGGGCTTGGCACAGGCTGCCCAGGGAGGTGGTGGAGTGCCCATCCCTAGAGGTGTCCAAGAGCCCTGTGGCCATGGCATTTGAGGCCATGGTTCAGTGGCCATGGAGGGGTTGGGTTGCTGGTTGGACTCAGTGAGGCCATTTGCAAGCCAAACCACTCTGCCATGCTCTGATTTGCTGCCCTGCCAGGCTCAGAGAGGAGGAGCTGCTCTGGCAGTGCCTCTGCTGTTTGCAGGGCACCAGAACCCAGCTCACTTCCCCAGCCACAGGCAGCTCTCTGCCTTGCTGCAGTGCTGGTGTGAAACTGAAAGTGCCTTAAGTGGCTTCAGCCTCGCAGGGTGGAACTCGGGAGGGAAGAACCTCAGCCCCAGCCCATTTGTCACTTTGCAGGCCCAGGGGCTGCAGGCAGGATGCAGCCCTCCTGTCTCTCCCCCACTCACTTCTTCTTTTAGACCTCAGAGAAGTGGCAAGGCCAACTGGAAGGCCACAGCTAACAGGACTTGCTCAGCAAGTTTGCTGCTGGCACCAAGCTGGGAGGCTTGGCTGAGACAGCTGCAGGCTGTGCTGCCATCCAGAGAGCCCTGGGCACAGAGCTGGGCACAGAGGAGCCAAAGGAGGTTCAACAAGGCCAAGTGCAGAGTCCTGCACCTGGGCAGGAAGAATAAACTGCAGCAGTCCAGGCTGGGAGGTGCCTGCTGGAGAGCAGCCCCAAGGAGAGGGAGCTGTGAGTGCTGGGGAAGAGCATCCCTGGGGCAGCAATGTGCCCTGGGGGGCAAGAGGCCAAGGGGGTCCTGGGGGGCACTCAGCAGAGTGTGCCCAGCAGAGCCAGGGAGGTTCTCCTGCCCCTCTGCTCTGCCCTGCTGAGACCTCATCTTGAGCACTGCCTTCAGTCTGGGGCTCCCCAGCTGCAGAGGGACAGGAACTGCTGGAGAGGGTCCAAGGGAGGGCTGTGAGGATGAGGAGGGGACTGGAGCAGTGCCTGGGGAGGAGAGGCTGAGGGCCCTGGGGCTGCTCAGTCTGGAGAAGAGAAGCCTGAGAGGGGATTGAATCAATGTCTGTGACTCTCTGAGGGCTGGGGGTCAGCAGGGGGGGACAGGCTCTGCTCACTGCTCCCTGGCACAGGACAAGCAGCAGTGGATGGAAGCTGCAGCACAGGAGGCTCCAGCTCAGCACAAGGGCAACTTCTTGCCTGGAAGGCTCCCAGAGCCTGGCACAGGCTGCCCAGAGAGGTTGTGGAGTCTCCTTGTGTGGAGCCTTTCCAGGCCTGTCTGGATGTGTTCTGTGTGCCCTGAGCTGCATTGGATGGTGCTGCTCTGGCAGGGCTTGGACTGGATGAGCTCTTTGGGTCCCTTCCAACCCCTGACATCCTGGGATCCTGTGACTAGGGGGGCACCTTCCCATCCCCCTCCCTCCCCTCTTGAAGCCCTGAGCCACTGCCCACAGCACTGGGGTGGGGGGGGAAAGGTGCCCATCCATCAGCCTGCTCTAGCTGGAAAGCTCTCCAGAAGAGGCAGGCTCAGAGCACACAGATCTGGCACTGCCTGATGTTCATCT
Source organism: Pogoniulus pusillus (assembly GCF_015220805.1). Lineage (NCBI taxonomy): Eukaryota > Metazoa > Chordata > Aves > Piciformes > Lybiidae > Pogoniulus > Pogoniulus pusillus. Next base: position 7,889,402 of record NC_087301.1, read on the forward strand.
TCCCTGCTCCCTGACATCAAGCAGCTCCTAATTTTAGCTCTGCTGTTCTCTAACGCCACCTACTTCCCATCCCACCCCCACAGCCACAGAAGAGACACCTCCTTCAGAGGAGCAGGCTGCAGGAACACTCAGAGGGTTGAGCTGTTGGTTGCTTGGGTACTTTTTTTCCCCCTCCCCCACAGGCAGTAGCAGAAAACTGAATTCCTGATTGATTTCTAGGTGCAGCCTTTGGCCTTTGTTTTCACTCTGGATGGATTCTACAGGCAGGTTCTGTGGCACTGTGGGAGGGGTTGGGAAGGACCTCTGGAGAGCATCCAGCCCAAACCCCTGCCCAGGCAGGGTCAGCTAGAGCAGGGCACACAGGAACACAGCCAGCTGGGGCTGGAGTGGCTCCAGAGATGGAGGCTCCATCACCTCTCTGGGCAGCCTGCTCCAGGGCTCTGCCACCCTTCAGCTCAAGAAGCTCCTCCTCATCTTCAGATGGAACTTCTCATGCTGCAGTCTGTGCCCAGTGCCCCTTGTGCTGCCCCTGGGCACCACTGAACACAGCCTGGTCCCATCCTGCTGACAGCCACCCCTGGAGTATTGATTAGCATTGATCAGATCCCTCCTCAGGTTTTGCTTCTCCAAACCAAAAGGCCTCAACTCTCTCAGCATTTCCTCCTCACAGAGCTGCTCCAATCCCCTCAGCATCTTGGTGGCCCTTTGCTGTCTCCTCTCCAGCAGTTCCTTGTCCCTCTTGAAGTGGGGAGCCCAAAACTGGACACAATATTCCAGATGCAGCCCCAAAGAGAACCCAATTACCAAACCACCTCCCAGGCTCACAGGTGTCAGGGGTTGGAAGGGACCCAAAGAGCTCATCCAGCCCAAGCCCTGCCAGAGCAGCACCATCCAATGCAGCTCAGGGCACACAGAACACATCCAGACAGGCCTGGAAAGGCTCCACACAAGGAGACTCCACAACCTCTCTGGGCAGCCTGTGCCAGGCTCTGGGAGCCTTCCAGGCAAGAAGTTGCCCTTGTGCTGAGCTGGAGCCTCCTGTGCTGCAGCTTCCATCCACTGCTGCTTGTCCTGTGCCAGGGAGCAGTGAGCAGAGCCTGTCCCCCCC